>NC_057390.1:30256653-30595244 GCF_019320065.1 Cervus canadensis
AGTTATTTGAACATTTTCAACATCATGGGTCTGTGTTTTCAATTGTAAAGGATAGGTAAATATAAACATGAGATGCTGTATTATTTTATTTCATTTTATTTATTTATTTATTTTTTATTATTATTAGTTGGAGGCTAATTACTTCACAACATTTCAGTGGGTTTTGTCATACATTGATGTGAATTTTTAAAAAACCTTTATTTTATGACACTCCTGTGTACTAGAACCCTGACCTACCTACAAGGCTCTGTACAATGTGATTGGGCAGATCCTACCAGTGTCAAACTCCAGGAAGTTCAGTAATATGAAATCTGGATGTCTTAAAATGTTTAAGTTTAGGAGATTACAACTGGTTTATAATTGCAAGTCTTCAAGAGGAGAAAAAATTCTTCCTTTTTTTTTTTGTTTTTGTTTCTCCTTTTCCTTACATTGCTGTCATTTTCCTTTCTTAAAACCTTTATTTAAGCTGTGTTATAAACTCTTTTTCTCCCCTGTCCATGACGTCTTGAAATGGTTAACAGCAGTGTCTTGGGGTCTTTCTTCCTGAGTCCCTATCCTGGATGTGCCACTTGGGCAAATGACTTACTGGCTTAGTGCCTAGTTGCTTTATCTGAAAGTGTGGATAATAGTAGAGCCTGCCCCAGAGGGTTGCCATGAGGGCTAAAAAAGATAATGATACAGTGAGACACTGGGAGCCATGCCTTGCATCCTACATACACATACACACAAGCCTAGTTATTTGTCTTTATTGTTATTATGTCTGGAGTCTCTGCTCTCGTTTTTGCTATCTGCCCTTGGAATATCATTTAACCTCTGATCCTCAGCAGCCGGGAGGGCCCGGACTCCCTGATTATTCCAAATAGCTGGCCTTGATCAGCTAGTGAATGGCATATACTGACCTTCTTTCTGCTTTCCTGATAGCTACTCTGTCAGTGCAGAGAAGCCCAATTCAATTCTTTCAATCCAGTCCAATCCGATTCAATTTAACTCATCAGTTTAACTTAGTGGAAGTCATTCATTTCATTTATACAGAAATATCTCTTGAGGTCTAAGACATGCTTGATACTTGCCAGACCTAAGACAGCTAGAAATGAGGCATGGGAATCCTTGGTTTTGAGAATCTTACAAATATAAAGGCTTCAGTAGCTTCACGTCTTTCTAAGTGGAAAGAAAATGAGACAGACTCTATCCCCTTAGGGGTTTAAAGGAGTTTTCCTTTAAACAATCTTGAGGGGAAACAACATGGAGCCAGTCGCTAGGAAATGCAATTCTAATATCTAAGTGGTTCTAATTATTCCCTCCTCAAGGCGATCAGTTCCTAAAGGCTCGCTTCTTCCCTGGAGGCTGCAGTAGACAAGCTATTCAACTTTGGTGGAAACAAGATGTGGCCTTGCAGGGTTCAGACAACAGCAAAATAAACAAAGCCCCAATTATGATTTGAGGGAGGTAGACCAAGCTTTTCTATTTAGTCAAAAGGAATTGATTTCCCCTGGAGTGTCACTTACACCATAATGATTATTGGAAGGGAGACAGCTTAACAGAGTGATGCAAAAACAAAAGGAGTTGGGCTGCGTGTTGGTAGCTGATCTTGACTGCTCACCTTCAAGGCAGAGTTAGAAAAATACAGTAAGAAAAAACTGAATGTAACAAAAACCCAGGACAGTTTTGGAAATTGTATGCTCTCTAGCAACCTTGTGTGAATTTTTATACAAGCACTGTTTTTTATGAGCTATGTAAAATGTTATAAAAATAGAAAAAAAAATGAGATGGGGAGGCAGACTATTTGGAAGATTTTCTTGATATTTCTTGTTTTATGTTCAGTTATTTATCCCCCCCCTCGCCTTTTTTTTTTGAAAAGCAAAGTGGGGTGGGGATCAACAAACAAAATATTTAATTTCAGGTTGTTGTTGGTTTTAATCACTTAGTCATGTCTGACTCTTTGCAACCCCAAGGACTGTAGCCCTCCAGGCTCCTCTGTCCATTCTAGGAAAAGTTATCTAGACCTAATTGGGGTCTATTTGCTTACTGTGTGAAAGAGTCCAATGTCTAAGTTTCTCTGAAGGAATTATTTATTTTAGAAATGTAGTTTTAGATCCAAAGATCACCTGTGACCTCAGCTTGTCCCTACTCCAGCCGATTGAAACAATTGAATAAAAACTGATTCTATTTATCTATCAAATAGAATCTAATGACTTAAGTAATTTGTAGTTCTTAATTGCAAAGTAAATCTGGGTCTAATTTGTTCTGCATTCAGTCAAAAGATTTTGAAAACCATTGAATACACTCCACTAAGTTTCTCTGAACCATGCCTTGGTTCTTTCTACCCAAATCTCCACTATCTATTAAAACAGAACTTCATTTTTCCCCCTACTAGATTCTTGAATTTGGAGATTTGGAATGGAAATGCTCCAATTTCCCCCACTCTCACCCAAGTGCTGTGCTTGGCGCATTTTTGAAAAAGGAAATTGATAATTCAGAAACAATACTATATCCTTCAGGACAAAAAGCTTTTTCTTTGATTTACTGCTGTTGGATTAGCTCTGCAGATGTTCTTTCTAGCTACTAAGCATCTTCCCTCACTGTTGCATATTTAAATCTTTTCTTTATGTCCAGCGCATGTCTGACTTCTTCAAGGAAGTGGCCTTGTTTGTTTATTGCAAGCACGGGTACCTCTCCCTTCAAGGAATTTCTGCAGTAGTTACATTTAGTCTTGCACTTCCTGTCCTTATCATGTTATCACATGATCAGTTGAAAAGCCTTGCTCACTTTTCCTGTGTCTCTGTGTGTGCCTACTTTCTTCAGATCCATTAAGAGAGTCTGTATGTCAGGGCGGTAAGGTTGGCTCTTATATCCCAGCAAATGGCTGTACACACAGTTAAGTGTTCAATAAAGATGTGATGCCAGTAGCAGCAGGTTGTGGGTGATGTACTGCTTTGTTTAGGGTCTCAATGATTTTTTTTCGGGGAAGATGCTGAACTCAGGATTTTGATATACTTTTGGCTTGTTTGCCATGCTGCATGCTCCCTGTTGTTGAAATTGCTTCTGCCAAATGGTCAGGACTGTCAATACACAGGGAGGTTATTTTGTCTCTAGCCTGCTCAGGAGGAAAAAAAAAAAAAAAAATCTGTGTTTCTCTTTTGATCTAACAAACCAAAGCAACTCTGGAAAGCATTCTTTCAGCTGTAATTCCATTTCCACCTGTTTTGCTCACCATATCACAATGTTTAAGAAACTGTTATGGCTGTCAAGAAGAGCAATTAGTGGCCTTATTTGGTGGACTATAGAACCATTACTATTCACCAGACCAACTTTAAGACATGTGTACTAAATTATTTAAAGCTAATAATGCACGTGGAAGACATTAAAGTTAAAAATGGGATGCAGAACTTCAGGGTGAAAACATCCATTTCCTCCTGGCATGCCCAACTATTCTCCTTTGTTCAAGGGCAGACTGAGAACTTAAGAGATGATAATCCTGGGCACCTCACTGCTTTTCTGCTTTCGGTCACAACCTGCTCCCCCTTTGCGTTGCTTGATCAAGAACATAGAGGGGCGGGAGTTTCCTGGTGGTCCAGTGGCTAAGTCTCCGTGCTCCCAATACAGTCTCTAGTCAGGGAACTGGATCCCACGTGTCACAACTCAGAAGTTTGCATGCCACAAACTAGATATCCCCCATGCCACAATTAAGACCTAGTGTAGCAAAATATATGTATATACAGGATCTTAGCTCCCTGACCAGGGATGGAAGCCACACCCCTTGCATTGGACGGCAAAGTCTTAACCACTGGGGAAGTCCCTAACACATATATATTAGGGACTGTTCAGGGAGCTAAGATTCTCATGCCTCATGGCCAGAAAAACAAAAACGTAAAACAGAAGCGATATTGTAACAAATTAAATAAAGACATCTATTCAAGAATATCTGAAAATCCGGTTAAAAAAAGGCAAGAGTGTGTTACTTAAATCAAAAGTACTGCCTCCCTTGCCCCTCCCACTTCAGAGAAGTGGAGATACTGGTCCTTCAGGGTGCTATGGTCAAGAACATAGGGTTTCCTCTCCTCCCAGTTCCCAGGTGGAGGGCTTTCTTCCAGAAGAAGCAGGACTTCAACATTTAGGGTTAGGGTTGCTGAGGTTGAATGCTAGGCAGGTGTGGTTGGGAAGTGGGGGCTCCATCCTTTATACCAAGGCACACGTGCATCAGAGGCTGTCTCAGGTTCGGCTGGCTGGGAATGCTAGAAATCCAAATCTCTTGCTAGGGTTCATGAGGTGGTGGTTCCAAGTCAAGCTTGATTGGTTGCTACCCTACCTTCCTTCAAGTGTTTAACTCCTGGAATGAGGGTCTCAGAAGTTTACCTTTGAATCCATTCCTGGTTCCAGAGCCCTGGCTGAGATTTTGCATAAAGTGAAAAGCAGACTGTGAAACACATATCTGGTATTCTCTTCCCAAAGAACTGACTTTATTTGCAACAGAGGGTGCAGAAGTTTAAGCCTGAGCTCTCTTAAGAACAGCAAAGTTATGGTAAAGGCAGTTGGGATATTCATGGATCTAATAGACATATAATGTAGGACAATTAATTTGCAGGGGAGAACCAGGGGAAATAAAACAGCTGGAAGGAGCCCCCTGGGGTCAGAATGAATATTAAAACATTGACTTCATCAATGGTTTATTTGAAGGAGCCACAGTTTGATTGGATTAGTTTATAAAGGAATTTATGCCCCAGGGAATTTTTGAAAATAGTAGCATGGTCTGACTGCAGGCAGTAAAGTTTAATATCTGGGTGTGGTCAGGGAAAGAATAGATGACAGCCCTGGTAATACCTAATACCTTGTCTTCCCAGGGTGACCATGGGCATCTTCAAAGTTGTGCCTTCCTGAGAATCAATGTCAAAGGCTTTTAACAAAATAATCTAGCTAGTAGCCACTAAACAGCAAACTAACCAATAACGCTAGTAAGTCATGGAAGTGGAATCAGTACCCAGAATGCTACAATAGATTGTCTGAAATGTTCCCAGAAAAAAAAAGTAGAAACATAAAGGAGGAAAAATTATTTGAAAAAATAATAGCTGAAAATCTTCTAGATTTACTGAAAGCATCTAGTAAGCTCAATATTATTAGAGTAGAATATTCACAAAGAGACCCATAAACAGACACATTATAGTAAAAACACTGAAAATCAAAGACAAGGAGAAAATCTTGAAAGCAAGAGAAAAATGACTCATTACTTACAAAGAACCTTCAATAAGGTTAACAACTCACATCTTGTCAGAAACAATGGAGACCAGAGGCGGTACTGGGATAACATGTCCACACAAAACCTTACACATAAATGTTTAAAGCAAGCATCATTAATAGTCAAAAAGTGAATAATCCAGTGTCCATCAACAGATGAATGGATAAACAAAATGTGGTTTACCTATACAAAGAAATATTTTTTGACTATGAAAAGATTATTGATACCTTGAATAAACCTTTGAAAGTATGCAAAATGAAAGAAGTTAGTCACAAAGATCTTATATAATTCCATTTATATGAAAGTTTAGAATAGAAAAATCTGTAAAGGCAGTAGATTAATGGTTTCTTTGGTCTGGTTGTAGCATAGGTAGGCAGAGAAGTGGCAGTTAGAGGGTTAGGTGATAAAAATGTTTTAAAATTGGTTAGGACAATGGTTGAACATATCTGTGAATATACGAAATACCATTGAAATGTAAACTTTGAGTAGATTGTATACTATGTGTTATGTCTCAATAAAGCTGTTTTTGAAAAGCAAGCAAAGGTAAAAAGAAAATCGTGGTGGAATTCTAAAGTTTATACCTCCTTGAATGTGAGGGAAAAGAAGCGAATGTGCTGGGGAGTTATCTGTTCTCTGTGGGAGTAGAGAGGAATGTTTTATCGCTAAGCCTGACACAGAAGCTTGAAAATTGAGGATTAAGACAAATCATTTTACTGAGCTTCACTTCTCATACCTAAAACAAGTAAGGGGAAGGAGGAAGTATATGCTCTCTTAAGTTCATCTAGCAAAAAATCCTCTGATTTTGGACTTCCCTGATGGTCCAGTGTTTAGGACCTTATTACACAACTTCTGGTTATTTTGCAGCTTATCACTGAAAATGGCCAGTGACATTTGCTTTTCAGTCCTCCTCCTGTGTTTTCATGATCCCACACATTCATTTTCTGTCTCTGCCCTCCTTATTGATTAGCTATCGAGCAACCAACCCTGCTGAGTGCAGGCCAGGGGTGCAATGCTAGCCCTCAGACAGTTTTTCTGTTTTTAAGAGGCAAGATATTATGTGAGTTTGGTATTATAGATGACTCCAGACTTGTATGTATTTCAGCTCTGATGATAAGTTTGGATTGTTTTTCTTTAGGGATTGAGTTCAGAGGACTAGGGGGTCCTCTTTCTCTCTCTTTTTTCATGTTTAGTACAAAGATTGGACATTGTCCAATCAGGTATATCAGGAATCTCAATTTCAGTTCTGACATTCAGCACTGATTGATTCCATTTATCTTATTTCCTAAAATGGGAACAGTAATAGCTACAGTGCAAGACTGTTGGGTGAGATACTATAAGAGGCACACAGCATGATGATAGAGTAGAATTAATAGGTATCTGTTACATTCAGTCTCTCCTTCTAGTTCTCATTTGCTGAAGGGGCCTTTCATTTATTCATTTAATTCATGAAGTTATTGAGCATCTGCTCTGTACTAGGAGCTATTCTACACATGAGAATCCTTGCTACTGTGAAGCATTAGTTCTGGTCTCTAGTCGAGGGGTGATAAATAGATAAAAACATTCACATTACAGTAAGTTTATGAAGGAAAGAGATCATATACTATTGCAGTCAGGGTGCTACTATAGTGGGGTGGTCAAGGACGACCTCTCCAAAGGGTTGGCATTTGGGGAGAGACTGAAGAGGAGAGAGAAAAACATTCTAGAGGGAAAGAAAAGCAAGGGAAAGTTTTCAGGTGGATAAGAGTCTGGTGTGTTTGGAGAGCAGAAAAAGGTCCAGAGCATAGTGGCGATGGGCAAGTGATAGATGACGTGCACTGTGCCTGTGGAAGGCAGGCAGGGGTCAGATCACAGAGTACCCTGCAGCCATGATGAAGCATGTAAGCGCCACAGGGGAAGAGACTGGGTTTGTTTTGCTTACTGCCGGACCTCTGACACCTAGAACAGTGCCTGTTATAATAGATAGTCATGAAACGTGGGTTGAAAAAATTTTATTCTGAGTGAAATTCTAAGTAATTGTATGCCATCTTTTTCAAAGTCTTTCTAGCTGCTGTGTGGGAATGGATTTAAGTGGAACTAGGGGATAGAGACTTCCCTGGTGGCTCAGTTGGTAAAGCATCTGCCTACAATGCGGGAGACCTGGGTTCAATCCTTGGGTTGGGAAGTCCTCTGGAGAAGGAAATGGCAACCCACTCCAGTACTCTTGCCTGGAAAATCCCATGGACGGAGGAGCGTGGTAGGCTACAGTCCATGGGGTTGCAAAGAGTTGGACATGACTGAAGAACTTCACAGGGGATAGAAGCCCTGGTGACTATTGTACTAGCTCAGGTGAGAGAAGATGGTGGTTTGAGCTGGAGTGGTGGTAAGGAAGGTGAGAAGTGGAGACATTTGAGCTATATTTTGGGGGTCTAATCCCCAGCACTTGGATTAGATTTATGGCAAGGAGTTGGTGATACGGGAGTTAACACAGAGGATGAAGCCTGGGAGAGGAGATCCTGAGGGGTTAAGGGGAGGGTGATTAAGTGTACTATTTTCTGCTTGCTGGTTTTGAGGTGCTGGCAAGAGATTCAGTGAGATGTCAAGGTTTTGGCTGGGTAATTCTTGTCTGGGGCTCAATGAAGAGGTCAGATATGACACATGGATTTTGAATATAGCTAGTATTTAAAGCCACAGGGCTGATGAGATTACTGTAGAGAGAATACAGATTCATGAGAGAAGAAGGTCTGGAAGAGCCTGGGGCACTTCATCATTTAGAGACTTGGTAACAGAGGAGGTCAAGGTCTGGGGTGAGATGTAAGAGGAAAAACTAGTGTGATGTCACAGAAGTTGGCAGTCAAGAGAGAAAAGTGTTTCAAGCAGGAGGATGGTTACCTGTGGTCATCTAATATTCGGGTTTTTATTTGAAGAATAATGTAACTACTAAGTAAAACATACCAAAAATAAAGTTTATCGGTACCTGTGACAAGATAATTTTTAATGCAACAGTGGGCATTGAGTGGATTGAATAATGAATGGGGATTCCAGAGAATAGAAGGCGGAATTAACAAACAATTAACTAACTATTGGTTTCCTTTTGAAACACCACTGAGAAGATAAGAAGAGGACTTTTTTTCTTTCAAAGCCATAAGTGCAGAGAAACAAGAGCAACAGAATTTTGTAAAGACCATGGAGGAATGTGGATGTGGTACTACTACAACCAGCATCTCTTGGAGGTGACTGGAAATGCAGAAGCTCAGGCTCCTCCCCACTCCCCAGACTTACTGAGTCGGAATCTGCATTTTCCCAGTATATTCCTCTGAGTGGCTTGCGTATTAAAGTTGGAGAAGTCCTGACTTGGAAGCCTCTAAAATGAAATCCCAAGCCCGTGAGATTTATGCCCCATGATAAAAGCACTCAGGAACTGGAGGCGCTGGTGTCCCCAGAAGCAGGACTGGAGGGTGAAGAGGGTTGAAGTGGGCAAAAGGAAGAGGGCCGGTAGAAACGTTGTTTAAAAAGCAGCCATACTACCCACCTGGAGCAGTCAGGCCAGTGTTCCCTCCTACCTGAGCGAAAACACGAAGGGTTTATTTATTTGTTTGGCTGTGCTGGGCCTTTGTGCCGCATACACGCTTTCTCTGGTTTCACGGCACAGGCTTCTCGTTAACGTGTCTTCTCTTGCTGCGGGTCTCCGGCTCTAGGTGCGTGGGTTTCAGTAGTCACGTCTCGTGGGCTCTAGAGTGCGGACTTGGTAGTTATGGTACAGGGCCTTAGTTGCTTAGCAGCATGTGGGATCTTCCGACTAGGGACCGAACCTGTGTCCCCTGCATTGGCAGGCAAATTCTTAACCACTGGACCACCAGGGGAATCCCAAGATTTATTCTTTAAAGAGAGCAGAGAATGTCTGAACTGGAGACCCCAGGGACCACTTATGGATGCTGGGTGCTGAGACCTCCAGTCCTCTTCCCTAGCCACCAGAGTGCTGGCAGTTAGGGCTTCACGCTCCAGGTAGGGGCTTGGAAGAATCCTCTCCAGGGGTTTTGCCCAGTCCAAGAGGCAAGATCAAGATATTGGCACAGTGATCCCCCAGTTCAATGGCCCAGCCCTTTCCTTTATTTATACTGCTGGGGCTGTTGTTTTGCTTCTTCTTACCCTATAGCTCTGCTTTCAGAGCTACTTTGTAATTTTCCTATCTGGTTATCATAACTCTTTGTTCTCTTTCCCCTCATCTCTAGTATTTGTTTGGGGGAATCAGATGCCATTCTAAGACTCCATGTTCTTATTGAAGGAACTCAGCAGATTTTCACGCCAGGGACCTGATAAGCAATTTTGCTGCTGTGTGCAGGCTTCCAGATGACCTCTTTGCTGGTCACCATAAATCTCATGTTTGCTTTTCGTTGCCTTTCCAGTTTGTTTTCTAAATTAAAAAAGTGTTTCTAGTATTTTCTGCTGCCCCTCCCAACCCAGTATATTTACTTACAGAATGTCTACACCACTTGCCCATAAAACAAACACCAATTAGATGAAGGATTCATTCCTTCCTGCCCTGAGCAGAAATTAGCCTTGGTGGGCATATGGCAGTGGCAAGGCTTTAAGTCTGACTCTCTTTACTTGCTGTGATCCGAGGATGGCTACGGATCATTCTTTTGTTTTGTTTGTTTTCCTATTCTAAACACAGCCATACAAAGTAGTTTGGAATTTAGAAGGAAGAGAAATTGCTTAGAAATTTAAGAACATTCAAGAATTCCTTGTTTGTGTCCCACTTATGCCAAAGTAGACATGTTTAAGGTGTGTCACTTTCAGAAGAGACATCTAGTCTTTGTGAACTCGGTGTGGTTACCAGATTTCATAGATGATGTTCAGTTGCTTTGAAGGGAAGCTGTCATACACAGTCCATTGACATGTAAACTCCTTTTACCTATTCTCTCCCAGTGTCTACTTAGTAGTATTCAGGAACACAAGCAGTTTTGGGGAAAAAATTATGAGTTTAGGAAAGAAAACAATGCAGCCTAAGCTTCCACTTTTGATGCTGTTTTCCATCTTCTGTATCATTCGAGTCCAGATCCTTGTATTTGCCCAATTTGAAAATTTCTGAAAGTGAAAGTTGCTCAGTCATGTCTGACTCTTTGCTACCCCATGGACTGTAGCCTGCCAGGCTCCTCCGTCCATGGGATTTTCCAGGCAAGAATACTGGAGTGGGTTGCAGTTTCCTTCTCTAGGGGATCTTCCCGATCCAGGGATCGAACCATGGTCTCCTGCATTGGAGTCAGTTTCTTTACCAGCTGAGCTACCAGGGAATCCTAGTCAAACTTAAATATTTAAACATCTGCTGGTTAAGCCTTATCATGAATTTTCTGGTGTTCATTTATCATTCTATTATACTTGAGGTCTGTGTTTTCCTTGTATAATAAAGCAAGGCGCTTCTGACCTTTTACAAAAAAGGGTGTTCTGGAAGTGGCCCGGCACAGCTCTTTAAATCCACCTTAGCTGGGCAAAAGAGCAAAGTTAGGGCAGCCAGATGCTTGTCAAATGTCAAAAGGCAGGCATCTCCCCACTGACTTTCACTCAGCATCTGTTTCTTCCAGCTCTCACAGTCTGTGATTTCAGATTGCACAAGGCAACTTGCAATTAACTGTCAAATGGGTAGTTTAGACAATGACCATTCTGGGTTCCCAGGGGGATTTTTGTTGTTGTGGGTAAAAGTGAGGAAAAGCATGATTGTTACTGTTGGATGCTCTTCTCTTTTAGCAGCTCCATGAGAGCAGCCCCGTGCCTCCCCTTTTGATCCTCCTCTCCCAAGTGCCCAGCGTAGTGCCCTGCACAAATATAATCAATAAATATTTGATGTTGAAAGAAACCTTCATGAAAAATGAGCCTTTTTGCTTGGTCTCCAAAGCTGAATATATTAAAGTAGGAGAATTCATTTCAGGTTGGAGAAAATAATATTATTTAGGTAGGGGAATATAAAGTATGTTTGGGAGCTGGGAATTAGGAAATCATCCACAGAAAAAGTGTGGAGAGGATGGAGGATATGAGGGGAAGACAGGAGAGCTAATTTGAGGATAAAATATGGAGGAACTTCATGTCAAACTTAAGACGTTGGACTTTTGTCCTGTATCTGGACATTCGTGCCTATAGGGGAATTAAACCAGAGCCAGGACTCAGAGCAGAAGGTTGGGAGGGGAGAAAGCCAAAGGAGCAAGGGGCTGATTCACAAGCTATTACCCTGAGATGATGAGTAAAGCGCAAATGAAGGCACCTCTGTCTTCCAGGGATGTGATCCTATCTCCTGAACCAAATTTGCCAGATTCTTTCAGAAGGGACAAGCTATTTTAAATTGGACCCACTCCTAAATTCTAGTGCTCAAGGCTCTGGCCCTTTCTTTTCCATGCCCTTCTATTCTAGGATGATTTCCAGTCAGCCTTTGTTTATCTAGTTACAAAGTCATTGTTGGAGCCGGGATCCCTCAAAAATTCTTTGTTTAAAACCCCTCACCAAACTGAAAGCAGTAAGAGACAAGTATCTATGGGGAGGTTTTCCACATTGCAGTTATAAGTAACAGAAGTTCACAGAACTGTCTATTAAGCCTAAGAACCACACTCTTCAAAATCCCACAACTGAAATCACAGCAATTTAGGAGTTACAATTATACGTGTTGGACTCTGGAGGACTAGAAGAAACCTATTGGTTTGGGGAAGTCTGGTACCTGATGATATTTGTAAAAATCAAAGCATTTTAGGATTGAAAGAAATATCAGCACTATTTTACTTCTGCCCTTCACCAGTTTACTGATGAGTTTTCTCTCCCATATCCTCAACTGATCTGTCTCACTGAAATAGCTGAACTCTTAGGGTCCCTATTTCTTAAAGATTTTCATCAATCTTAGCATTGCTGAGATACAAAAATTGGCTTATGCGGTACATTTTCTAGTATTTGTGATGCAGGATTCCATGATGGCTGTGTGTTGGCTCTTGCTATAAAAGGTCTGGGAGAGGGTATGAAAGAGAGTGGACACTAGCCACTCCTGAGACTAAAAATATAATTGAGTTCAGGTCTACGGCACAGGTTTGGTTGCTTTACTCAAAAAAATTTTTTTTGCACATCCCTTGAAGACTTTCAGATCAGTTGGCATATTCCGTATGAAAGAAAAAGGTTATGGCGTGTTCATGTCAGAGACATAAAACTTGCTCAAGATTCTTTAGGAAGAGGTCAGATTAAGAAGAAACATCCATATCTCATTATAATCAGATCTTAAGCAATTAAAAATAATTACTCTCTTTGCTAGGTGACCTTATGGGATATAAAAGTTAGCATCTAGTCTAAATAAAGCTAAATTGGAGATCTTAAATCTAACAGTTCAAAAAAAAAAAAAAAAAAAGTCCAATAAACCACAGTGACTGGATAACCCAATTAGTGGTTTTGGAGAAGGATAGTCAAACATTAAATGAATTTCCCATTTGCTGCCAAGATTTTCTGCTTCTGAAGCTTTGGTTTGTTTGGTAGAGGACTTGGGTGAGGAAGGACAGCCCTGACCTTTAGGTAAACAAGGAGATGTTATCATCATCAAGAAGTGCAGTTCTATGCTATCAAACCCTTACTCTTCAATAGCTGATAATGACTCTATAAATTATAGCTCTTAGCCAATTCTCAGAGTAGAGTTCATCTGTTACTTTAAAGAATTTTTTCCTCTGCAATATAATTTTTACTTTTTCCCTTTGAAGATACTGCATTCTATAGCTGTTCCTTTTTCTGATTTTTATGCAGGAAATATAAACCTTCCTTACCCCAGCTTGATTAAATTCTAAATGTTGGACATAGACATATCATTTCTCACTAAAGAAGGTGCAGGATTTGGAAAGATTATGTATGCATTAGCATGAAATCTGTGCTGTTTGTTTCTTTCAAAGAAATATCTAAACACGGCAGTAGGCGTCTCCAGATAGATGAACCCGGAGCAGTGGGCACAGTGGGCTGTTTGGTTTTGACATCTGGACAGACTACAATCATCAAAGCACATCTGGGAAACACAGGAGACCTAACATGCAGGGTTTGGAATCTGACCTCAGTTGGCAAAAATTGTATTTCTTTGAACACTTTTGCCTGGTTTAAAGTGATTTTGTTCAAGGTAACTTCACTCATCCTTTCGATATTCTTGTTAAAAATAGAGAAACAGGTATTATTACTTAAATCAAGAGAATTGAGTGGCATGCCTAAAAGAATATGCAACTTGTAACTTAGTAGACTTTGTTTCAAGTCTATGTGTCTCTCTTTCTGAATAAAGTAATGGATTCCAGAATGATATACAGGCATTTTCTTTAAAACAAACACGTAAAAAAGCAAAGAAAGCAAGGGAACTATCAAATCCTGTAGCAGTTCCCCACAGGGGGAGCAATAATCATCTTTTATAAGAATCTTTTCTTCGATACTGAGGAGAAAAGCAAATAAACAGATGTAATTCTCCCTCATTTATTGTATCATTTATTCTATATGTAAATGAGGGCCCAGAACCTACATTGCATTGAGCCAGGCACAATGACTACAAAGAAAATGTTCACTGCCATTGAGGAAATAGGACACACATGAAAAATTAAGGGCAAAGCAAGATTGTAAAATGAACTGCACCAGGGTTCAGATTACATGAAGATGGAATGGTCAGCAGAGTTTTTATCAAAGAGGCAAACTTTGAGCCAGCTTATAGTAAGTAGGTTGGATTTCAAGAGACAAAGAAGAACTTGAAGACTACATAAGCAAGAAGTATAACAGTAGTAACACCCTGGGACACGAACTGAGCTTGAGAGCAAGTCTTTTTCAGGTTTGTGGAGCAGATGGCTCCTGTTGGAGATAGGTGAGAGGTAAAGTCAGAAAGATGAGCCAACAAATGATTTTGAACTGGAGAATCATGGTGGCTGTGGTATTTTATGGAGAAAAATGCAATGATGGTGTTTGGGCTGGTTTGGAGAAGACAGAGATTGGTAGCAAGGAGATAAATTAAGACAATTATTTAATCCAGTGTGTAGATGTTGAGATTCCAAACAAAGATAATGGCAATAAAAAAAAGGAGAATTATCGCTTGTAGCAGTATGAAAGTAGTTAGATGTGGGCTTTGGGGAACATGAAACCTACATGATGAGGTGAATTAAACTATCAACATTCAACAAATGAAGAAATCAACAGTGGTTTTATTAGTTTTGTAATCCGTTCCTTTCTACATCTCAGAAAGAGAATTGAGCTTGAGATATAGGAGCTTGCTGTAAAGAGAGGGGTCAACACAGGCAGCCTATAGCATGATCCCAACACAGTTCTCCCTGTGCCAAGAATGCCCGTCAATGGACTCTTTTCTTCTAGTATTGTGGTCATCTGACCCTGCTAAAGAAAAAATCTGTATCCATAACACCACTGAGACCTAAAATTTCAGGTTTTAAATGGGTGTTCACATTCTTAAAAATTCTAACTCCAGGAAGAGTAATGCAAGATCAAAGGGTCCTTTCTAGATTCACTGCCCCTAGGTGAAGCTGAGTTTCTAGAGTAAGTCTGAAATCAAAAAAAATCCTTTGCCTATCATCAGAATGAAACCTGTTCCCTGAGTTCTTGGCAAATACTGAAAGCCCAAAGGAACGCCATTTCTTATTCAGAGAGGAAGTGCTCCAGCCACTGTGAGGAGAAGGAGATTATCCTTAAATCAGTGGGACACTATAAACTATCTCAGAGCTACAAAAATCTTTACGTCAGGTTTCCAAAGCCTTCTCATTTCCATTGATTCATTTGATCATCCTGAATGCACTCTGTGGTGGTTTTTTCTCTAGTACTTTACAGATGAACAACAATCCCCACCCCCCACACTTGAGAGGCATTGTACTGAATGTTTTAATCCTACATTTAACGCCTATGGCAACTCTGAAAAAGGAATTTCCATGATACACCCAAGAGCTCACATGCCGAAACAAGAAACAGTCATAGTCTGGGTTAGGACACAGGTCTCTTAGATTCTAGAATCCATACTCTTCCATCTCTGACTTGTGATAAAGAGTTAAAGGCCCACCTGTGACTATTACTTTGGAATTCCCTCTATTCCTGACCCTGCTCAGCAAGTTGAGGTCTTTCTCCATGATGCTGTGTTGTCTCAGGCCACCTAAACCCTTTGTTGTTGTTGTTCAGTCGTTCAGTAGTATCCAACTGTTTGCAACCCCATGGACTGCAGCACTCCAAGCATCCCTGTCCTTCACTATCTCCTGGAGTTTGCCTGAAGCCAGAAATATTTAACTACTCTCAGCTATGGTCTAAATCAGAAGTGGGCATTCCACAGACTATGGCCCACATCTGGTTGCTTCCTGTTTTTCTATACAGAGTGGAAAAAAAAAAAAATTCTCCCTTCTGGTAAAGAGATGCCAGAAATCAGATAGCCTAATTTAGAAGGGAGTTTTGAAAAGAGGTTATCACTCTAAAATTAAGCCTTGTAAGAGGCTGTCTCTTTTAGTAACTGGTTGGCTCTGCTTGGTCCCTGGGCAAATGCTGGAAAAAGAGAAGGACTGGGAGAGGTAGAAATGTGTGTGTGTGTGTGTGTGTGTGTGTGTGTGTTGAGTGTGTGCATTGAGGGGCTGTATCTTTTGGTGTTCACAGCCATCCCACCAAGCAGACTGTATTAAACTTCTAGAAGTTAGGAACTTGAGGCTCAAAAGAAGTTAAGTGATTGTTCAAAGTAGCTTAGAAGCCACTGACTTCTTAGAGGAGTTCAGGTACATCATTCTTCTCTTGTGTTTATAATCATCTAACAAAGCAAGACTGTGCACAGGCACATTCTTCCCTGCAATCAGGAGTAACTGTCTCATTAAGGCAGTGTCGCCAAAACACAGAGTTGACCACCTGTTTTCCCTGCCGCTACCTCTGGGAAGGAATGGAGAACTTGTGATGTCGGGGGAAAAGGAGCAGGCAGAACCAACTCAGCCTTGCAGCTGTTTGTCCCTGAGTGAAAATCTGAAATGCAGCCCCATCGTGTTTGAGCATAGGTAATGGTAACTGGTAAATGGAAAGATGACCACCTTCTGCCAAAAATAAGATCATGCATAGCTTTCGGGAACCAAGATTAAAGGACACTTCCAAAATAGCAGCTTCTGTTTAAAATCCTTGGGATAAAACGACTGAGGATATCTATGATCTCCAAGCCAACTCTCGGGTGGTGGGGAGGAGTGGGGAGGTGGGGAGCAATGATCATTCGACCATGAAACAGTCCTGCCTTCCTCTTACTTTAATGCAATAGACATGGGGCTTTAAGGGAAAGACAGCAATCTGTGAGTCAAAGGCCTGCTTTCTAGTTTGGCTCCACCTCTACGCATCGTGAGAGGTTAGGAAATTTTCTGCTCTCCAGACCCCAGATTTCTCAAAATAAAATAAACAGATGCAAAATAAACAGATGGAAGTGGAATGATGTCTAAGATCTTGTCAAGTTCTAAAAGTCTGTCTATTTCCTTTTAAAGTAGTTCAATAAAAATCTAAAGTTGGGAATCACCTTTTCCCAGTGGTATGAAAGATGATCTCCTTCCTTCTATGCCTCCTTTTTTTTTTCTCCCTTTCTTCACACCCCTTCCCTCTCTTGTGACTCCTTTTCCCCCAGGAAACAGAGTCTCAGTTTGGGAATTCCTTGCTGGTGCCTCTAGAGCAGCAATGACTCTTGCCTTCTTGAATTCAGTATCCTCATAAACACACATCGTGCCTTCCATGTCAATAGAAGCCATCTTTCTGCCTTCAATCCGAGTTCTTCTAAGTTTCTACATTTTCCTTAGCCTTCTCTTAGTTCCACCAAAGACAGTACAGCACCCAACAACGAACATGTCAAAAACACTAAAAAGTCTTCCTTTCACCTTTAGATTCAGGTTTCCACGCTGCCCTTCCATGGCAATTCCGAGACAAACTCTAAGATCCTTAGAGAACCACAGGGCAGGAGTGTTGGGCTGGGGGAGTTTGTTTTACTTAAGCCTTCAGTCAGGGCAGAGTATTTCAGCCCAACAGTTATCAGCCTAATGTGAAAATAATAATAGCACGCAATGCACACATAACAGCCACGCTGTTGTTCCCACTGACTCAGATACTTACAGTTCGACCGCATCCCTGGGGAGGTCGGAGGGAATCTCTGTCACCTTGCTCTCCTGGCAGAGGAAGACCCCGTTAGAGCAGTGACAGAGTCGATGATGGCATCCTGAGCCCAAGCTCAGGAATGCGAGCAAGGCCACCAGGAGCAAGGCCATGTTTACTTATCCATCCACCTGCTTTCTTCTGCCTCTGCAGAGAAAATCCTGCACAGATTTCAGAGGCTCCACACGGAGCCCTTATGAGAAGACGTCTGCTTTGGGAGCTGGTAGGGTCACGTGACCCACCCAGGGCCGCTTTCCTTTTTTTTCTTTTTTATCGGTCACTTCCAGACAAATAGCAGAATTTCTGAGTGACAGCAGTGACTTTGGTGGGGGTGGGGTGAGAGAGGTGGAGGGCGTGGCAAGATATGCTGTTCCTTTATCTTTTTTGGTTGGGTTTGCAAATTGAAACTTGATGCATGCCTAGAATAGCTTATATTAAATTCGCTGTAAGACTGTCCCTGTGGGTCACTAGTTTTTTCTGAAAACAGTGACACGCTCGACTTTCTCCAAAACAGATGCAATCTGCAGTGTGAAACATCATTAAGAGAGTTCCTCAGGGAAGGGCAGGGACCTGTTTCCAGTCTTGGCGTGAATGTCTTCCTCCAGGCCACTTGATACAAAACCAGAACTTCTGGGTCAGTGTCACTGGTTCTCTTTCTTGCTGGAATTAACAACCAAATATGGTGTAGCTCAGAAGACAGGCAGTGGGTTAGTGAGCCCCTGGACAGATGGTGGTAGGTAGGAGGCACTTTTAAGAGAGTAGTCTACAGAGATACCTGACTCAGCTGAGTGACCAACAGCTCGGGCTGGGTTTTCACTGGGTTTAGTGGACACCAACTATCCTACCCTCTGTCGCATATCCTTTCTGGCTTCTCTCATTTCCAGGCTCTGAAGATTGCCCTTGCCTTTTGGAAGCTCGCACAAATGAATTTATTTAACCTATGCTTTTAGCTTAGTTTGAAATGTTCTCTGTAGGTGACGATCCTGACACTTTTGTGGGCACTCCCCACCTTCTCGATGGTGAGGGATCTGAGGAACGTTTGGCCATACTTTCAGTCAAGGGGCCATCTACTTTCAACTCCAGAACCTATGAAGATTAAAAGGCAGAATATTCTCTAAGATCCTGCCTATAACTTTCTACTTGCTCAAATTAGTTTTAACACTATCTTTAGGTAATTAGTTGCACAAAATTATGTGAAACTGCTAAACAAGTATATATCGATCTCCCCTCCTTTCTTCCTCTCCTGAACCTAGCCAAGGAATAATAACATAGAAGGAATGGGTTAAATAATCATTAAGGGAATAACAGAAGCAAGTGAATCTTAGGGTAAAATTGTTCCCTGGCTGCTTCTGGGAGCAACTGCTTCATTCTAACTCCAGGACTATAAGATCAGGCCAGTATCTATATGGACTCTATGTTGTTACAGTTTTGGCTAACATGAACAGATAAATTATTTCATTCAGCAGTTGACCTGTGGAATCATAATCATTTAGATGGAGAAGGGATTTAATTCAATCATCCAGCTAATGCTTAAGTTTGCTTTAAAATGTCCACATTAATTTAAAGGGGTCGACTTAACCTCTTCTTGAATAACTCCAAGTGACCAAACAACTCATTTCCAGTTGAACCTCTCACATATACCTCCACCCCACAAAACCCCACTGAGATTTTGGAAAGCTCCAGTTATGACTAAATTAGTCCTCGTATAATAAGAAATTTTTTTAACTGAGATTTTCACTTTAAAGCTATTCCTGTTAACAACTGGTAGATAACATGGCTAACCTAAATGCAAATTATTAAGCAAAATCACAAAACAGTTGTAGACTAAAGAGAGAGATCCCAATGCCATTGCATCTGTGTTTGTTATTCCTCCTTTCTCTGTTCCTACTCCTAGAAGTGACCTGAATTTTGATTTTGTTATTCCTTTGTTTTTTTTCAAATTGTATCATCTAAGTATATATCTTCAAACAGTATACTGCTTGATTTTGGGTTTTATACAAATTTTATTACCTTAACTAGTCTTTTTTTTTTTTTTTTTTTTTTTTTTTTTTTTTTTTTTTTTTTTTTTTTTTTTTTTTTTTTACTTTCTATTATATTTTGCACTAACAACATTTTAGAGAACCATCCATATTTCTCTGTGTAGCCATAGTTTGTTAAAGCTCCCTGCTGTATAATATTCCATTGTGTAAATACACTGCCATTTATTTATTTTTTTTATTCTCCTGTGATCTTTCTTTACCCTAAGGCCATAAAATATTCTTCTATGTTTCCTTCTGCAAGTTTTAGAATTTATAATTTTGCTCTGCACATTTAAATCTTTATTAGGTATTAGTACTTATGTGTGGTGTGTCAGGAACTCAAGTTCAGTTTTATTCAGTGGCTTATGGTTTTTATCCACATGGATAAACATTTGTCCCAGAACCATTTATTGAATAGACCCTCTTTTTCTCTCTCATTTGTAAAATTATCTTTATCACATCTCAAGTAACTACTATTTTGCTTAGTTTTGTGTTTAAGCTCTTTTATAGCCTATTGTCCTTTTTTATCTGTACCAATACTATACTGTCTTAATTATTAGAATTTTAAAATAGTCTTGACATGTGAGAAGACAATTTCTTCTTTCTTAATTTATCCCTTCCTCCTCTTTTCTTCTCACTCTCCCTCCCTCTGCCTCATTCTCTCTTCCTCCTTCCCTCTCTGTCTCTTTCTTTCTTTTTCTTCTCTGGTCTGGATACCTAGCACAATGCTCACAAAAGTGGTGAGCATTTTTGTCATGTTCCTGACTTTAAAGAAACTGTTTTTTAATTTTTCATCATTAAAATGATATTTGTTATAAGCTTTTGATACCCATGAGGTTAGATCTCAAGGTGAAGTTCTTAGAAAAGTTTTCTAAGGATTTTTTTTCTACCATGAGTGGAAATGAATTTTGTCAAATGCCTTTTCTGCATTTGTTTTACCCTTACCCTTACAGTGATGTTATACTACTAAGCTACTCATATTCCTAGGATTATCAGTGTTGTTTATGAGTTACTATTATTTTATACACTAAGAGATTTGACTTTCTAAAATTTTATTTAGAATTTTGGCATCTATCTCATAAGCAACTTGTAATTTAGTAACAAATAATGTAATTTCTCATTTTCCTTTATCTTGTTATCTTTTTATGGTTTGGTATTGAGGATGCATTTGCCTCACAGACTAAGTTGGGCAATAACCCCTCTTAGATTGCTCTAGGAATGGGACTGTTTTAGATTTTTTCATCTATTCCTTGAAAAAGTGTGGCTTTACTTGCCTGTAAACCATCCTAGCCTGGTATTTTGTGTGTGTGTGTGTGTGTGTGTGTGTGTAGATTAAAAATATTCATTCAGCTTTCTTCATTTTCCGGCTATTCAAGCTTCCTATTTCTTAAAGTTTTACACTATAATTTTTCTATGAATTTTCCTTTTCATTTGAGTTTTTAAGTGTATTGTCATAATGCCTTTTGGTATTTACTTTTTAAATCTATTAAAAACTATTCCTAATGTTGTTTATTTCTGTCCATTTTCTTTGTATTAGCCAACCTTGCCAGATTATTTTCAATTTAATTGCACTCTCAAGGCCTGACTTTTGCCTTACTGATCATGTTCTATCTTTATTTTAACTTTCCACAATTTTTGCCCTTATTTTCTCCTGTGTTTCTTTTTGTTCTGTTTTCTTTTAACCACTTCTTTGTATGTCAGTTAACTAATTCTTCAGCCCATCTTCCTTTCTGAATCTCCCACAATCTGTGCCTTAGCTCTATTCAACAAATAATGATAGGTAAATTTCTTGTTATAGCTGAGTTCTAAGTATTTCTCAATTTTCTGTTATTTTTTCCTGGACTCACAGATAATGGAGATGTACAGTTTTGAAATCTACAAAATACAGAGATATTTAAACTTATCTCTTTGTTAATACAATACAGAGTGTTGTCTGTATTGATTTTTCCCCCCAACCATGTTGATATATGTTTTAAGGCTTAGTATGGTTAATTTTTGTAAATACTCAATGTGAGCTTGAGAAGAATCAATCAATAGTGACAACTTCTGTATTTGTTCCATCAATCCAGCATATTATTATTTTCCTAAAGTGTCTATATATTTGCTAACATTTTGAAGGGATTTCTGTTGAAATTTCACGTGATTAGAATGATACAGTTGTCAGCATTTCAATCTTGTCCTTATATTTTTCTTTACAGATCAATGTTACTTGGGCATACAAGTTAGAATGGAATATATACATGGTGAATCAGACTTTCTTTAATTTTGTAGCATCTTACTGTACACATAATACTGTCTTTTATCTTAAAATTTATTTTGTCTGATATTCATTTAATAAATATTTTTCTAGTATTTTTTTCTACCTTTGTACTTTCGACCTTTCTGTGTTTTTGTTTTAGGCATGTCTTTTATAACCACTGGTAGAATTTTATAACCACTTAGCTGAATTTTTTGTTTTAACACATTCTTATAATCTCTTTTAACAGATGACCTTAATAATTTACATTTATTCTAATTATTGATCCACATGAATTTTTTTTTCTACCATGCCATTTGCTGTCTACTTTGTTCTAGTTTTACATGTTCCATTTTTCACCTTTTTATCTTTTATTTGTTGAATTTTTGTGTGTTTGTTTCTTTTATTGCTTTATTTTCTTATTCTGTTTTGTTCCATCTACTGTTTTGGATGTTATATACTCTCCTTAGTGGCTCAGACAGTAAAAAATCTGCCTACAATGTGGGAGACCTGGGTTCGATCCCTGGGTTGGGAAGATTCCCTGGAGGAGGGCATGGAAACTCACTTCAGTATTCTTGCCTGGAGAATCCCCATGGACAGAGGAGCCTGGTAGTCTACAGTCCATAGGATCACAAACAGGCAGATAGGACTGAGCGACTAAGGACACAGCACATACTCTTCTTATTAATTTTAATGGTTAGTCTCAAATTTTTACCATATACTTTTAGCTTATACCTCTTATTTAAAAAATTTAATTGTATAGTGTTTAAAATCCCCTCCTAAAAGATGCATGGACTTTAAATTTTTAAGCCTACACACTAGCCAGATACCGTGTATTTTTTGTTATCCAGTATTTTAGTTCAGTCATTATTATACATCCTCATTATTTTATACATTCAATATTTGTTTAGATTCTCTGCCACTTTGGAATGTAACTGGATCTCTGAGGAGTTTGTACTCTCATTTGCCTTTGTCAGTACAGCATTGGAAAGCTTTGAGAAGCTTTGCTTGTTATCAAATATAATCTCTTTCCAAAGATAAACCTCAGAATAATAGAAGACAGCTATTTTCAGGGATATGCTGGTAAATGTTTAACAACCAGCTTTTCAGGGGGGAAAAAAGTCTTTATTTGTAGCATTTGTTAACTTCCATGGAATGAATTCGCCTACCATAGCTTCTATCAAGCTACCAGTGTAATGTCAACCAGCTTACAGAATTCTTCAACATTTGTCAATCTGCTTTTATAAGCTGGTAAGATCTTGTCCTAGCATATCACTGGATATTTTGTTCTTGAACCATCTTACTTGTTTAGATGATCTCCAACTTCATAGCTTTGAGTGTGCAATAGTTTTATTGGAACTTCACTTTGGAATAATCTCCAGCGTGAGTTGCTTTATCTCAGGTGCCAAAGCCTGCAGTGCTTCTTGGGGTTGTTCAACATCATTATGAGTTCTAAGAAGTTAGCATGAGTCTGGATGGATGGAAAGTATTATAAGGTGTGAACATATAGGCATGCTCTCAGAAGCAGCTATATGGATTTGACTCTTCTCCTCAAATGAAAACAAATGGCTCCTTCTGCCATAATCAGAGAATCAGGCATAGCTATTGTGGCAGCAGTGTTTGGCTCTGGTACTGGATACAGAAGGAAAAAATCCTTCTCTAACATAAAACGGAATCTCAAATGTGGAAAATGAGACTCTAACAGCTTACCAGGAGATTAGTGGTGATAAGTCTGAATTAAATGCCTTATTACTGAGTGTTCAGTCTTGAAAAATTCTGTGGGATACAGATTTTTTTTTTTACTCTTGTAAATCTCCCACCTGACCCTCAGCATCTTTTTTTATCCTGTCATTAGCTGTTGTTAGCTTCCCCTTGCCTTTTCTTTCACTTATTCTATTGCGAGAAGAGCTTTCTCTTGAAGTCATTTCACTGTTCTTCCTTGCATCAGAGGATGCCTTGTATTCAACACTGCCTTCAGGTTGCTCAGATTTCTCTGTAGATTTGCTAGAGATTAAGAACTATGCAGACATCACATGATGATGATTATGATTATGATTGTCTAAAGAACGTTCTCTTAGAAATCTATCTCTTAGGAAGTCAATGTCTCTTTTAGCTTCCTGATTTCATAAATTAAAGTTTCTCAGGTTACGAGGATCTTGAATTTCACAGATGAGATGGTAGCCTGGTCTGTACCATTCGACTGGAGGACTTAATACAGTTGCTAAAGGCAGATTTTCTGATGATCTCACAAAACTCTGTGCAGTTCTTCAGCAAGGAATGTTTGTCAACAGGTCGGAAATTCAAAATGGCTTATAAATGAATCTGGAAAATTGAAACTAATTTTCTTTTTGTTTTAGGATAGTCATGTGAAGATAGGGCCACTGGGAGAATGTCTGTGTGTCTGCTTGTTGGAAAGAGATCTGTCTTATTGATGGAGAGAACTTCTGTTGCAATCTGTTGGTCATGCTAAGTCACAAAGCTAGATCAGTTTCAAAGGCTGGGGAAATAGACTCCTACTCTTGTTGAAAGGAACACAAAGGGATGGCAAAGTGGTGGGCACGCGCAAGGAGAATAATTGCAGCCACTTCTGCCAGTATTACTGCAGCTATCCAAGCATTCAAAGAAGACATCATTGTTTGTGCTGGGTAATTTTTGCTAGTTTTGCTTACTGTTTTCCAAAGTACAAGTTAGGCCAACTAATAGAGACACTGGTGATGATAATGTTGAATATTCATTTTCAGCCTTTAGTAGTTTGTTCAATTATTAACTTAAATATATTGCTACCCCAAGAAAGGCAGTATGGTCTTTTGAATTCTATGGTGTTTTGAAATGACCAAAGATATTTATTCTCTGTTTATATTTGGTAGATTTACACTTATTTTTAAAATTTGCCTTTCTTTCTCTCTCTCTCTTTTTTTTAAATATTTTCATGCTGTAATATCATTTGTTTCTATGAATCTAATGCAGTTTTGCTCTAATACTAGTGGCCTTAGTGAACTATGTTGTGTGACTTATGGCAGGGATAAAAATTTCTTGTGATATGATCAGAGCATAAAGGTATAGTTTATAAATATTCAGTAAAACATGATATTTGGACATGAAATCTTTCAAGTAGCATCCTTGAATCCACATTATTATTAGTTGTTTAGTCACTAAGTCATGTCTGACTCTTTTGTGACCCTATGGACTGTTACCCACTATGCTCCTCTATCCTTGGGATTCTCCAGGTAAGAATACTGGAGTGGGTTGATATTTCCTTCTCCAAGGGATCTTTCTGACCCAGGGATCAAGCCCGTGTCTCCTGCATTGCAGACGAATTCTTTACCACTGAGCCACCTGGGAAGCATTATTCTCAATAGTATAGTCTTAAACATGGTTCCTATTAGTTATTTTTTATACAATAAGCTTTATTGGCATTTTGTTGCTCTGTCATATAATTTATAGTAAGAATTAGATGGGGTTATGTAGTTACATAGGAGCCTAGGGCATTACATAGGAGCCTAGGGCATTACATAGGAGGCAGCACACCAGTTGCACAACCAGCCACACCTGGCCCGATGGGCCGTGACACATATTTTGCATGTAGAGATAGAACAGTCATGTAGGCCATGGTGTTAATGACCCTTCTTGGGTTGAGCAGTGCACAACCTGTACAACTGCGCCTGACAGCCCTGTGCTGGGGACTCAGGATGGGTGCCAGTGGTGGATGCTTGATCTGGTGAGGGTAAGTTTACGGAGGCTGAGGACAGGCATTGTGACAGAATATTCAGAGTGCCTGGGTGCTGGTCCAGAGGAGCATCCTATAGGACACCATGCAGTTGGTCATCTGCATTACTTATTCCTAAGTTCAAAAAAGGAAGAAGTAGACTCTGGAATTGAGAGACCCAGGCTCTGTGCATAGCTGTTATTCCTGTTGTAGCCCCAGAGATTTTTTTTAAACTTTTCTTTTTTATATTGGAGTATATCTGATTAACAATATTGCAATAGTTTCAGGTGGACAGCAAGGGGACTCAACCATGCATATACATGTATCCATTCTCCCCCAAACTCCCCACCCAGCCAGGCTGCCATATAACATTGAGCAGAGTTCCCTGTGCTATATAGTAGGACCCTGCTGGTTATCCGTTTTAAATATAGCAGTGTGTATATGTTGATCCCAAACTTCCTAACTATCCCTTCTCCCCAAGCTTTCCTCCCATGGCAACTATAAGCCCCAGAGATCTTTAATTATCTGGAACTCAGTTTCCTCTCCTCCAAAGTGTGAGTGTAAACACTTAACTTGCATGGCTGTTGTGAAGACAGCCTGGAATGCAATGCGCACGTGAAAGCACTGTGACAGAGTCTGGTGTCAATGAGTGATTTTCTTCTCCTTGTGGTTGTTGTGGTAAAAAGGAAAGATAAACATCTCATCACAGAAAGAGTGAGTCCCTTTCATGATGATTTTCCACTTGGTTTATGTGGTGAAGTGGTAGATGAACAACTCTGGTTGCGCAATTGTTTAAACCTGTGTGCCACTGACCTTGCCTCGCCAAGCATCACAATTATGCCATTGGCAACACTAACCCTTATCTCCCCTTTTGGACCCTTTCTTCCACTTAGGACTTGGGGAGTTCAAGGCCAACCTGTTGTGGGCAGAGAGATGATGTAGCCTCCCGACTTGTCCTTGACTGATTGGATAACAAATGAAGTATACAGTCAAAACAAAAATGCTACAATGAATACTAATGAGAGATGAGGGAGGGGGTTGTTTGTAAGCTTGATGGCCAATCCGTGCTGCTTTTGAACAAAGTGGAGTTTAAATTCTTGCATTCGTTTAATTTCTCATGGACAAAGAAAGTCACAGGCTCTTTTAAAAACACAGTAAGGAGGATTCAAATCACACCTTAGTCATTGCAAGTGATCTTTGGGTTGGTATTTTGACTCCCAACATTTCTAGACTTCAGAGAAAGTGGAAATTGCAAGGGAGCACTTAAGATTTGGGGTGCACTGATATGAGGGTCACATGTGTCGTATGTTCAGACAACAAGCAGGGGCTGGTGGTAAGGAGGGTGGTGGCTACATCTACTTCCTGGTTTGATTGTGGGAGGTTTCATAAAAAATTCGAGGCCAATGAATGTTTTCAGGAATACTTAGAGTGAAACCAGTGTTAATATAAATTTACGTCTGGTATCTTTCAAAAAGTTTAGCCCTAGGAGTCAGGGCATCGCAAGGTCTAGGATACTGCCCTTTGCCTCAGGGGGTTTAAACATTTGTTTATAACGACAGGACTATACAACACATGACGTTCTTTACTTCACAGGACTATAACCAAAAATTAAAGTATTGCATTATACCTAATGACAAAGTAGGTCAGCCTCCCAGGTGGTGCTAGTGGTAAAGAACCTGCCTGCCAGTGCAGGAGACACAAGAGACTTGGGTTTGATCCCTGGACTGGGGAGATCCCCTGGAGGAGGGCATGGCAACCCACTCCAGTATTCTTGCCTAGAGAATCCCATGGACAGAGGAGCCTGGCATGCTACAGTCCGTAGGGTCGCAGAGTTGGACATGACTGAAGCGACTTAGCATGCATGTAACATGTAGGCTACCGTGTTCCAAGAAACACTGATTTTGAGGTGAGTCTCCATATCAGTGAGGATAAATAATTTTTGGCAATTTTCTAACATAACTGGTTTGCACACCCACTTAGACGTCTCAACTAAAGCCCTAGTTAAACAAAATATTTTAAATATGAATGTATATGCCAATATGTAGACATATTCAAAATAATGGCATGGCAGAGTAGGTCCTGCTGTTTATGAAAGTATGAGTATCAATTGCCAGCAACATAGTACTGCAAGCTATAAAACTAAGGTCTATATTTCTGTTTTATTCATTGGAATGAAAAAAGATAATACTGACATTCCATTATTTATGAACATGTGGTTAGAGAAAAGAGAGGTAATGAAATTTCACTGCTTTCAGAGGATAGTTTGTTTTGATTCCATTCAGGGCCCTGGGCCTTTGCCTCACAAGGATGTCCCCTTCCCTGTCAATACCTTGGGCAGACGTGGTAGGGTGAGAGGAGGAACTGGTAGACCTTAGCTATCAGTATTCATTCACTGGACTTGGGAGGCAACTGATGAATTGATCAGGAGTGTATGGAAGGCCTGCTTCGTGCCTTGCCTTCTGGAACACTGGGTGCTGTGAGCCAAGCTAAGGTAGAACGTGGAGAGACTGTTCTCGAGGGACGGCTGACACACAGGATTGATGGCAGCTGGGCGTTTAAAAATCGAGATCCATTTCTAAGACGCGGAATCCTATACTAAATAGCGCAGAATGCAGAACACGGCTTCTGCTTCCTTTGTGCTAACTTTGCCCTAGACCCCAAGCTACATGCTTACATAATCTCTGATCTTCCTACCAACCCTGCCAGGCAGCTCTGATTATTCTCATTTTGTGGATGGAAAAACTGAGGCTTAGAAAGGTTAGATGTGTCTGCCCTGGGCCCCACAGCTGGTAGCTGATCAGCCCAGAATTGGAATGCAAATGGCACCCCCTGGAAGTCACTGCACCTCTGCTTAGGTGTCGCACTGCCTTGGAAAGCAAGGCAGCCTAGGAGAGGGGACCAGAAGCTGCAGGCAGCGCTGGTTGGCAGGCAGGCCTGAATAGTGACTTCTGCTCGGCTGGGCTCAGCCACCTTCCAGGGAAGAGGAGCCGCTCCCTCTGTTGTTCCTTGGTGACCCTGGAAGGCATGGACCTTCATTTGTTTCGGCCCTATGGTCCTGCTGAATCATTCTAACCACACTGTGGCCAGCTTACCTACATTAATGCTCTATTTTTGCTTATTGTGGCTCTCAGTTAGCTGGAAATAGCTCGGCTTTAATGGCAGCTTTTAAAGTGAGGTTTTTTTCTTTTTTAAGAAATCATTTAATTTGTCATGTAAATTAGGACAACTTTGAGAGTGAAAGGGAACTCTGTTAGTAATTCTGCTAGGGGTATCTTGGGTGCCCAGGGCTTATGATCACTCTACCAAAGTGGGATCAAGGGATATGGTTAAAAATGGAAATAAGATCTACATTATTCAGAGAGGAACATCTTCAGGATCTTCAGGATAGGGAGCATTCAAATGGAAGTAAGCTTCTTCTACCATAGCAATGTGATCTTCTGTCTGATGTTAGGGCATGAATTTGGACATCTTAAGTCCCTCAACCCTCACCCACCCTGGACCAAGCCAAGGCAGCACTGATTTACCATGTGTGGGTGACATTGTTATGAGGAGGTCTCACATTTTCTGCCAAACTTAGTGAATCTGGATTGTTCTAACTTACAGGAATTAAAGAATTTCTTATTCTTGAAGATCTTTGAACATTTTTGCTTAAAATGTATAAAGTGGAGAGTAACAAGAATTGCTGGGGTTTCCCTTAATAGATCATCTAACCAAAGGCATTGCAAGAATCTGGAACATATCTCATATTGCTGGTCTGGTACTCCAAAGGAGGGGAGATGAGGCATGGAGAGAGGGCAGCGAGGTAAGATAGGAGGAGGGAAGGGAGGGAGCAGAGGCTAGATGGCTTTAAGCCAAAAACATCCAGGAATACCTTGTGACAGTGGACTTCTATCCCAGGCTCCTCCTCTTTTCAATCCCCAAGCCTCTTGTCATGTGTTCTCTTTGGGCTGACAAATGGATGTTGATTCATGACAGCATCATTGATCAAATGACATGTTGTCTCGTATCATGTCTAGTAATGAAGAAACATAAAAATGCTTCTTCGATTAACTTGACAGTATCCATTTAGATGGTAGCATCTAGTCCTAAATCTTTCTGAGGATGACAGAAAATTGTCTTTGTCCAAAACATGAGTGCTTTTCATCACTAATGCCCCAAATAATGCTTGCTCAGAGACTAGGCTCCTCAAAAGGATTTCTATCAAATTACTCCTAATAGGAGGAGAGGTGGGTCTCCAAAGAGATTCCTAATAAAGTTAACATTGCTTTGAGTCTCTTATTTTATAGTAGCAGCAGTATTGTTAGTCATTCAGTCATGTCCAACTTTTTGCTACCCCATGAACAGTGGCCTGCCAGACTCCTCTGTCCTTGGAATTCTCCAGGCAAGAATACTGGAGTGGGTTGCCATTTCCTTCTCCAGGGGATCATCCCAACCCAGGGACCAAACTCATGTCTCCCACACCGCAGGCAGATTCTTTACCATCTGAGCCACCAGGGAAGCCCTCACTTATATTATAAAAGTATGCAAGTATTACATCCCATTTTGTAACACAGCCATGTTTGCTATAGAATTTGTCAAAATGTCTTTAATAAACATTATATGCAAAGATGTGCCATCTTTGTTTTGCAGTTTCACATTATCCCTGACATAAGACCACATCCTCCATTTTAAGAATGAGGGTTAATAAAACCTCCCCACAGAACTGAGGGTAGGGAGGGGTTGATTATTTTTGGAGTCAAAGATCTAGAGTTTTACCGGTGAAAGTCAAATAAAAACTGGACATATTAATTTGATAACAAAACATTTTTTCCCCAAATTCTTTAGAAAGTCAGAAATACAGTACCAGATAAACAAGTTATCCTGACCATGTTATTGCACACATTATTGACCTGCGAGGAGCCACAGAAAGGAAACATGGAGAGAAACAGCATAACACAATTTTGGTACCAACCAAATAAAACCCTCAGTGGCTCTCTTCTCTAGGGACATGACTTTATTACACCTAAACAGTTCGTTGTTTTTTTTTTTTTTTTTAAATCAAAAGTAGAATTTATAATCTGGAATTTCAGGGAATAGTAGGATTAAAATAAAGTAAAAAATTCAGACTTAACTCTGAATTTTCCTTTTTTCTCTCTCTTTTTTTTGATGGAGACGTATCTGTCCTTCCCTGAGGGAAGAACAAGTGAGTATGTACTTTGGTATTCTTGGAGTAGACTTAAAAAACAGATATATTTTCAAATTCATTTGATGTTCTGATAAGAATACTATTAACCTCAGGATAAATCTGATGGCATAATATAGTTCTTCCCTATACATTACTGTTAGTATCCTAAAAACAAGAACAGCCAAACAAAAAGTGAATGACCTCCCTAAAACCAAAACAAAGCCATAAACACTGAAGATATTGCTAACATTAAAGGGAAAAAGAATCGATTTGATTTTAGGAAACATTTCCCCATTTTCTTTACCTTTTAAGTACAGGTTTTGATGTAGATACTAAAATTTATCTTCCACAGTAGACTCCTTATGTATTTCTTTAGTCTCTAGAATTCAGTCATATCACATGAGAGATTTAATTCCAAGAATGGCTAGTACTGGGACTTCCCGGTGACTCTAGTGGTAAAGAATCCGCCTGCCAACACAGGAGATGCAAGAGGTGAGGGTTCAGTCCCTGGGTCAGGAAGATGCCCTGGAGCAGGAAATGGCAACCCACTCCAGTATTCTTGCCTGGAAAATTCCACAGACAGAGAAGCCCAACAGGCTAGTGCCATTCCCACCATCTGCTCTGAGAATAACTGGACTTAACAGAGGAGCCTGGTGGGTCTCAAAGAGTCAGACACGACTGAAGTGACTTAGCATACACGCACGCCTTCTTGGCTGTTTTAGTGCCCTTCATTCATTGTCCAGAGCTCTGCTGAGCCTCTCTTGAGACTTGCCCCATGCTTGATGTTGAATAGTTGAAAATGGATTGAAGCATACTCCTTGTCTTCTGATGTTACAGTCCAGACTAGAGACAGACAGGTAAGGTATGCTGACCATGTGAGGTCAGCTTAGCCAAATCTGGGAACTAAGTTTCCCAGGAACACCTTGCCTGACTGCTTTTCCAAAAGAAAAAAAAAAAATTGCATGTATGGTTTGGCTATCAGAAATGGAGCTGAATCCATTGCTTTCAGGCCTTCGTGGTCAGCTGCAGCGATGGACAGAGGCCTAAGTACTGGTGGGCTTCTCCATTCATTCAGCTTGTCTTCAAGCAGTGACTCCAGGCTTACCACCAGGTGCTCGGCTAGTGACATATCAAGCCAGCAGTTGTGCAGAGGTGACTCCTTCTGCAGAGGGGGGCAGTTTCCAGAAACTTCCCCATGAAACTTCCTTTTGTGGTCCCACTTTGGTGGCTTCTTGGCTTTCTCCTTATGTCCCCACAGCTTTGCTGCAGGGAGCCTGGCTAATGACTGTTTTTTTTTTTTGACTTCTGCTACCAGATCATCTCGTCTCCAGTTCCTTGCATATTTGTGTAAAGTCTAACTCCTATACTAAAGCTCTTATTTCTATAATACTTACAGTATACCTGCTTTCCTATCCAAATCCTGTGCAAACCACTACAAGAGGATGCTATAATGAAGGCAAGTAGTGAGCACCAAGGAAGATCAGAAAGGAGCAGCCTCTTAACCAGATTGGGTGGTGCTGCAGGCATGATCAGGGGAGGCTTACCTGGGTGGGGCTGGCCAGGCAGAGGAGAGAAAGGGCATTGCATAGAAATGGAATGAACATTTTTGGAGCTGCAAGTAATTCTGGATCATAAGACACACTTGAGAGGTGTGTGGTAGGTGGTATATTTGGAGAGATTAAGCAGGAACCACATTATAAAATCATTGTGTGCCTGGCCACAGAATCTGAGTTTGTGGATAATGGGAAATGTTGGAGTGTTTTTAAACAAGGAAAAGTTTGGTGAGATTTACTTTGGAAAATTTCTTTGGCAGTTGCACAGAAGCTGTATTAGACAGAAGAAAGTCTAAAGGCAAGAGAACCAAGGAGACAGTTGCATCAGAACACATTACAACAAAAATGTAACAGAACAAGTTGGGCTCGTTGATGCTCCCACAGGAAGAGGGAATAGAAGGAGGGTACCTAGATCTATAATGGGCTGAGGAAAGAAATTTGTGGAAAAAGCTGATGAGGAAGGATCAGAGAGGTTGTAGGATAATCAGAAAAGAGTGGCAGCAAAGGGGTGGGAGGGCACTGAGAGGGAAGTGGTCAACAGGGTAAAGAGATTGGAAGGACAGGAAATTGCCCCCTTCCCTTTTTAACCATATATACATTATTGGTAACCATAACGTGGAATAGGTCCAATTTATATTTGTTTTATTATTTTTTTACTAGCCTGCTGGACACAGAATTGTATTATGTGTATAGTGAACTTCTGAAATTTAGGGAACAAAGCAGTCTTAGCCCTAGTGATCAGTTAATTTCCCTGGTTCATAGAGTCTGGCTCAACCACAAGAGCAAATGTGCTGATCAAGGTCTTAGAAGCCACCTCCCCCCACTATCCCTCTGAAAAGTCAATTTTGATTCTTGTAAATGATAGACCATTTCAAACTTGTCAATAACTTTTCAATAACTTAGATGATGATGGGAGAGAGATGGGAAGTGAGATGGCTTTTACTAAACTTGACACTTGCTTTGTTTTTCCCTCCTCAATTAGAAAACACATTTTTAGATTCTCTAAGATATCATCTTTCTTCATAAGACAAAGAGCATGAAGTGATTCTCCATCAATCTCTACTGTAGCCCAGGTGACCTGAGGAGGAAGTTAAAGCTACTTCACTATGTTGATAGGAAAAGCCCACAGAGGCTGAAACCCACAATAATATCTTCCTCTTCCTCATTAGCAGATTATATATTAACTGTAAGTTAATTATATCTCTTACTGTCTCTGGGCTTCCCTGATAGCTCAGTTGGTAAAGAATCTGCCTGCAATGCAGGAGACCCTGGTTTGATTCCTGGGTTGGGAAGATCTGTTGGAGAAGGGATAGGCTACCAACTCCAGAATTCTTGGGCTTTTCTTGTAGCTCAGCTGGTAAAGAATCCGCCTGCAATGCGGGAGACCTGGGTTTGACCCCTGAGTCGGGAAGATCCCACGGAGAAGGGAAAGGCTACCCACTCCAGTATTCTGGCCTGGAGAATTCCATGGACTATACAGTCACAGAGTTGGACATGACTGAGTGACTTTCACTTTCATTTACTTTCTTTGCTCCTTTTGGCATTCAGTTCACAGAGATTAATTTTTTTCCCTTCCATTCTCCAGGTGTTTTAAAAAATGCTATTCTCTTCTTTTGTTAAATCTATTTGTTTACTTTATAAAGAGTGGGATGAACCATAGTCCCCATGGGCAATTCCTGCTCCCAGGGGCTGTGACTGAGGAGTCGTTGCTCTAGGTTAGCTAGGGCTTTTTACAGAGAAGGAATATTTCGAGGCACCAAATCTTTCCCTTTTATACGGATAAATTACAAACCTGGAAATGACTTCTCATACTGTGACCTCCTATTGTTAAAAGGTAACCCTCCCAACCTGCCTGTCAGCCCCTCACCTTCCTAGTATACACACACAAATGACCACCCATTAGATATTCAGTTCAGTTCAGTTCAGTCACTCAGTCGTGTCTGACTCTTTGAGACCCGATGAACCACAGCACGCCAGGCCTCCCTGTCCTTCACCAACTCCAGGAGTCTACCCAAACCCATGTCCATCGAGTCAGTGATGCCATCCAACCATCTTATCCTCTGTTGTCCCCTTCTCCTCCTGCCCTCAATCTTTCCCAGCATCAGGGTCTCTACAAATAAGTCAGATCTTCGCATCAGGTGGCCAAAGTATTGGAGTTTCAGCTTCAACATCAGTCCTTCCAATGAACACCCAGGGCTGATCTCCTTTAGGATGGACTGGTTGAATCTCCTTGCAGTCCAAGGGACTCTCAAGAGTCTTCTCCAACACCACAGTTCAAAAGCATCAATTCTTCGATGCTCAACTTTCTTCACAGTCCAACTCTCACATCCATACATGACCACTGGAAAAACCTTAATCTTGACTAGACGGACTTTGTTGACAAAGTAATGTCTCTGCTTTTTAATATGCTGTCTAGGTTGGTCATAACTTTCGTTCCAAGATGTAAGCATCTTTTAATTTCATGGCCGCAATCACCATCTGCAGTGATTTTGGAGCCCCCAAAAATAAAGTCAGCCAATGTTTCCACTGTTTTCCCTTCTATTTGCTGTGAAGTGATGGGCTGGATGCCATGATCTTAGTTTTCTGAATGTTGAGTTTTAAGCCAACTTTTTCACTCTCCTCTTTCACTATCATCAAGAGGCTCTTTAGTTCTTCTTCACTTTCTGCCATAAGGGTGGTGTCATCTGCATATCTGAGGTTATTGATATTTCTCCTGGCAATCTTGATTCCAGCTTATGCTTCATCCAGCCCAGTGTTTCTCATGATGTACTCTGCATAGAAGTTAAATAAGCAGGGTGACAATATACAGCCTTGATGTACACCTTTTCCTATTTGGAACCAGTCTGTTGTTCCATGTCTAGTTGTAACTGTTGCTTCCTGACCTCCATACAGGTTTCTCAAGAGGCAGGTCAGGTGGTCTGGTATTCCCATCTCCTTCAGAATTTTCCACAGTTTATTGTGATCCGCACAGTCAAAGGCTTTGGCATAGTCAATAAAGCAGAAATAGATGTTTTCCTGGAACTGTCTTGCTTTTTCAATGATCCAGCAGATGTTGGCAATGATCTCTGGTTCCTCTGCCTTTTCTAAAACCAGCTTGAACATCTGGGAGTTCACAGTTCATGTATTGCTGAAGCCTGGCTTGGAGAATTTTGAGCATTACTTTGTTAGCGTGTGAGATGAGTGCAATTGTGCAGTAGTTTGAGCATTCTTTGGCATTGCCTTTCTTAGGGATTGGAATGAAAACTGACCTTTCCCAGTCCTGTGACCGCTGCTGAGTTTTCCAAATTTGCTGGAATATTGAGTGCAGCACTTTCAGAGCATCATCTTTTAGGATTTGAAATAGCTCAACTGGAATTCCATCACCTCCACTAGCTTTGTTCTTAGTTGTGCTTCCTAAGGCCCACTTGACTTCACATTCCAGGATGTCTAGCTCTATGTAATTGTGAGTGATCACACCATTGTGATTATATGGGTCGTGAAGATCTTTTTTGTACAGTTCTTCTGTGTATTTTTGCCACCTCTTCTTAATACCTTCTGCTTCTGTTAGGTCCATACCATTTCTGTCCTTTATTGAGCCCATCTTTGCATGAAATGTTTCCTTGTTATCTCTAATTTTTTGAAGAGATCTCTAGTCTTTCCCATTCTAGCTACTAAGAGCCTTAAAGTCTGAGGCCCTGCTTTGTTTGCCTTTGTATCTCCAGTTCTATGTAGTGTGTGTCTTGTGAATGATAAATATAACTGGAAGGTCTCATTTATTTTGCTCTGGAAATGGGTGCAAAATAGTCATGTTTCATAATCTCAATTTTAGAAAAGCTGATCTTTCTCCCAAGTTTCTCTATCAAGGAGGACCCCAATGAATGTTTACATGTCCCTCACACTAATGTTGGTAGTCACTGGTTACTTGGTCCACCAATTCATTTTGCCCTCACCTGCCATGTTATCACATTATCTTATAATTTTCTTCTCCAGGCTGCTGCTCTCCCTCCACTAAGGGTGAATGTTGCCTCCTCCATTAGATCTTCAATAGCACAGCTAAGAATTGCCTCATTTATAGATTGCTCCAAGTTTAATATATGCTGTTATAAATAGCGGTCACACCTGGGACCCCACCTATCCCCACCCCTCAATCCCTGAGCCTGGAGAGGGTTTTATTCATCTCTCTAATACAAACACCCATTAGTTTCAGGGGAACCCTAGAAAAGGCAGTGAAAACAGTCAACAATATATTTGTTCAAGACTGAGATATTCTAATTTAAGTGATACCACTTAAGAAACATTAATTATTAATCTTACTTTAGAATAGTTATCTAAATCTTTAGGGCCCAGTCTGCCTTACAATGAATGCACTCAATTTACCCAATCAAAAATATGCAAACTTCAGCCTACACCATCTGCATTCACACGTGTAGGGAAACCAGTTTTCTCTGAGAACAACTGTTTGCGTTGACAATTGTCTATTGTCAATGTGTAACTGAAGAGTCTATCCTGTTAATTTCTCCCAAACCAAGGAAGGCTGTGTCAAAAGAGTCTAACAATTCCCAAATAGAAGTTTTCCCAATTAAAATAACATTAAAACATTTAAAGTTTATCTTTACGGGTACCCTTTTACATTAGTATTTGTTGAACTAATAAATAAATTTTAGGGAATTCCCTGATAGCCCAATGGTTAGAACTCAGTGCTTTCATTGACATGGGCATGAGTTCAGTCTCTGGTCAGGGAACTAAAATCCCACAAGCCACCTGACACTACCAAAAAATTAAAAAAATTAAAAAGATTTTAGAATTCTGTGATACAAAAAAATTACTGTTAATAATTACATCTCAAACCAATGGCAATGGGAATAGTCAGAGAAGTTAATCTAAACTTCTGCATCATAAACAGTACTTTGTTACTATTTGTAAAATAAGATATTTCAGTATTATATCTTATAGAAATGCATAATGGCTCCTTTTAAAAAAATAGTTTATTGAAGTATAGTGGATTTGCAATGTTGTGTTGATTTCTATTATAAAGTGACTCAATTATACATATATGTTATTTTTCATATTCTTTTCCATTGTGATTTATCACAGGATATTGAATATAGTTCTCTGTGCTATACAGTAGGATTTTGTTGTTTATCTACTCTATATATACTAGTTTGCATCTGCTAGTCCCAAACACTGCTCCACCTCTCCCCCACCCCCATAAAAGCTATTGGTTCCTGTGCACCCTCCTTCCTCTCTAGTGAAAGTGAAAGTCGCTGAGTCTTGCCCGACTCTTTGCAACCCCATGAACTATACAGTGCATGGAATTCTCCAGGCCAGAATACTGGAGTGGGTAGCCTATCCCTTCTCCAGTGGATCTTCCTGACCCAGGAATCGAACCGGGGTCTCCTGTAGTCCTATTAATAATGCAGGGGGTCCCCTGCTGCTGCAAAGTGGGCAGGTGTATTAGTCAGATGAGCCCGTATGTTTTACTGAGAACAGCAGGAAACAGGAACCCCGGAATTATAGGTTCACATTCCGGTTCTATAACTTCAGTGATGTCAGACAAGTCAGGTCTTTCTGCTATAGTTTCTTCATCAATCTAAAGAGGGTGATGAGGCTTGTCTCCCTACAACAAAATCCATGTAGGGCTCAAGACCATTGCTTTCGTTACCAATGTGCCTCCCCTGGGGAGCCCTAAGTGCTGGGAAATGGGAGTTAGGGTGTCTGAGGGTGGGCCTGATAGAAACAGGAATGTGGGACTGTGTTTAGGGTTCAGTAGAAAGGGGCTGAGAATGGAGCCTCTGCATATATTTGAAAGGTGACCCTAAGACCAAGACTCTTTAATGGCAGAGAATCCTTCAAAGAGCTGTGCCCCTCTCTGCGCACAGAAGGCTGGGAAGTCAGCAACCTTGGTGCAAGTTTCTCAGAGTGGAACCCATGGGCCACTGTCTCAGAAAAGAAGTTTTGAAAGTTGGTGTGGCATTTCAAAGATAATCTAATAAATTAACAGGCATACTCTAAATTATTTTAAGATTATTCATTCCAAGAACTGCCACATAATGTCCATGTGGACATTTGCATATGTTATAGAAATTTCATTTTGACTAAGTGAAGATCGAATGACTTCAGGGAGTGATGCACTAATAAAACTATGGGGTTGGCCAAAAAAATTCAACCTGAACAAACATTTTGGCCAACCCAATACCATAAAGAAACATAAAGGGAGAACGGAGCCATCAGAGAGGCCAGGGGCTTATATGCACCTCACTGTCAAAACAGGATACTCCTGGGCACTACTCCCCCAGTGACGCAGATACCCAGCACAGAATCCATCACTGAGCAAGCCAGACTGTCCATCCTCACTCACTTTAAGCATGGCCAGACACATGAAATGAGACCTGCTTCTGGCAATCAAGGTTTATTTAATGAAAATTTCAGTAATGCTGCCATCATAACCCTCTTTTCAAGTAAACAAGACAGCATTACAGAGTTATCAAATGACACTTAATTAAAATTGACACTTGAAGATTGTTCGTTGGCAGCGTTTCAGAAATATCTGAGGTCTATTTATTGTGAACCAACAAGCAAAGCCTTGAAATAATTAACAACATACTTATGCCAACAGGCATTATCTGAACTACTGAAGCCAAAATACATTCAAAAAATGTATTAAATGCAGAACCTGACCTGAGGCTCATCCCTCTTCTATTAAAACCCACACTGACAACCTAGTTTCAGCAGAACACCCTTCATCACATTGAATTAATGTTTTTAATTGGAGTGTTATAGGGCTTCTAGTTTAGTTATTAAATGTTTCTAATATATATGTTTGGTTTTTGGCTTCATTATTTTAGAATGAGTTTAGAGCTTAGTTTTATATTTGTTTACATTTTAATAAAATTGTAATAAAAGTAATTTAAGTCAATAGTAGAAGTGCACAAGATTTTTTTTTTTTTTTTCTTTAAAGGGTTCTGTGTATCCTTCAAATTTAGGAGACATTGTTACAGCAGTTAAGAGCACATCATTCACAATCAGAGAGAGAGACCTGGGTTCAAATCTGTGCTCTGTCACTTAAAAACTGTAAACTTGAGCATATTATTTAACTGAATTATTTTCTCCTGATTTAGTAAAAAGGCATAATAATAAAAATACTTCATCATGGGATTACTGTGAGGAATAAATGAAATAATGGCTTCTCAGTATATGATCTTTAGCATATAGTAAGTGCTTAGAAAAAGTTAGCCATTATCATCATCATCATGATTATTTTTTTAAAACTTCCATCTGAAGGGTGCCAGGGATGGCAGAGCCAGTCAGAGGAGGGAGATAAGGGTGGCTGCAGGAGCAGCTGCTATGAGCCATTACTGTCAACAAAGGTGATGTCTTAAGGAGCCATGGGCTGAAGCAGGCTCAGTAACTCCCCGAGGAAGTAGCTTTCACTCAAGTAGCAGCCTGACATGACCACTACTTCTGGGAGCAGCTGAAGCTATCCGTCTTGTGAGACCTTATTACCTGGAGGCCCTATCCTCCTGAACAACCCTGAAGTCTGGGTCACCTTTGAGGAAGAAAACCATAGTCCAGTCCCTGTTTTCGCTTTGTTACTTCCTGAGTTTCTTGACCTGTCCTGTGCGCTCACTGTTGCACCTGGCATCTGACCCATTATGTAGTTTTTCTGGTCTTGGTTCTCAATTTTGTTCAGATCGTATCTGTTGTGACCATTCACGGGACACCCAGCCTCATCTCTTGGGCTGCCTGGGACCCCTGCAGCTGTCATCCACTGTGAGTTCCCCCAGATCCTAACTGGGGAGACCAGAGACCTTCTGTGGGTGTGAGATGGCTGGTGGGAACATTTCATAGCGTCAGTTATCTTCTTCCATTGTTCTCCTTCAGTGTCTGGAGGGTTATTGAAGTATACCTATGAGTCCAAGACCCTGATTGGTGATCCAGTGGGGTCCTCCCAACTCCAGCTCCCCCTGCAGTTGTTAGATCACAAGTTTTTCAGATTTGGTCCAGATACCCCAGAGCTACTGCCCTGCAAGGTGGGGTAAACACCAATGGGTTAAGCTGACCTGGAGAGAAAGGAGGCAGAAACCTGTCAGGATTATGGAGGAGAAGAAAAAAGCCAGGCTGTTTCAGCCTTGCAGACCACACGGAATGTTTGCTGTATGATGATTTTTTAAAAACCATTTGCAAAGCTGCTTGAACTCTCACAGAAAGACAGCCTGAGTCCTTATCACGTGATCTACAACAAGATTCGCTAATCAGGACACCTGGCTAGAGTTATATTAACATGTAGCACACATACCTCTGTCTTCCCAAACCCACAAACCCCTCTGGACAGGTTTTTTTCCTTCTCCTTCTTTTTCCTAGAGCATCTCAAAGCCTTTCTGTGATCCCAGAGAACATGAATTATTCACTATATATAGCATCAGGCTTCAAAGTATACTTTTTAAAAAGTAAAACTGCCTAAACCATCCAAGGCTTTGCCTCTGTCTTCACTGTCATTAACTGGCTGGTCATCTTTAGAATCATTACCTACTTTCTTTCCTATCATCTTGTTGTGCTGGTTTGATTCCCCTCCCTACCTTCCCCTCAACCCCGAACCTTATCCTGTCTTGCCTCAGGCATATCCTGCCCAAAGGTGTGGTTTACACATATAGCCCTGTTCCATGTAAATGTCATCATTTTCATTTTAAAGACCTTCATGATCATAAGTGGCAAGATGTAATCTCTTTCACACAATGTCAGCCCAGCTGCAAATTGTACAAACTGAGTTATTAGCCATCTACCTGCATGTCTTTAGTAGTTTTTAATATTTAGGAAGCACCCGCGGCTTGGATTTGATTTCTGGCATTGCTGTTACCTAAATGTATGAGCTTTCTTCTGTCAATAATGTAACTTTTGGAGCCTCAGTTTCCTTATGTGCAAAAGAAGATCTAGCAACAAAGTGAAATTTAAAGATCTGATGTGTACTCAGCACCAAAAGGAAGCACTTAAATACTGGTGTAATTTACTTAATCAGTGGCAGTTACTTGCTATACATAATCTAAGTTCATGATATTTTAGCCCCAAGTTCCAGCAGTTATAGCCAGTTCAGACATCACATGTTAAGAGTGCAGATTCTGATGTTTGTCAGATTTGAGTTCAAATCCTGTCTTGGCTTCTTGACCATGTGACTTTGGGCAATATATTTCATCGGTGAGTCTTCTCATCTCTTTAAGCTTTATTACCTCATGTGTGATATGGGGACCACAAAGGTACCAACCCAAAAAACCAGTTTGTTTTTGTGATCATCAGATAAGATGCTGGATATTAAGTCTTTAGTTCAGTGCTTGACACTTGATAAATATTTGTTTTTAAACTGCAACTTAAATGCATGAACTCTGGTCATTCTTTCCTTTATCCAAGATACAGAGAAATGTTGAAAAATGTGTGAAGGGGAAGAGGCAAAGTGATCTGGTGTTTTCCAGAACAATCTTGTTATTTTTTTCCTCTTATTTTATTATGAAGAATTTAATACATACAAAATAATAAATATAACATACCTGAGATATGAATCAGAATACTAACAGGGTCCCTTATGAAAACACCATGAAGAATGAAAATTTACCTAAACCCTTGACACTATTGGGTTGTCCAGGAAGTTCGTTCAGGTTTTTCTATACAATGTTATGGAACAAACTTTTTGGCTGACCCAACACTATGAATTTTCCTGATTCCACTTCCCTGCTTTTCCTCTAAGGTAACTACTGTATTTGGCTGTTTGTTTTTATTTCCTTATTTTCCTTTATAATGTTACTACATATGTATATATCTCCAAACAACATATTGTCTAGTTTTGTTTTCTTTGGGGCTTTATGAAAAGAATATAATACTGTACACAGTCCTGTGAAACTTGTTTTTCTCATTCAGCATTTTTTTCTGAATTCATTCATATGGCTGCTATTTTTCATTTTTATTGCTGCGTAGTATTCCATTATCTGAACACTCTGTAACTAAATTATCCATTCTTTTGTCAATGGGTATTTGTACTATTTCAATGTTTCTTTCTTTTCTGTTGAGAACAATGCTGCTATGAATATAAACATTGCTGTATGTGTTTACTTTTCTATCTCTGGCTGCAATTCATGCATTTCTCCTGACCTGAATGAGCAACATTACAATGGTTGGCTTGAATTCTGTCAAATAAATCACATACCTGTATCATTAGGGTTCATTTCTGGAGATTTAACTTGTTCCTTTGGGACTTATTTCCTGGTTTCTTCATTTTTCTTGACTTTTTGTATTGAAATCTTCACAATGGGAAAAACAGCCATTCCCAGTGTTCACAGACTGGCCTCATACAGGAGGAGATCCTTGCTGATCAGTTCAGCCAAAGACCTTGGGTAACCTCTCAAACATTCAGGCTAGTTTAAACCTCTGTCTTCAGTCTTAGTGCTCCCCAGCCGTGTAAAGTATTCCAGAACCTGTCAGTGCTCTGAAATAGGTGCAATAGTAGTAAGTCCCTTGGGCAGCTCTCAGAAATGTAGAAACACTAGATGTGTGGTTCACCTTCTTTCTCCAGGAAGGAGAAGCAGGGAGCTGGGATTTGTTGATTTGTTTATGTGGTATATCACATTGATTGATTTGTGAATATTGAAAAATCCTTGCATCCCTGGGATAAATCCCACTTGATCATGGCCTATGATCCTTTTCATATTTTTTTGGATTCAGTTTGCTAGTATTCTGTTGAGTTTTGCATCCATATTCATCAGTGATGTTGGCCTGTAATGTGTGTGTGTGTGTGTGTGTGTGATATCTTTGTCTGATTTTGGTGTCATGATGGTGCTGGCCTCATAGAATGAGCTGGGAAGTGTTCCTTCCTCTGCAGTTTTTGGGCATAGTTTAAGAAGTATAGTGTTAACTCATCTCTATATGTTTGCTAGAATTCCCTGGTAAAGCCATATAGTCCCGGACGTTTGTTTGTTGGGGATTTTTAAATTACTAATTCAATTTCATGTTGAATGAAATCAAGTAAGTAGTTTAAAAATTATGACATACCCAAAGTAATAGGATGCAGTAAAAGCAGTGCTAAGGGTAAAATTTATAGCTATATATGTTTATATGGGCTTCCCTGCTGGCTCAGTGCTAAAGAATCCACCTGCCAAGGAGGAGACTAGGGTTCAGTCCCTGGGTCAGAAAGATCCCTGGAGAAGGGAATGGCAACCCATTCCAGTTTTCTTGCCTGGGTACTCCCATGAAGAGAGGAGCCTGGCGGGCTGGAGTTCATGTGGTTGCAGAGTCAGACATGGCCTAGTGACTAACCAGCAATGCCAATGTACATGTTTACTTTGACTCCCTAAGTTATGCTGTCCATTACGGTAGGCACTATCCTCTTGGCCACTGAGCACTTGCCATGTGGCTAGTCTTAGTTGATATATGCCTTAGGGTTTAGTACAAAAAAGTATAAAATTATCTAGTTAACATTTTTTATATTAGTTTCATGTTGAACTGATATATTGTGTTAAAATATATTAAATCCATTGTTAAGAGTAAGTTTACCTTTTTTGAAAACTATTTTTAATGTGGCTATTGGAACAAAGTATATTACATTATATGTGACTTGCATTAAATTTCTATTGGACAGTGCTACTATAGGGTATAATTAGGGTATTCTTAGGAGTGGAATTTCTGGGTCATAAGGTTATGCTCATCAGCTTTACAAGATGATGTCAATTGGACTTACAAGTGGTTACACTAATTTGAATTTACATTCTAAGTGCATGATCCTTCCTTGTTCCACATTTTTGTCATAATTGGTATTGTCAGATTTTTGAAATGTTTGTCAGATTGGTGATTGTAAATCACATTTCATTGTCTTATTTTGATTATTCTGATTACTATTTAGTGTGAATATTTCTCTCACCTATTTATTACTCATTTATTTTTCTTCTTCTGGGAAATGGCTTGTCAAAATCTTTTGAAGATTCTTATGTGCTATTGTTTGCACTTTTCTTGTTGATTATTTGAAGGCATTTAAAATATAATCTTTGTTCTACTCTTTCTCACAAATTTTGGCTTGTATTTTTATTTTCTTATTTGAATCTTTTGGTGAAAAAAATTCTTAATGCAGTCATTAAATTTTTTTTAATATCTACTAAAATATTTTCTTTCAATGGTCAATTTTTGTTTCTCTGTCTTGAAGTCACAGAATTATGTTTCAAAATGATGTCTTTTATATCTAAGTCTCAATCCAATAGGAATTGATTTCTGTGTGTAATGTGACCTTGGAAGTAAAATTTCAAGTTTTCCATATGGATAACCAATTTTCCTAGCATCACTAATTAAACAGTTTCTCATTTCCTCATATCTATCAATATAAGCAAATCACATACATGTAATGTTGTTTATGGATTCTTTTTTCTGTTCTATTGTATTTGTCAATCATTGAGATGGTTCTTATTATATAATTGCAGATTTATGATGAATTTTTTCTCTGGTTGAGTAAGGCTCCCCTTTCTTATGAGTATTGACTCATTTTGGGTTTGGTTCATTAGATAGATTTTAGAATAAGCTTGTTGAATTTCTTTTAAAACTTCTTCAGATTTTAATGAAATTGTATTTGAACAATGGGTCAACTTAGGGATAATTTATATATATTCATGATATTTAGTCTTCCAATCCAAGATCATTGTACATCATTGAACTCAGAGATCATTTATTTAGTTCTTTAATCAAGTTCTGTAATTGCCTTTTACAAATTATTTTCACATTGTTTGTTAATCATATTCTTATATAAAATACATGTGTTACATTTCTGTTGTTAATATACAAAAGTGTTTTTTAATTACATCTTCTTATTGTTTTTATTGTATAGAAATGAAATTAATTATATATCAACCTCTTACCTAATTATATTTCAAAACTCTGATAAGTGCTAACATTTCATCTGTAGACTTCTTTTGGTTTTCGTTGTAGACAGTTATATAATAATTCTTGAAAGATAAGATTTGTTTCTTCTATGCCAATTCTTATACATTTGATATTTTATTCTTACAAAGGTCATTAAGATCTTCAATACAGTGCTTAATAGAATATATTGACTAGTGAGCACTATTGCTTTATTTTTTGCTTTTAAAAGACAATTCTGCTATTTGAATATCCAGTGGATCATGGCTGTAGATTTTTTAGTTGTTGTTTAGTTGCCGAGTCATGTCCGACTCTTTGTAAGCCATGGACTGTAACCCACCAGGCTTGTCTATCCATGGGATTTCTCAGGCAAGAATATTGGAGTGGGTTGACATTTCCTTCTCCAGGAGATCTTCCTGGATCAGGAATCAAACCTGTGTCTCCTGTGTTGGCAGGCTCTTTACCACTGAGCCACCTGGAAAGCCCAGATTTTTAACTGGACACCTTTAATTGACACCTTTAATTGAGTTAAGAGATTTTCAGTCTTCTGCCAGTTTGCTGGAAACACTTATCATAAACTGAATTTTATTAAATACTTGTCTGCACCCTTAATGTGATCACTTGATTTTTGTATTTTAATGCTAGTATGGTAAACATCCTCACAAATTTTCTAATGTTAGTCTTGATCATTTTATAGTTTCATTTTTAAAACACTGCTGAATATAATTTGCAGTTACTCTTTAAAGCTTTTGTACCTAGATTTAGTCCTTATTCTGCTTAACCTATCAACTGAATTTGATGCCATTGGTCACCCTGGGTTTCTTCCTTCTTACCTGGTCACTCTTCAGTCAGCATTGTTAGCTCCTTACAGTGTGAGTTGACCCCCATACTCAACCCTTCTCTTCTCTTTTCTGTCTACACTCACCCTCTTGGTGATCTCTTCTAGTCCCATGGCTTTAAAAACCATCCATTTCCTGACCCTGCCAAGTGTTTAGCTCTATCCTGTATCATTCCTCTCAACTCCAGGCTCATGTCTGACCGCCTGTTGGATTTCTCCCCTGGATGCCTATTGGACACCTAAAGGTTTATGTTTCTAAATCTGAACATCTACTTCTCCCACTGCTCTCCCTGTTAGGGCTCACAAGGGTCTCCTAGTGTATAGTGTAAAAATGGCCCATCGTGGTAACCTGACAGACAAGGGTTGAAGTCACAGTGGCCACATTGCCCTGGTGAGGATCCTGTTTTCTCCTTAAGGTGATAACCTGTTTTTTCCTGCTGGTGCCAGTTTCTCAAGATTGTGTGACCACCAACCATGAGACGCCTTGGACTACATGATCATGAGACCCCAGCTGCGGGCTAAAGATAAACTAAGGCCCTCTCCCTTCGGGGCACAATTTCCCGTATAGGGTATAAGAAGGATTGGCTGTAAAGGGCGAGCACTGGTTTCTCTCTAAAGCCAGTCACTTTCTTTCTCTCTTCCTATAATAAATCTTTTCTCTTGTCTGAGTGCCTGACTTGTGCCCTTTTTCTACACACTTGCCGACACTCCCCTTTAGGAAATAATAATTTTGTCCTACCAGTTGTTCAGACCCCTTGGCACCTTGCTGGACTATAATACTCTGCATCCAATCTATCAGCACATCCCCTAGGCTTTCCCTCAAAATGAATCCAGAATCTGGCCACTTCTCATCATTTTTTAGAACTACCAAGTTCCAAGCCACTGTGATTTCTCAGTTATTGTAGTAACCTCCTCACTGGTCTGTTTTGCCCCTCCAGTCTATTCACGGCATAATAGAGTGTTATTATGAAAACACAGATCAGATCAAATCCTCTTCTAATATTGTCATTTCTCATTCATAATAGAAGCCAACATTTCTTGCAATAGCTGGGAAGCCCCACCCTGCCTGGCATCCCTTCTCTCTCTGAACTGATCTCCTACTAAGCTCCCTCAGGTTTATTCTGCTCTAGGCTCCAGCCACACTGGCCCACCTTATTAGAACAGTGAGGCATTTGTCAGCTTCAGGCCTTTTTCGCTTCCTGTTCCTTCTGCCTGGAATGTTTTCCCTTCAGATACATTGTCTCCTCCATTACCTCCTGTCTGTACTCAAAAGTTTCTTTCTCACTGAGGTTTGCCAGGGCCAACCTACTCTTCCCCTCTATTCTCTTGCCTCATTTCTAGTTTTATTTTTCTCACTATTTATCATTCTCTAATATACTAAATAATTTATTTACTTATCTAATGCCTATCTTCTTTCAAGAAAATATCAGCTCCATGAGGTGGGGGTCTCTGTTAATATCTGTAAATATTCCATGTGTGTCTGAAAGTCAAGTGTTTGGCACAACATGCTTCCCATATTAATTATTGAAGCTTGGGAATAGTAATATTGATATCTTTATGCTTGCTGATTTTTCTTCTGCTTGATCTGTGAATCACTAAGAATGGATTTAATACCTCCCACAGAGTGGCAGGTTTGTCATTTTTTCCCCCTCATAGTTGTTTCAATTTTGTTCTACTTGTTTCAAGGTATCTTGGGGCAATACAAATTTAGAATTATTACATCACCCATTTTTCACTGTGGCGTGAACGTCTTCATAGTTTTGTATATGGAAAAACCTATTTTGACTGGAAATGTTGCAGGAAGGGGGACCCCTTCCAGGGCCCGAAACTGGGCTCTTGTCTAACACTCGGAAATGAATTGTCCGAGGAGACACATGTGCTGATAAAGCAAGAGATTTTACTGGGAAAGGGCACCCGGGTGGAGAGTAGGAGGGTAAGGGAACCCAGGAGAACTGCTCTGCAGCAGTCTTGAGTTTTATGGTGATGGGATTAGTTTCCGGGTGGTCTTTGGCCAATCATTCTAATTCAGAGTCTTTCCTGGTGGCGCACGCATCGCTCAGCCAAGATGGATGCTAGCAAGAGGGATTCTGGGAAGTGGACGGACAGGCAGTGTTTCCTCTCGACCTTTCCCGAACTCTTCCTGCTGGTGGTGGCTTATTAGTTCCGTATTCCTTATCAGGATCTCCTGTCATAAAACAACTCATGCAAATGGTTACTATGGTGTCTGGCCAGGGTGGGCGGTTTCAATCAGTGTGCTTCCCCTAACAGAAAGTTAGGGGAAGTTGTAATAAAGTTACAACAGAAAGTTGTAATAAAGTTACAACAGAAAGTTAAGGGAAGTTGTAATAAAATTACAACAGGAAGTTGTAATAAAGACCAGAAATCTTCAGTTAATGTTCATTTAGTATGTTTATTTCATCTCTTTATACTTGATATTTCTCTTTCTATGCGAGGCTTGCTTCATCTAAAGGGTGCATAATACTTAATATCTTTGCAATCAAGTCTGATCATTCATGACATTTCCCCTAGAGAGCTCAATCCATCCTCATTTACTATAATTTCTGAAATATTTTGATTTATTTATATCAGCTTATTTTTAAGCTCTCTATTTATCTCACTCTTCTGTCTTGGAGTTTCCTCCTTTCTTGTTTTCTTTTGAATTGACCAAATCCCCCCCACCCCTCAACCAATTCTATTATCTACTCTTCCTAGAACAATTTGGAAGATATTTACTCTGATTCTGTTTCTCATTATAAACAATTTAACATTCACACTTTATATACTTAAGTCTAAATTTCATGGATTTTTACTGTCCTTCAAAACCATAAAGCCCTAGAATAATTTCTGTTTATCATGAGATAAATAAATAGGAAGAATCCATGGACTGTGTGATAGATGCAAAGGAATGAGAATGCCCCTCAGCTCACTTGCTCACTGTCCTCTATTTTCCTCTAGAGAATTTATTATCCTCTGATTTTATCCATTTGTTTATTGCCAGCATTTCTATACTAACATGAGGATCTCACAAGGACAAGCATTTTCAACTGTTTTATTCAACTTTTGTATACTCAGTGGGTCAGAGAGTTCCTGCTTATAATAAGCGTTCATTAAGTATTGTTGAATGGACAAATGCTTCAATTGCAAGCACACACTCCAGACTTACATGATATAATTGCTTAGTTTTTTAAAATGTATTTAATTGAAGGATAATTGCTTTACAATATTGTGTTGGTTTCTGCCACACAGCAGCATGAATCAGCCGTAGGTATACATATGTCCTTTTTCTCTTAAACCTTCCTCCCACTTCCCACCCCTCTAGGTTTACAGAACCCCTGTTTGAGTTCCCTTGGTCACACAGCTAATTCCCATTGGCTATATAGAGAGATGATACTTACGATCCTATTTACAGGGCAACGATGGAGACGTAGACATAGAGAACAGACCTACGGATACAAGCTGGGGTGCTGGAGGGGAAGAAGGAGAGGGTGGGATGAATGGAGAGAGTAGCATGGAAACTTATATGCTATCATATGTAAAATTGATTGCTTAGTTTTTTAATGCTCTTATTTGTTTTTAACCTCACCAATTATTTTTATTATTTTAAAAATAATATTGATTTCACTATTTTTAATTACTTTCTTATTTTGTATAAAAATTGTTTGTTTAATCGACGTGCTTAGCAATTTCCTTACCCACTATTTGTCCTTAGGATCATTTTTCTTTTTTCTTCAAGAATATTCTTTATAAGCTTTAGTGTAGGTCTGTAGGTTGCAAACTTTTTCACTTACTGTCTATATGAGTATATATTGTTAAAGATAATTTTTAATGGGATGCAAATGTAGGTTTGAGATGGGACACAAATGACAGTTATTTCATAATTTGAAAATACTGGAAGATACTCTTCCTCAACTTTCTGGCTTTTCTTTATCAGGAAGTTAGGTGTCAGTCTAAATATTGTTCTTTGTATGTAGTCTATCTGTTCTCTGTAGTTATTCTTAAAAAGTTCTCTTTAGTTTTGCTATAATTTGCTTGTACTCTACCTAAAAATGGATTTTTAGTATTACACTTCTTGGGGTTTAATGACTTCCTTGATTTGAACATTCAAGTCTTTCATAGAGGCTGGGAAATTCTGGACACTATCTCTGAATATTATTCATTCCCCATTTTCTCTTTTATTTCCCTGCACTGCTCTACTTAGATGTGCATTGCTCCATTCCCCATATTCTTAACCTCTCCTATTTTCATTTTTTTCCCGTCTCTCTGTGCTTCATCCTGTTCAGTTGCATCACATCTACCTTCCAGGTACTTAGCCTCTCTTTCAGCATGTCTTTTTAATGCTTAACCCTTCAATTGCATTAAAAAAAAATTTTGGTGATCATTTTCTTTAGTCCTAGAAGTTTATCTGAATCTTTATCAAACTAGCTTGTTCCTTTTTAATTGTCTTCTGCTCTTTATTCTTATTTTATTTCCTTTTTTATTTCTTACACATGAAGTCTTTGTACATCTGATTTCTTTTATTTGTGTTTCTACTGACTTTCACTGTTTGTTAGAGTATAAGAGACCTATGTGAGGTGTGTTCCTCTGAGGGAGGTACTTTTGATTCTTCAGGCACATCTAAGGGAACTACTACAGAACCAGGTTTACTTTAAATTAAAATGATCAGCTTGTGGTTTTTTTCTGATTGAAAAAAAAACCACAAAAAACTTGTGTAAATTCAGACCCAAAGTCATGTGGATCTCAGAGGATCAAGAGCAAATTCATTCTTGTTTTTTGACTCCAGTGGGTAGGTTTTCTTCAATTCACCACATATATCCCTTCCTGAGCCCTGACTTGGTGCTGGGTGATCAAAGGTCCAGGGCCCTGTTATGCACTTGCACAGGTTTAGTTACTGTCCCCCGGATATGCTGATGCTTTGGCCCAAATGGATCACTTGATGTGCCTTGGTATGCACCAGCTGCATGCTGGTTCATCTCCCCAGACTCACATTCTCATTTTTTTGAAGTTAGAGGAATTCATTTACTTTATTCTTGTTTCACCCATCAAATTATAAAGGTCATTTTAAAATATTTTGACTAACACTTTAAGATTTTTTTGTAACAGTATGTTGTAGGATTCCTAATATGTTATGTTGTTGGAAACAAAACTGTGGAACAATCTTTCTTGATAGCCTTTCCCAGATACTAATTACCAGACTAGTCCAGAGATACAGGCAGAGTAGAAGCCACATCCTGTGTCTACCATGTCTGAGAATTGTCTTCAAGAGCAGATGTTCAAGGTAGAGCTATAATCTTTAGAAAACCCATATAAAGAAAAGCAAACAAAGAGTGTTAGCTTAGTCCAGCTATTATCACTGTATTAGAAAACTTATCTGCATTTTATTTACTGAGCTCCTGTAAAGATTGTTGGATGAGGTCATATAAAGGATATGACCACAGGTTGATTGTGAGCTGGACTCAGACAATTGAAAGTTGTTTACCCCTCCTCTGTCCTTGAAATGTATTAATATATTCCAGCCTATATTCCACACTAGGAGTTGTTTTAAGGACACAGCCTTGAGAGAATAATGTTATTGAAACCAGTTAAGTATTCTATATAAACTTTTAAAATTCTGGCAGGTAGGTGTGGAGATTTACTTGTCCTGTGGTACCCAAGACAGGTCTATGTAAGTTCCTCTGCTTATTAAACCTGCCACCTACCAGTCTGGAGTGATCTGTTTCTCTCTTTGGAGTTTTTCCTGGCCCTCCGCATATGGAGGCCAGCTTCAGATTTCACCCAGGAAGCACCCATGGGTTCAAACCAACAAAGATTGGTTCCAATTTTCCTGCTCAAAGGTATTAAATAATAAAGTTTACAACTTTGAAGACCATGTGCTGCGTTCATGCCCAGTCACTCAGTAGTGTCGGACTCTGCATCCCCATGGACTGTAACCCACCAGGCTCCTCTGCCCATGGAATTTTCCAGGCAAGAATACTGGAGCAAGTTGCCATTTCCTATACCAGGGGATCTTTCCAACCCAGGGATAGAACCTGTGTCTCTTGCATGAGATGTAGATGGATTCTTTACTACCGCGTCACTTAGGAAGCCCTTGAAGACTATAGAAGGAGGTAAAAGATGAAAAAGTAAAACAACTTACTGGCAGATAATCTTGTAATTAGGCATTGACCTTAAGGGAACACAGAGAAACTAAGATTCCTTATGTTGTAGCAATCTTAATTTCTATCACTGCATTTACAAATTTTGCTTTTTTCCAAATCTGTCATATTCTCCTCTCATATTTTATTCTTTATTTTATTTCTATATTTTTTTAAAAATACTTATTTTTAGTTTATATTTGATCTCTAAATTATTTGAAGTTTTGACAGGGTCTGATTCTGTTTTTGCCGATTCATTCATTTTGCATTGTTAACATTTATTTTGGAATTTGGGACTGTGACCTCATTTTGGAGTGTGTTTTCTGTAGAAATCCCTGTGTGATGTGAATTGAGAATATGTCTTCATGGGCTGGTTTTTCTTTTGCTTGTGTCAGTCGCCTGAGAAGTGTTACTGGCTTAGGATCAATTTCATGCACCTTCCTTGGCTCCCCCACTGAGTTCTCTGGGATGCCCCAGCGGAAGTGAGGCAGGAGCTTGTCTGTCTGGAAGGAGAGAAGAGAAGCAGGATGGATGTACTGTGGGGGTCACACACGTAACAGGAGGCCAGCAGGAGTCAGACGGTTCTGTGGTGATGTGCTGGCACTTTGACATTGTCTGGAGGAGGTGCGCGACAGAAACCCCGGCTGCGGCTACACTGCCGACTGTATTTCTAATCCTGCAGACCCTAGGCGTTGTCCACGATGCCTCTACCCAACTGTTGGAAAGCCATCCAGTTCTCATAAGGCGAGAAACCTTCTGGCCAGAAACCTTGGCATTGCCAAACTGCAAAGAAGAAAAAAAATCTCGCCCTCTCCCTCTCCCTTTATCTCTGTGTGTCCACTTATTTGTTCCTGAAATATAGGAGGCGGGACTGGTTTTCTTCCCTAGCAGCCCCTCCTAAAAAAGAAGGTCAGGGGCTAAATCTATGCAAAGTTAACACATGGTTAGATTTTTGGAAAATGCTTTCCTTTATTCTCCCACTTCCTGCTTGTCAGCTTGACTCCTGGGTGTTTCTCTGTGCATTACGGTCAGCGTGGTCAGGTCCAAGTGACAAAGCTGTGTGCTGAGCAAGCCCTGTGTTCTCACCCTGTGGCAGCTGAACTCATTTAAGAATGATTTCCCAGGGGGCTTCCCTGGTGTTTCAGTGGATAAAAATCCGTCTGCCAATGCAAGGGACACCAGTTCTATCCCTGGTCTAGGAAGACCCCCCATGCCATGGAGCAACTAAGCCCATGTGCTTGCTATACCTACTGAAGCCCGTGTGCACTAGAGCCTGTGTTCCACAGTGAGAAACAACCACAGTGAGAGGCCCTCGCATCACAACTAGAGAGTAGCCCTCACTTACCACAACCAGAGGAAGCTCTCAAAGCAGCAACAAAGACTCAGCACAGCCCTAAATAAATAGATAAATAAAACATAAAAAAGAATGATTTCCCAGGTTTTAGTTTGAGGGACATGGAGGTGGCTGAGGCTATATACATGATCCTCAGCTTTATAACTGGGGAATTTCAATCTTCAGAGCTGCTTTTAAACTCAAGGAAGAAAAACACTGATCATTTACCTGGGTGTCAATAGTCAGAGGTTCACTGAGCCTCGGGAATATCTCAGTGTTGAGATGGATATTCTGGCAGTGGGTAGCCTGGCTCCTGGGGACAGAACAGAAGAGATGCTATTCTCATATCCTGGCTTCCTAGTCTTGCTTTCATGTTTCCAGTAGGAAGATATCCCAGAAACCACTATGAGTTTAGTTTTTCCCTTTTATTTAAGAAAAATTCAATTCTGTTTCACCGAAAATAAAAGTAACAAATGCATAAGGTGGAGACAAGACTAATTATAGATAGTAAGTAAGCAAGTAGCATGTGAGTCACAGTGAAAACTCATGGTGTTAGTAACCAGTGAGGCACAGTAGACCTAGCTAGAATAGATGGAACATTTGTACCAGGTGAACTCCTGCAGTGGGGGTTGGTCCCTATCTTCTCCTCAAATTTTGACACCTTCAAAAGCTTCTCTAGTGTATCTTTTTGTGCATACAGAGGATCTAATTCCTTTCTAGGTTCCTCTTCTATTTTTACTGAAGATAAACTTTCTCACATTCACCGGGATGGTCTACTCACTGTTTGTGCCCCCCATTTTCCTCTTTGTCCTCATCCCCCCATGCTGTGATACAACACGTGTGTTTGGAACCTTCTAAAGCTGTGGTCTCTCGTCACTCTGGTTCCAGTGTAGACCCAACCAAACACACTCACCATACCTTATGACCCTATACAACTTCCCATTGTTCTTCTGACACATAGCCTCAGGTTTTAGAGAATTAAGTCATGGCAGCTTTTAAACTAGAGTTAACTAGCTCTCTTGCTTGCCTTACTCATATACCATGGGGGCTGGCCATCTGAGCTAGGAAGAATACCCTGAAGTGCCAGTCTATGGTTCTCATCTTCCAACTCAGGGACAGATTGCATACTTGCTGTTAGTTTGCTCATGTTTTAATCCTCCAAGCAGAATACTAGCAGGAAGTTGGTCTTAGTAAGGAAAGATCATTACTTCTCTTCTTCATTTGCTAGCTCTCAAATGATTATTTTAAAATTCACTTTCATTGCTCTTTCCTCTGTGTCTAATTCATAGAGAATTTGGGCTGTGAGTCTTTAAAGTCAGATAATAGGCATCTGGGAGTCCCATAATGATAAACATGTCATATGTTAAGATTGTGGACATTGGATATACATGTCTGTCCATGTCAGCCCTGTCCAGCTCAGCAAAGCTGTGGGCTTTTGTTGGGGATTGGCCTGCACTGATGCTTTTTTTTCCCTTGGGAAAACTGTTTCCACTATATTCCATGATCCTGGTGGGGCTTCCTATCATAGCACCTAGCCTCACTAGCCATTGGGATGGATGTGTGATCAAGACCAGCAGTTTATATATCTTTTCTTGTAGTATCCATCATGCCTGGTTGAACCAAAGAGGGAAGGGGGCCCCACCTCTGAGTTCATGAACTAGGAAAAGTATGAGCTGAAGTTTGATGCTCCTGCCTTAAGGGGAATCATTGTCTACAGCAGGAGAGAATGAAATCTGAGTCAGATTTGAGAGTTGGATGAATAAGAAGACTGTATCTGTGTCAATTCCTTGTTTTGATTCTCGATGGTCCCAGAGCTGCCCTTGTCTTCTTAGCTGTATTTTTGTTTCTGGGAGCTCGTTCAGTTTAATGGGACAACAAGCCCCTTTTGGTGCAAGCTAGTTCATGCTCGGTTTCCTTTACATATGTAGAGATTCCTGAAAAACAGACATGAATCACTGGAAGTAGAGCATTGCAAATATCAGGCACCAGAATTCAGAACTGGTTGATTTCAGGTAGCGTGTGGTTAATAAAATTGCTTTCATCTGGCCTAGGAAAATGGAATTATTGTAATCTCACTGACAATGTAATTATTGTTACATAATGTTTTCTTGTCATCTCTTGGATTGTAGATCAATTGCACATACCAAGAGAGCTTTTAAGAGCTTGGAAGACTAAGGTAGGGATAGGAGAAGGTGTTGGCTTCCTGTTATGGTCATTGAGGAATTCTACTAAGAGAAAAGTCTCATTACCAGCTGACATGACCAAAGCTACAAAAGGAACAGAGATCAATATTAGTACCATAAGTTCTTTCCACCTGCCATCAGCATATTTTTTGGTCCTGTTCAAGCTCCGCCTCCTGCACAAGGGCTTCTCCAACTACTCCAGCCTGCTCCTTCCATTATTCTTGCATTTATGCTGCAGATATTTCTTTAGCACCTGTTGAGTACCAGAAATTGGGCAAGGTGCCAGACATTTCTACTGGCCCTAGTGTTTCCAGGATATGATTTGTTAACAATGCAGTCTATTTATTGATTTAAAGTTGTCATTTAAAACTAGAACTCAGAGCCCTAAGTCTATGGCAGTTCAATGAGAAAGTTCCAGCCTATGTGATCTCACCCCCAGGAGGTACCACAAAAAATGAGATGCACATTCAGCAGCATTAATTGAGTGCCCACATGCAAATTACACAGGACTTCTGACTTTGGGGAGTTCATTGATTCCTGGGAACAGTGTTAAGTCAGTACATTGGGACCATTGTAGATTGTCAAGAAAAGATGCTGGGTTTCCCTCTTCAGGGATTATATTTTCATTCTTTCCTAAAATCAAATCAAGCCAAAGGAAACTATCATATATTCTGAACACATAGACAAATGCCAAAGCTACAGAATCACATTGTGAAGAGGATGAAACTTTTTTTTACTGTTGAATAAAGTTTCTTCAGAGGGGTTGACATTCAAATCTCCCTGCTACACATTTCCTGTTTCTCTGTGCTCTTAGCATAAGATGATGGACTGTCAACTGTCATCATCAAATGAATTTGTAAGTTTACTATTTCATTTTTTCATTCTTTTTTTTAATTTGTTTGTTCATCAAGTATTTTAAACTCGTGCTATGTAGAAAGTTGTGAACCAGATGATACTAGAGGCAGCATCAAGCTGAGAGTGAGGAAATTTGAATTACAGGTCTTGTTTTGCAACTGAGCGTATGATCCTTGGTGAATCATGAAAATGCTATGTATCTCAAATTCTTTATTTGTAGAATGGGGATTAAAATCTGTACCTCACAATTACAAGATGATCTAGGAGCATAAATTCTGAAATAAATGGTCAAATAAATAAGAGGAAAGGAGCAAATCAGAAGAATTCAGAAAATACATATGGAATGAATTATGGAGATAAAATCACATTTAGATAATTGTTGCAGGCAAGATCCACAGTAAATGTTAAAAACTGGATAAAACTTAAAGGAGAAACAGCATATTTGCACTACCACCAAGTATCTCCACAAAATATTTATCAGTCACTGTGGTGGTTTTAACACATCTACAAATTATTTAATAGTCCTCTTTTTAGGAAATAGGGCTAATTCTCCTCTCCTTGAATGTCGGTTGGACTCAGACTCACTTCTAACAGAATAAAGAAAGGAAAAAATATCACTTTGCCCTGGCAGAACCTATCTTAATCACATGACCAAGGTTAACACCACCAAAAACAGTTATGTTGACATCAGGTACCTCATATAATGCAAAGAAAAGGGCACATTGCTTCTTTGGTATTTTCCCCCAAAAACTCATAACTGCAGCCTAATTATGAGAAAACATCAAACAAACCCAAACTGCAAATATCTAGCTAGCATTCTTCAAATGTATCCCCATCATAAAAAATAAAAGCCTCTGAACTGTCACAGATTGGAACTGTCTAAAGAGAGTAAATGCTATGTGGGTTCTTGGAAAGGAAATCAGAAAAAAGATTATTACATATTAGAGGGAATTTTTGTGACATCTAAATTGTTTGTAGTTTAGTTAAAAATATTGAGCCAAAGTTAATTCCTTAGCTTTGACAAATGTACCTTGGTTATGTAAGATGTTAACACTGGGAGAAGTGAGGTAAAGGGGCTGCATGAATTCTCTGAACTATCTTTGCAACTTTTCTGAAAATCTATAATTATGTCAGAATCAAAAGTTTTAAAAAATGCTGTACCTCATGATGCTGTTTAAGGAACTTCTACCAACATATTTGAAAATACCTAGAAAAGTATCTAGTATCATACTTACATAAAATATGACTTTTATTTTTATTATGAGGGAATAGAAATAGTAAAAAGGGTTGGGTTGGGGGGGGTGCTGCTGGCTAACATGAGAGATGAAGGGGAATAGTTTAAGTGATGTTTTTAAAAGATCTAAAATGAGTGTCTAACTCTTTCGTATCAGAACATCGGCTTTAAGAAGGGAAAGATTTTTGTTTAGTCTGTTCAGGGCTGTATTCCAAGTCCTAGAACAATGCCTGACACATACCAAGAGCTCCAGAAACACTGTTGAATAAATGAATGAATGAATGAATGAATGCTGTTCTATATTGGTCAGGAAAGGAGGCAGAGTTAGAATGTGCTGACAGTAAGAAGAGATTATAAACCCTCAAGGAGTCGTTAGGATCTGGGAGAATAATCTGAATCCTAATCTGTTTTGAATAGGGTGACGGGGCAGTCAAGGTCAGAGCAAAATGAGAGTAAGCAAAAGTAGGGCAAGCGATGGAGGGAGTACCGGGATGAAAGGCACCCAGGAGAGCAAGAACAGCTGGAGCGCAGAACCGGAAGTGAGTGACTAGTGTCCAGAACAGCTCTCAGAGCCTTTCCACAAGTCTAGGTCTGCTCCTGAATAAGATCTCAGTTCCTGGAGAAGGAAATGGCAACCCACTCCAGTATTCTTGCCCGGAGAATCCCATGGACAGAGGAGCCCGGCGGGCTACAGTCCACGGGGTCGCAAAGAGTCGGACACGACTGAGCGACTTCACTTCACTTCACTTCACTTTCCTCTGAATAAGTCAGCCCACTGACTGGGGGCAGGAAGAGCTGGTTGCTTGAACAAAGCCCTCTTGTTGCAACTAGACAGGGGTACACCCAGGCACATGACACCCTTAATCCCAGAACAATGAAGACTATGGATTTCTGCCCCCCAAAGTGGGTTCCAGCTTCTGAACAGAAGCATCTGCCAGCCTATCTGGGGAGAGGTAGCATGACTGATGCACTTAGCAGCAGCAGCAGAGAGCGCACCGGCCCTGCCTTGACGTCGTTGTCTAAACCATACAGCTCACCATGCCCTTCAGGGTTGGGAGGTGCCGTCTAGCATAGCTAGACATACTGCAGATCTGGGCCAGCAATTGTTTAGTTCTGGGGAACTTTTAAATGGTGTTTTCTAGTTAATGACTGTTTCCTGGGGCTGGTGGGGGCTCATTCGGCAGGCTGGCCTTTTGTTGCTTCCTGATGAAGGAAGCCCTGTCCCCCGCCAGAGCCCCTAATGAGCTTGAAGGAGCACTGGTCGGATTAACTGAGACCACACCGAGGGCAGAGCTGCCAGGATCTCTTTCTCCACTTATATAACACAGAAAAAGTAGTTCCTTCCCCCCCTCCTTCAGACTGATTTAATTTTTCCTAAATTTTCCAAGCTGAGCCCCACAATGTGGGCTAAGACTGGCTTCCAGGCTTCTGACCATTATTCCTGTCGACTTGCAGTTTCCAGCAGAAATTTCTCCCAGAGTTGGTAGCTCAGCTGTTTCGAATCATAATGGGGAGGAAAAGTGGCAGGCGGGCTGTCAAACCTGATGCAAATGATATTTTATAAAAAGTGGTTTAAATTGGCTGAAGCTGTTTTTAGACTGATCAGTTAAAAAAGTATGTAGGGCATCTTTCTGACTTGTAGAAACACAGCTCCCAGGAATTAGATGTTTCATCATACACTTTGGGAGAGGTTTGTAGGTAGGCACAGGCTCCTCATAAAAAGTGGATGAGGATTTGTTAATGTGGAAATATGTAAATTGAGTTCAAGCTGCCCTCAGTTCATTGGAAGGAACTCGTGAGCTAAGCAGAGACAAAGGGAAAGAGATACTGGAAAAATAAATTGAATCCTTGCCTACCCTGGAGAGTTAAGTTTTGCTATTGGTTTCTCCTGGGGCTCTTTGAAGAATTGCAGGAATTCTGCCCAAGACGCAAGAGCAGGTCTCCTTAACTCTTTGTGATTATAGTTACAGGTCTCCCCGGCTATCTGAAAAGTGGATTGTCCTGTGAACCCTTTCTAAACCGAAATGGCATAGAGCAAAGAAATAATTACCTTAGGACACATCTTGCTAACAGAATGTACAAAATAGGTTGAGATAGAGCACAGATGCTCACAGGCATAGTTCAGAGCTGTGGCAGCCTGATGTGGAGTCTACTTCTGGGAAGACAGCTTGGCAGGGCTACTCTTGCTACTCAGGATGCCTGATGCCTCTATCATGGCTCAGCTCTCAGCGAAACAGTGAATATTTATCTCCACTTTTTGCCTGTTTTTAAAAATGAAAATCGGAGTTTAGCAAAAGTAGGTACTATGTAGTGAGTTGGCATAAAGCAAACTTTTGAAAAACAGGGGACTTGTTGCCCATGTTCAGTCAGAACAGAAGAGGCAAGTGATGTTTTGAGGCTTGCTAAAGGGATTTCAGTGTTAGCAACTGGGGGAAGTTAACTTCTTCCTGAGAAGATTGCAGTCCTCTCTTGGTATCTGCAAGGGGTTGGTTCTAAGACCCACATGGATACTAATATCTGTGGGTGTTCGAGTTCCACAGTGGGTTCTCCTAATCCACAAGTTCCTCATCCACAGATTCAGCCAACTGCAGATCATGTACTAGGTTTGCCATCTGTATTTGGTTGAATATGCCAAAAGAGAATCTAAGGATATGGAGTGGTGGAACATGAGGATATGGAGGGCTGACTGTGTATTTACTGGGAAAAAAATCCATGTAAAATGGACCTGCCCTGTTCAAACCTATGTTGTTCAAGGGTACCCTGTGGTTTCCTTAAGATTAGACAAGACAGAAACTCAAAGGTCCACTGAGAAACTTTGGAGTCTGTGTATTATATTGATATCTGAGCTGCCCAAACGACCTTTTTTTCTTTCTTTCTAGTCAAATCCTACTCTCAGGCATTTTCCTAACTCCACAGCCAGCTTAGATACAACACATACACTCACCTCTCTAGAGCTGACTCTGCCACTCCAGGAGGTATGTCTCTTCTCTCTTGTTAAGTCTATGAAATTTGGCTCTTTGAAGCTCATCTCCAGTATAATCTAGATGAAACACTCAGTGTTGGACATACTTGATCACATTTGGTTCAACATAGAGATGTTGGAATTTCTGTGAGAACAAAGAATGCGAGAATGGCTCTGGAATCTCCCTCCTCCTGCTGGTTATCAAAAATTCTAAGTGGGTTTATTCAGTATGTCTCTGCTTCCTCCCTGGATTCACCCTAGGATTTAGGGGATAATGAATTGGTGGTTGTGGGGGAGGAGGACCAGAGGGAGATAACAAGAAGGTTTTGAGGGGTTTGAGGAGAGGCCCAAGAGTAGATGAAATTCACACACAAAGGAAAGAGACATTAACGAGTGTTGCTGTTCACTGAAGTCCTTTGCATGGTGTTAGGTGTTAGAGAAAAAGTGAGAATTGGAGCTGACATAAAAAAGAATGAATTTGAGTCAGTTGTAGTGAGGTGGATGAACAGGTAGAGCCTGTTATACAGAGTGGAGTAAATTCGAAAAACAAAACAAATATTGTTTACTAACACACACACACACACACACACACATATATATATATATATATATATATATGGATTCCAGGAAAAATAGTACTGATGAATCCATTTGCAGGGAAAGAATGGAAACACAGACATAGAGAACGGACTTGTGGACACAGTTTGGGAAGGAGAGGTTGCAATGAATTGGGAAAGTGGCACTGACACATATGCACTATTGTGTAAAATAGCTAGCTAGTGGGAAGTTGCTATATAAAGCAGGGAGCCCAGCATGATGGGCTGTGATGACCTAGAGTGGTGGAATAGGAGAGGGGAGGGAGGCTCAAGGGAGAGAGGAGATTTTATATATATATATACATATGTATATATATATACACACACACACACACAAATATACATATATATGTCCTCTCTATGTATATATGTATATAAAATTATGGCTAATTCAAGTTGTTGTATGGCAGAAACCAACACAACATTGTAAAGCAACTATTCTCCAATTAAAAATAATTGGAGCTGAATTATTTTCATATTATTTTGCTTGCACGGACCATATTCTTTGACTGTGGTACCATTCTGGTGCGAAACCACATGGATCACAGCACCATAAGCATTACATTTGGCTTAACCACTTGGCCAATCTACATATACAGCTGGGTGTCTACTCTCTGCCTTCTATGAGAGGAGCAGAAGTTGTGGTGTGAGCCCTGGAGGCATTTACCTGGAGAGACAAAAGACTGGAAACACATAGAAAGATGTTGGTCGTTTACTATGGTGATAACTGTGAGGAGAGACTCTCTATTACACAGGACTTGAATTGCTCTTGTTTCCTGCTGGAACTGATCTCATCTTTTTTTGGCTTTGTAGTGTATCTAAATGCTGACCTTGGTCTTTCAGGTCTTTCTTCATGTTATACTTCAGTACTCTTGTTTCATTTTGGCTATTCTCTCTTGATCTTGTGAATCTCTCTCAATTCTGACTCCCTGCCTTTGTTCCAGCTGTCACCCTCACTTCAGGATATTCTTTCCTCTTTCCTTCATCTGTTCGTGTCCTATCCATGCTTTGCGAGGGGACATGAAATTCTAATGATCTGTGAAACTTTTTCAGGTTCCCAAGTTCACCAGAATCTTTCTGTGTTCATTGCACTCCATTTTCAAGTATTACTTGTTTTGTGCAGTTTAGTCATAAGATTGAGAAGTTTAGAATCATATTATCAGAGAGTTGGAAGGACACTTAAAGACCTCCCTTCAATTTTTCAGATTATACAACTGAGATTCAGTGACATGTTCTTACTGACTTCAGACCATCACTGGGAATATATGGTAATGTTTATAAACTGAAAATTGCTGTAAAAATAGTTGTTATTCTTAAAGTGGCAGAGCTTTGTCTAGGAGATAAGTTCTCTGACCCCTTCCTGCTCCATCTGTTAAATCAAGCTGCCTTTAGCAAATTGCTATCCTTCTCTGTAACCCTTGTCTGCCCAGTTTGAGTTGCGAGATCAAAGTTGGGAGGGAAGGATTATCATGTGGCAGCTGTCATGTACTAACTGCATTTGTGACAAATAACCTGTGAGATATTGTATCATACTTATTCTTATAAATGAGGACACTAAGGCTCTGAGAGGTTAAAATATTTGCCCAAGATCACACAGAGGCAGTTAAGGAGTATTCAAATATAGATCTACCTAACTCAAAAGCTTTTGTGTCTCCTTTCTCTTTTCTGTATATCGTGCTCTTTGAGGCAGCGATAGATTCTTTTTTTTTTATTTCCATCAGTCTTTACCCATCTTTGGCCACAGTATATGATCAACCACAATGTTCTGCTTGATTGATGGCTAAGTCTTCCATAGGAAGTCTCTATGAACCTTGCTTATTTCAATGATCTATTTCCAAGGATAATCCATCTCACAGACCCTATTTTCTAATGGTTCATAATCATTTAAAAAATTCCTAGTTTACAAAGAATGTCATATGCTTTGGCTCTCTAGAGAAAGATGTGAGGAATTTGACTGGTGCTTGGAACTCTTCAGTTAAAAGTTACTCTTGAAATATAAAGAGCGATTCATCTTATTTTTCAATGGGTGAGTTCTGCATGATGACAGGCAGGAACAAAAATGGGGTCAGGGTCCGTCATAGACCAGACTGATGTGAAGAGTCCTCCCTGCCTGAGCACAACATTGTACAACAACTCTTCTGGACAGTGCATAGATACAATGACTCGGGTACCTACAGTGGGCTTTAGTCAACTCAAGAAGTTCTCTTTTTCTAGTGTCAGTTTTCTCTCTCTCTCTCAGACATTTCTCTTACTGAGCCTGGTGATTTTTCCCTCTGGGCTTGCTCGGTTGTCTTTATTAGATAAGAGGCCCCTTGTGACACATTATGCTGATGTAGCCCCCAAAACTTGTTAATGCCACTGTTATAGGGTAAATTTATTCATCAAGAGTGCTGTTAGATGCATATATGTGGAATCTAGAAAATAGTACTGATGAACCTATTTGCAAAGCAGAAATAGAGACAAACGTAGAGAACAAATGTATGGATACTAAGGCGGGTAAGGGGGTGGGATGAAATGGGAGTTTGGGATTGACATATATATACACGTATGTGTGTGTGTGTGTGTGTATTAGTAGATATAAAATAGATAACCAATGAGAACCTACAGTATAGCACAGGAAACACTACTCAATGCTCTTTGGTGACCTAGATGGAAAATAAATCCAATTAAGAGGTGATGCATGTACACATATAGCTGATTCACTTTGCTGTATAGCAGAAACGAACACAATGTTGTAAAGTAACTATACCCCAACAGTTTTTGTTAAATAAGGGTGCTGTTAGAGGACTAATGTCTTTAATCCCAGAGTGAGTATAATTTAGGATTCTAAGTGGTATGGAAAGCTTGTGAGACGGTGGTTTTGGCTGAGTATCTATAGATATTAGATGGGGAAAAGGAAGGAGTATACTTTTATTCTCTTCAGACTACCCAAGAACCCATTAAGTACCATACATTGAAAATGCACCATAATTTGTAAGGAGATGGTAGTGGCTGTGAGATGAAGAGACAAGGAGAAAAGGTCCGGTTTAGGGGATGTTCACCATGAGACCAAAATTATCTTGAGTTATAACCTTCTCTCCTCTGTTTTGTTTGCTGACCTTCCCCTTTGTGGCTCTGGCCACATGTGTGACTGCCATTTGCCTCATTAGGTGATTTAGCAGCAGCCACATCTATCTGGCCTTCACCCAGCATCCCTTTCTTTTTTTTTTTGTGGCAACTACTGGTGAGTGATTTGATCTCAAATGGTAATCTACACACTGAAAAATGACCCTCAGGCATGCACTATACAGAACAGGGTACCTTTTGTCCAATTTTACCTGGACACTACCTATCATTTTCATCTAATCAGAGTCTAATTGCCAAACAATTGCAGCTTGGACTGTGGTTTTGAATAATGTCACTGGCAGATTGGTTTATTCAGCCTCTGGGGATGGCATCTCCTGACGGCCTTCCTAATGCCCCAGTATTTATTCTTTTCACTGCCAAAGTGCTCTCCCATTCGTCTGAACCATCAGCTTTGCCAATAACCTGTCTTTTAAATAACACCCTGCTGCCTTTCTGTGTCTCCTGAGGATAGAAAGTTTAAAAAGTGAGTTTTCTGCTTCTACAGCATGCAGCTGCTGAAAGAGTTCTTGACCAGATCACATCTCCATTTAAAGCAGTCTTGTACAACCTTGGCTAGTTAAAGATAAAGGGACAGTCTGATGGCATTTCAATGCATTCTCCTCCTGAAGGTTGGAAGGTTCATCCTCTTGACATCTGTCACAAACTACTCATTCATGACTACTCTCTTCTCTTCGATGTCTTGGGTGCTGAGGAGCTCTGGAGTGGTTCAAGACATATTCCTGCCCTTAGAGAGTTTACAGTCTAATCCATTCAAGAATCTGTGTGTATTACCTTTAATACCCACTATACACAACACATTATGCCAAGGTATTAAATGAAAAATGTGGGCTGTGTCCTTGAGTGATCACAATACAGTAAGATTAGTTGTATACAAAGCACAATGCGATGTCTTGTGCAAAAAAAATGACATGCGGTGTGTTATAAATACTCGGAGACAAGGAGTATCTAGCTAATTTGCAGGCATGCCACATTTTTAATGCCCAATGCCAAACTCATTTACTTTTATGTTGCTTTTCTTACCAAAAGTCTTTTGGTAAGATTTTTCTTACGAAAAATATTGCTCCTCTTTTTGTCCTCTTCAAATAGTGTCATTCTAGCCAACAGAACTAAAATAGCAATTTTTTCCTCTCTTCTCTTCTATCTCCCCCTTTTCGACCAAATGTCAATCCTACATGGTAAATGTAGGATTTACAAGACAAGCCTTCTCTTCACTGTCACCACCCTCTTCTCCAAGTGCATTCTCTTTTCATTTGTAATATGGGTTCTTGGAATAATTTCTAGGTGATTGATCTGGATACAGCTGTTTCTTCATCTAATGCATCCTCTACACTGCTGTCAGAGTTACAATTCTGATTTTATTTGATTATTTTATTTAAGTGTTCATAAGAGAAATGTTCAACTATGTAATCATGGCATATGAAGACCTGCATCAGGAGTTAGGAAACTTTTTCCCATAAAAAGTCAGTAAATATTTTAGGCTTCACAATAAAATCTCTGTCACAACTATTCAAGTTTGCCACTTTGGTGCAAAAGCAGCCATAAATAAGACATAAATAGATGAGTGTTGATGTGTACCAATAAAATCTTATTTATAGACACTAATATTTAAATATCTTATAATTTACATGTGACAGTATCCTTCATTAGAAGGGGACATGAAAGAGTGCCTTTCTTTTGATTTTTTTCCAAAAACTAAAAATGTGAAAACCATTCTCAGTACATGGGCCATATCAAACAAATGGCAGGCCAGATTTGGTCCACAGGTGAAACCCTGGCCTACAGTCTGAACCTTCCTCATCTCCATTCTGACCCTTCCTCACCTCCATTCCTTCACCTTTTCTCCAGTCAGTTCTTTGTTTCTGCCACAGCAGACTGTTCACCTATTCTTGTACATGCCATATACTCTCATATTTCTACACCTGTGATTCTTCACCCTGATTGCCACTTGGGCAAAAGGATTCAATGCCAGATCCCAGGGAATCTTCTTGTATCCTTGAAACCAGCTCATGGACTTTTGCATGTAGTCTTCCAGAAAGCCATGCTCCTATGAATATCCTATGTCATCTCCCAAGTTATTAGGAATAGTGATAAGAGCTGAGCTTTCCCTTGGTCTGCACGGTCATCAAGCAGTCTCTCATAGTGTCCTGGATGCCTGTCTTGTCACTTAATCATGAAGTAGACTTTATCTGTGGATTTGGGGATTTTTAATGACCTGTCTGGTCTTGTGGGGGGATTTGAGGAGCTTCAACAACAAAGAATGACACTGTTGTAGTCCTCTTCCAGAGCCCTTGGACTTGGAGGGTACTATGCTTAGTGAAATTAGTCAGACAGAGAAAGACAAATACTGTATGTTATCTTTTTTAGTCTTATCTAATTGACCATCCATTATTTTTCATTGTCTGCAGTTTACACTCAGCCTCAAGACTTTGCTTGGGACATATCTTTTTTTTTGTTCCGTTTAACCCAGGTACCTTTCCAAGAATATGGACATTTTACAAGGTGCTGTAATATATCATAATTGACAAGGTCTTAATTCACAAAACTCAACTCATTATGTTAATTCATTTTGTACTTAAACTTTCATTTTAAAGAATAAAATAATGCCATTTGTAGCAACATGGGATACAACTACAGATTACCATTCTAAGTGAAGTAAGTCAGAAACAGAAAGACAAATATGATATAACTTACATGTGCAATCTCAAATATGGCACAAATGAACCTATCTACCAAACAGAAACAGACTCACAGACACAGACATCAGACTTGTGGTTGCCAAGGGGGAAGGGGCCAGAAGGAGAGGGATGGACTGAGAATTTGAGGTTGATATCTGCAAACTATTGCTTTTAGAATGGATGAACAGCAAGGTCCTCCTATATAGCACAGGGAACTATATACAGTCTTCTGGGATAAACCATAACGGAAGACAGTATTTTACAAAGAATGTCTTTATGTGTAAAACCGCGTCACTTTGCTATATGGCAGAGATTGGCACAACATTGTAAATCAACTATACTTCAATAGAAAAAAGCAGTATAAACTCTCTTTTTTAGGTATGAATTATGTAATCTTCTAGAATGTATTTTACTGCTTTTTAACGCAGGCTAGAAAATAGTAGAATAGCAGTAACAGAAAAAAAAAGTCAAGTTACAGTTAGTGGTGTATATTAGCATCTTTAGCTCACTGTAAAGTTATTGAATGACCAAATCACCTTTAAAAGGCAGCTGGTACTGAGAAATGTCATGGGTTTCTGGCTTCTTATCCAGCTATTGGAACCCATCTTACATGCAGAAGCATGTAGTTTCTGTAAAGCCTCATTGATATCTTGAAGATGAAAGTACTTAGTATTTATGTCATGAAGGTCCCCTTTTGAAACACAAGCTGCTACAGTATTACTGTTTTTATGTTGTAAAATTCTGAAAATATGCTGGGTCCAGTGGATCAGATTACCCATTCTGAGTCAGATGTGACTTTACTAGAAGTATGACCTATTGTATACCATGTTAGTTTTCTATGCTGCCCTAGTATTTAGACAAACTTAGTAGTTAGTTGGTCAGAAGTCTGGATGGGCATGACTGGGTCCTCTGCTGAGCTTCAACAAGACAGGAGGCTCCTTGCTCCTGTTTTTCAAATGGTCCTCTTACACATGGCAGGATGAGCCCCTTTCCTGATTCCAATGTCTCTGACTTCCCCTCAGACCACTTCTCTCTTGCCTCCAGCCAGAGGCAGCCCTCTGCTTCTAAGGCCTATGTGATTAAACTTGGCCACCTTGATAATCCAGAAAAATTTCCCTATTTAATATTAGTAATCTTTTCTTAATCTTTTTATTTAATATTGGATTATAGTAGATTAGAGCTTCCCAGGTGTTGCTAGTGGTAAAGAACACCCACTTGCAAATCCAGAAGACATAAGAGATGTGGTTTGATCCCTGGGTCAGGAAGATCCCCTGGAGAAGGAAATAGCAACTCACTCCAATATTCTTGCCTGGAGAATCCCATGGACAGAAGAGTCTGGCAGGCTACAGTCCATGGGATAGCAGAGAGTGGGATATGACTGAAGTGATTTAGTATGCACAGTAGATTAACAATGTTATGTTAAGTTTCAGGGGTACAGTAAGGTGATTCAGTTATCCATATGTATGCATGCCACGTCCTTGTTTGTTATTAATTTTAAATATAGCAGTGTGTACATCTCCACCCCAAACTCCCTAACTATCTCTCTCCCTACCCTTCCCTACCTGGGAATCATAAGTTTGTTCTCTAATTCTGTGAGTCTGTTTCTTAATTACATTTGCAAAGTTTCTCTTTCCATGTAATACATATATTCTCAGATTCCAGGGATTAGGATATGAACATCTTTAGAGTTGCCTTCTGCTAACTGCAAATGTTGTTACTACTTTTATGAGGATATCAGTGATCTGTTTGTGTTTTATTGCTTTTTTTCTCCCAAGTTGCTTTCTCTATTATGGTTTTTGTTCTTCAGGTGGATTTTTTTCTTAGGTTTCTGCTGATTCTTGGCTTTCTGGGTCATATTTAAAATAATGGCAGTTCTATTTGCTTGGAGTAGTATAGCTGTGGGCTTCATTACATGGTGTTATGGGCGGGGGTTTGTCAATGTTGTATAGGCATTTTCTGTAGAGTTGGCTAAATTTCCAAGAGTAATAGCATTCTGAGGTTGTGGTAAGGAAAGAGAGCTGCTGGTGGGGGGGGTTGGGAGTGGGTATCTCAAGATTCTGTAGGCAGGCTTTCACATTTTCTCCCCTTTCTTGGTATAATATCACATCCCTACTCTCACCAGGGCTCTCTGCCCTCCAGATTAAAGACTCCCTGTTTTCTTCTTGGGAGAATACATCTCTAGTCTTCTGATGGAGTAGAAGTGTTTAGTAAATCAGGAAGATGATCTTCAAGTCCAACTGAAGTCTGTAAACAGACTTCAAACTGACTCCCATTTGGAGCCCCACCTTTCCTACATCCAGAAGTGGCAGGCAATGCCCCTTTCTGAGTCTTCCATGGGATTCTTGAGTTAAGTTGCTTCTCAGCATTCCCTACTTCATTCAAGATTCAACTTCTGGGGTTTGCCCTTGTGCATCTGCTTCCCAACTGTCTCTGTGCTGTTGCTGTTGCCTCCTCTCTTGTCTCTATGAGAAAAACTTGAAAAAAACTGCTTTTCTGTCTTCTCAATAGATCTTGAAGGGGAGCAGAGGTAAACACTTTGCTCACTTTGCCATCTGCCGTCTTTCGCTGGCACCTGATCCAATTGCATTATTGATCCAGGCATGTTGTCCTTTCAGGCTCCACTCCATCAATGTAGGCATTCACTTGAGTTGCTCATTCAGATGAACAAATAAAGACGAAGGGTAAGGGCAATACACAAGGCCCTTGCTTACTCCAGGGCCTCCTAGAATACACTGGTGTGGAGTATGGATTTTCAGATGCAAATATCAACACCCACATTTCCTCCCCAATAATAACCTTCAGAAGCAGCCGTAATGCTACCACTTAGCTCGGTTTAGCAAAGGATCCTCCAACAAGTGTAGAAATTGTGGTTGAGTATTCTCCAAGCTCTTTCAGAAAAAGAACCAGAGATGAGTCTTTCTAATTGTATTCCCTCAAGATGAGAAAAAATCCAATTACCTGTGTAAATCTGAGCATTTAAGCAAGACGTCCAGGTTTTTATTTTCTCCTCAGAAGTAACCATGCCATTGACAAGTTACCATGGATTCTGAAGGCAGATAGAGAATAACTGTAACAGTGATAAGTGGCAGACTGTGGTTTAATTGGAAAACCCTTAGTTCCCTTGAATCTGTACTTTTCCTTGAGCTGCTCAGTTATTAGATAGCTACTCACTAAGTACTAGCTTCAGGCCAGGAAGAGTGTTACTCTTATGGAGTTGAAAAAGAGATGTGTGTCTGTCACACATGTTACAGTGCTTGGGATATTTGGTTCTTGATAAATATTTGTTAAAGTGAAAACATGGACCTTGTTTTCAAATAGTATGTTCTCTAGATAGTGAGGCAAACGTATTTAGTTAGCATGCATAGAAGAAAAAAAAAAAAAGGTAGGTAGGTCTGAAAACTAGAGCAACAATATGATGACAATTTATTACTAACCTGTTTCTCTTCCCCTGAGTGTCTGAAAAACTTGATCAAGTTAAGGGGAAAGGAAATAATTGCTTGATTAAGTGTTGTGCAAAATAGCCAAGACATTAAATATTGTCTGATGTGTCTGGAGATGTCAGGGCTGCATGTATAAATTCCCTCAAAATTTTGTAAGAACAAGGGCAAGGAAAATATTAGATCTTAAAGCACTTATGTCTAACTTCTACATTTTTTTTTCTTCTTTTTCTCAGTGAAATGAGGCTATAGATCTGGGTATCATAGGCTCATAAATATTGTGTACAAAGCACTTCTGAATAGACTGTTTTGACTAGGTTAACCAAGTTGTTCAGTGAAAAATCCATTCATATTTAGGTTTGAGTGACATTTTAAAATCCAGAATCCCCTAGTTTCATTGATAATGAAACTGATGTATTCATCTAGTTATCTAGATTCATCTAGATCTCCGGAGAAATCTGTATGCAGGTCAGGAAGCAACAGTTAGAACTGGACATGGAACAACAGACTGGTTCCAAATAGGAAAAGGAGTACATCAAGGCTGTATATTGTCACCCTGCTTATTTAACTTATATACAGAGTACATCATGAGTAATGTCGGGTTGGAGGAAGCACAGGCTGGAATCAAGGTTGCCAGGAGAAATATCAGTAACCTCAGATATACAGATGACACCACCCTTATGGCACAGAGTGAAGAAGAACTAAAGAGCCTCTTGATGAAAGTGAAAGAGGAGAGTGAAAAAGTTGGCTTAAAGCTCAATATTCAGAAAACTAAGATCATGACAGCCGGTCCCATCACTTCATGGCAAATAGATGGGGAATCAGTGGAAACAGTGGCTGACTTTATTTTTCTGGGTTCCAAAATCACTGCAAATGGTGATTGCAGCCATGAAATTAAAAGACACTTACTCCTTGGAAGGAAAGTTATGACCAACCTAGACAGCATATTAAAAAGCAGAGACATTACTTTGCCAACAAAGGTCCGTCTAGTCAAGGCTATGGTTTTTCCAGTGGTCATGTTTGGATGTGAGAGTTGGACTATAAAGAAAACTGAGCACAGAAGAATTGATGCTTTTGAACTGTGGTGTTGGAGAAGACTCTTGAGAGTCCCTTGGACTGCAAGGAGATCCAACTAGTCCATCCTAAAGGAGATCAGTCCTGGGTGTTCATTGGAAGGACTGATGTTAAAGCTGAAACTCCAAGACTTCGGGCACCTCATGTGAAGAGCTGACTTATTGGAAAAGACCCTGATGCTGGGAAAGATTGAGGGCAGGAGGAGAAGGGGACGGCAGAGGATGAGATGGCTGGATGGCATCACCAACTCAATGGACATGGGTTTGGGTGGACTCCTGGAGTTGGTGAAGGACAGGGAGGCCTGGCATGCTGCAGTTCATGGGGTAACAAAGAGTCAGACATGACTGAGCGACTGAACTGAACTGATGTGAATACAGTGGTAGTCTGGGACTTAATTTGTAAAACTGGTATAAAACACTCAAGGACTTTTGTACCATATATTCTTTTGTGATAGTTTTAGTCTTGAAAAATATATGCCATCACTCAAAGGGAAACATTTAAGCTGTTTTAATATGTGTGGCAGATACTGTTTACTGGCACATAGCTATATACCACCCCCTTCTACTGGTGGTATATTTCCCAGACCCACTTTGTGCTCAAAGGAGGTTCTGTCAATGGGAGACCTTCTAGGAGAATTAGAGGCAGGAGGACAGGAAAAGCCATTCTGTTTCTGCTGAAGTGTAGGCGGAAGAACCAGCACTGATAGCAGGAAGTTCATGGCTCTTATTCAGGATTGGGTGGTACCAGCAGCGAGTATATTCCCTTGGGATCTTGCAAGGGCACTGGCTGCTCCTTGATCTCTGGTCAATATCACCCTCCCTCTTTTACCCTCGTCCCCCTAGAATTTTCAACACTTTTCTAAATAATTTCTTGCATTAACTATCTGTGTGTCTCTCTCTTGTAGGTTTTAAAGACTGATTTCTGCTTACTTCCCCAGGTACTGGCTGAAAAAGAACAGAATCCCTTAAAACTACAATCAAGATTTTCTTGTCTTTTAGTGAACTGTTTTGTAATTTTTGGATATTTGTCTGATACTGTGGTTTCTCTACTCTAGTCCTTCTTAAGACAATGGTCTTATTTGGAGGTTGTAGATGTAACTACATAGATATTATCCCTAGGTAATCAAATAGTCTTTAACCTTATCCTATTTTACATGGCTTGAATGTACCACACTTTACTCTTCAATTGTATGTTATATATTTAAGTGTTCTTGAATTAATTATCAATTGTATTGTTGGTGTAACAAATTCCCTCAAGACATAGTGGCTTAAGTCAACACTTGTTATCCCATGGTAGGTCAGGAACCTGATGTGGCTTAGCTAAGTCATCTGTCTCAGAATCTCAAGACCACACAGTATTGGTGGGTGTTTTGGCTTCATTTGAAGGCTCAACTAGCAGATGATCTGCCAACAAATGATTGTTGTTTGGAGTCTCATCAGGGGAGCTCACCGCATGGTATGCTGGCTCTCTTGGAGACAAAGTCTTTTTTTTTTTAATTTATATATTTTTGTTTGGCTGCGCTGGGTGTTTGCTGCTGCATGTGGGCCTTCTCTCCTTGAGGTGAGTGGGGACTACTCTCTAGTTGCAATGCATGGGTTTCTCATTGCAGAGGCTTCTCATTGTAGAGCACAAACTCTAGGCACCTGGGCTTCCTTAGTTGCAGCACCACAGTCTCAGTAGTTGTGGCTCATACGCTTAGTTGCCCGGTGGCATGTGGAAATCTTAGTTCTCAGACCAGGGCTTGAATCTGTGTCCCCTGCATTTGCAGACAGATTCTTAACTAATGAACTACAAAGGAAGTCCTGAGACATAGTCTTTTATACCTAATCTTGGCAGGGACAGCCTATCACTTTTTCTATTTTCTGTTTGGTAGAAGTAAGGTACTGCATTCAGTCCACAAACAAAGGGAGAGGGAATATACAAGCATGTTAATACTGGGGGGAGGTGGGGGTCATTTAGAACCACTTCAGAAAGTGCCAAACACATTGCTTTCCTAAAGAAACAGTGCCTTTCTTGATTTCTGCTTTGGTGCTTAGTAAAATATTGATGAAAGTTGGACTTTTATGTAGTATAGAGACAGCCTAATTATTTTGGTTTCAGTGACTGCATATATAAACTTATAAGCAATAGAAAAAGGTAGCCAAACAAGTTGACTCACGTTGCTTTCTCCCTGGGTTATACATTTATTTCTTGAGACTGCAATTAATACATTATTAATTTTCACTTGTATGTTGTATAAGATCACCACATAAATGAATAAGATCACCACCTTAGCTCTTACCAGTTTGAAAGATTTTTTTAGTTACAAAGAGAGCTTTAGGATCTTCAACTCAGCCTCCACTCTGGAATCATCCTTTAATGGCCACAGAAATGAAAAACGTGCCACCTGCAGACTTTCAGATAAACCGATCCCCATTTCCAGTGGGTGTGGAAATATCTACTTTTAATGGGATCTTTCAAAATTGCATCACGCTTGCACTTCACTCTCTTCCTTAAATCCTGATAAATAACAAAGTGTTCTCTTTGAATAGGGGGCAGGTTTCTGCTATTAAAGATGCTCACATGGCAACCCTGTGCTATCTCTCAGGAGTCCTGCCAGTGCTTTTATCATTTGAAATCTAAAGGGGCTTAAAGTGGCTTCGTTGAAACCCTCTCTATGAAAAGTTAAAATCCTTCCATAAGTCAGAATGAGATGCAGCTATATAAAGACTCAGCAGCTACGTTACTTTCCAGGTAGAAAATGTCTTGGCTATGCTGTACCGTATTACATTTGAAGAATAAAGTTTTTATATAAATCTCAGATATCTGAGATGTGAGCACACAAGTTTTAAATATACACACTGAAATATTTGCTATGAGGCTTTGCCCTGCATGAAGGCAGAGACAGTATTACCCATGTAGTAGACATGGAGAGCCAGTGGCAGACAAACCGCTTAGACAAACTCTATTTCAGTTTGACTGTGATGCCAGTGATTCTAAGGGTCACTGCTCTGGGTGAATTAATTGTCCCCTTTCCAAATGGAGATGCTTCCAGAAGGGAAAACATGTAAGGAATTTTCAGAACCAAATACCTTTGGGTAAATTAGTCAGATTCTTTCCATAGGAAATTTCTTGATAGATGGCCAAATGTGGACAGAAGTAAGCTAAGGACCTTCCCAGGCAAGTGGATGGAGAGTGAGGGCCACAGGGCAGTTAGGCCATTGGAAGGACAGATGACAAACTACACAGGGTGAAAAACACCTCATGAATCAGGCATTTCTTTATGTGTCAGATACTGTGTAAACTGTCCCATGTACATCATATAACCATCCTCACATCTCTCTTCATGGCTGGAAGTGGCAGAGCTGCGCTTCAGGCTCAGCTTTGTCTGAGTCTAAAGTGAGTGCTGTTTCATCACAGTTTCTCAAAATTATTCTGGACTTTAAGATGAGAAGCCCCAAAGATAGAATTGGCAACTTCCTCCCTGAAGTGTATGTATGGTGACAGAGAAAATGCGAGAGCCATCCTCACTAGAAATGAAATGCTTGTTACTGCCTTTAGAGAGATTGCAATTGGATCAGTTTTTCTTTCCCATGGAAACTGTTTGCTTATTTATCTTGAAATTTCTGTCTTGAGTGATACAGGCCACTTGACATAGATGGTTTAAGGGAACTTAATATGAGGGACTGTATTTGCTCATGTGCCTCCTTTCCTTTCTGCAAATATTGGACCAAACTACATCCTCAGAAACAGAAGCAAACAATAATTGATGGCCATGTTAATAACCCTGAAACATCAAGAAAATGTCAAATTGTGTTCAGTGTCCTATATATAATCAGGCAAAGTATGCATCTAATATTTCAGAAAGATTTTTAATGTGTTTATTTTTCTGAATATTAGCACCTCATTCCACTAACGTCAGTTCACTAGTTGACATGTTGATTAATTTTTGAAAAGGTCTAAGAGGTGTTTGGCATGGTTCTTGTCATCAAGAATTTCTACTCTTGTTCATTCAACAAATATTCAGTAAGTACCTACTGGATCCTGGGCAGACGTCTAGAGGCTAGAGATAAAGCAGTGAATGAACTCATACAGAACAAGAAGACAAAAGACATTAAAAAGTTTGAGGGGGTGGCTAGATGTAGTGTACAGACCTCTAAAATTTGATGATTCCATAAAGAAGGGAAAAGTACAATGTGTGGGGAAATTTGCACTTGGCTGAATAGAGGCAGATTTTAATTTCTCATAGGCTCTAAAGTTTATGTCTGACCCACACATCCTTTACCCCAGAGACACTACACTGCTACCATCCATCCATTCACTTATTCATTACTTTATTTGACATATACCTGAGTGCCTACTGCATGCAGGATAATGGGTTGGGCCTTATCAATATATCTGAACAGAAGAGCAAGCCCTGCCCCTCATGACAAGATTTATATGTTGCAAAGTACTAGCAAGGAAAATAACAAAGAGTTATTTGACAGGATACATATTGCAAGGCCTCTCTTAGGAGATGACCTTTATGCTTGAAACCTGATGCCTCAGAAAGAGGCAGACCAGTGAAGAAGTGAAAGAAGAGCATTGCTAGCTCAGCATTCAGCTTTCAGAGGGATGCAGGGGAGAGTGAAATTAGCATGTATAAAGAAAATGAAAACAAGACCAGTTTGGCAGGTGCATTGGGAGTGAGGGTGGCAATTTTATAGGGTAGGAGAGGTGGCTGGGTTTCCTGGGTGGCTCAGACAGTAAAGAATCTGCCTGCAAAGCAGGAGACCCAGGTTTGACCCCTGAGTTGGGAAGATCCCCTGGGAATGGCTGCCTGCTCCAGTATTCTTGCCTGGAGAATTCCATGGAAAGAGGAGCCTGGTGGGCTATGGTCCATAGGGTCACAAAGGAATTGGACATGACTGAACAACCAAACAGAGAGGTGGTCGGGGATCAGACTGTCAGTACCTTGGAAGTTATGATAAAGAACTCGGGTTTTATTTTCAATGTAGAGGAAGTTGCTGATTGGTTTTAAGCAAAGAGTGGCCCAAATCATGTTTATGAAGACTATTTTGGCTACTTTGTGGAGAATGGACTAAAGATGAAAGACAATTAGGAGGCTTTAGTTACAGAAGTGGAAATATCACAAGCTTTTCACTTGACAAAACTAGCAGATCATAAAAATACAGCCAGTAATTTTGCCTTCCATTTGTTCGAAGTACTTACTCTTCTTTTGGCTTAGAGATATTGAATCAACTCAACAGTGGCAAATAGCTTTTCTCTGGGGAATCGCTGACTCCATAAATCTTCAAAGCCAGTGTCCAGTTTAATTCACATTGGTGTCTTTTTTCCTAGATGTTCAATAGCCTCTTCTCTTTTACTTCTTCTCCTTCCTCTTGTTGTTGTTGCCATTATTATTATTTTCCTAGTCCTCCTTGATTCCTCCAAACAATGTTTGTTATCTCATGCCACACTTACCCTCCCTCCTTCCAGCTCAAACAAGAGGCTTCTCACATTCTCAGTCATCCTAGTCCAGTCAAAGTGTAGATTATGACCACAGTCTATACTGTGTACAGAGCAGGAGAAGAAATGATCCTTGTAAGATTAAAGAGATCATATCATGGTCATTAACAATATACACATGAAAACAACTTGGTGATGAGAATTATGATTGCCAAAGGAGAGTGCAGTCAGTGGGTGTACTAGAAGGTGAGACAAGGAGGCACTTGCTCCAGGCTGGAGGAGAGTTGGCTTTGAACTAACTTACAATAATCAGGGTTCAATTCCAGAGCCTGTGAGTAGAGCAAATCCTGCCCTACCTTCTGAATATCTACCCAGGGAGGAGAAAAGAATGGATGTCAAGGATATAAACTCCTTAAATGCTGGGAAATATTTAAGGTAAAAAGAGAAAGGGGCAGCAGAGGATGAGATGGTTAGATAGTATCACTGACTCTGAGGACATGAATTTGAGCAAACTCCAGAGATAGTGAGAAGGAAATGGCCACCCACTTTAATATCCTTTCCTGGAAAATCTCATGGACAGAGGAGCCTAGTGGGCTGTAGTCCACTGGGTCGCAAAGAGTCGGGCACTACTGAACGACTAACACTTACTTACACCAGAGATAGTGAAGGACAGGGAAGCCTGGTTTGCTGCTGTCCATGGGGTCGCAGAGTTGGATATGACTGAGCAACTCAACAGCAGCAGATTGCTATAAGTCAACTTGGATTGCTGTAACAAAATACCAGCAAGTATTTTGCACTAAACAAGAGACATGTATTTTTTCACAATTTTGGATGCTGTAAGTCCAAGATCAGGGTGTCAGCATAACTGGTGTCTGGTGAGGCCTCTCTACTAGCTTGCAGATGGCCACACATGGTGGAGAGAGCAATGTCTCTGGTATATTTACTTATGTAAGGACATTGATCCTGTCATTAGGGCCCTACTCATGATGTCATCTAAACCTAATTACCTGCCCTGGTCCTCACCTCCAAATACCATAACATCAGGGATTAGGTCTTAATTTGGGGGGATAAAATCAGTTCTTAACACTACTTCAGGCCCTGTTTCAGACTCTTTTAGTTTTTTATACTTTCTTTTGTAATATCTATTATGGGCTTATATATCATATGAAATATTATACATACGTAGAGACTCTGTCTCTTCCATGAAACTAGGCTCTTATAAATACAGTGTTTGGGTTCTTTGCTTATTACTTTTTACCCAACTGTTTAAATGATAGGTGCTTTGTACTTATCCACCTAATGAATGTTTAAATTTGAGGTCTAATACAAATTTATATTTAAAAAGCCCTTCTGTGACTTATATATTGGGATTCTGCATTAATATCTCACTTTTTACAATGAAATATATTGTAATACATGCTGAGAAAATATGTGTAATTCATGCTAAGAAACTCTGAAAATATTGAATACCTCTCTATAATCTCTTCCATCATTTGCATTATGGACAAACTGACAAGAATTTATAGCATTACATAAAACCCTCTGTGGATTATATTGACTAGCTTCTCTTACAAAAATCACCCAATCCTTTGGTCCAGGAAATCTTAGCTAGGAGCTCAGGACTCCCTACAACCTGGTTTCCATCTACTGTCTAGTTTTGTCAGTCCTTCTCCCTCAGTCTGCCGACTCCACAAGAAACTGTTTGCTAGTTTATCTGTTCCAAAAACATGCCCTGCAGCTTTGCCCCTGTTGCTCTTCTAACTCTGCTGATGGTATTCGGAGATAAACTTTTCCTAAGGCTTCACATATGGTGGTGGTGGTTTAGTCACTAAGTCTGACTGTTATAGCTCCAGGGACCGTAGCCCCCCAAGATCCTCTGTCCATGGGATTTTCCAGGCAAGAATACTGGAGTGGATTGCCATTTCCTTCTCCAGGAGATCTTCCTAACCCAGGGATCGAACCCTCATCTCCTGCACTGCTGGCAGATTCTTCACCAGCTGAGCTACTACCAGGGAATCCTTCACATATAAACCTGTTTAATCCTTACCGTGATCCTATGAGGTGGATATTGTTGTACATGTTTTAGCTGAAGAAATTTGGGGTCAGAGAAGTGAAGTAACTTGCCTTAAATGACATGGCTAGTAAGTTGCAAACCCAAGCCTCTACCCCAAAGTTTGTCATCCCCAAATGATACCTTCACTTCTGAAAGGACCTATCTGCATCTCCCTAGATCCTCAAGGCCCAACTCAGATGGTACTTCATCCATCAAGTCTTTGCTGAATACTCTAGTTCAATGAATCATCCCTTCTGGTAACAAAAATAGCTATTATTTGTTGACTGCCTACTATGTACCAGGACTTCTGTTAAGTTATTTTATGTTAATTATCTTATTTAATGCTCTCATTGACCTTATGCAATTAGTATAACATTATCACAGATTAGAAGCTAGCTTCAGAGTGATAAGGATATCTTATTCAAGGTGACAGAGCTATAATATTTCAGGGAAGGGGTTCAAACCCAGGTCTGTCTGGCCTTGGAGCCAGAGTTTTGCCTTGTAATCTCCCATGTTAGAAGTACAACCTATCCCACCAGGCATGGCTGGTTATAGGATAATGTGTTAATGTGAATAATTTGAGTGAAGTCATCCTGATTAGAAATAAGGGCAAGGAGTGACCAACACAACACGGATCTGTATAAAAGAGTATAAGTTGGATGGCTGTATTAGTTTCCTTTGATGCTGTAACTACCACAAATGCAGTGGCTTAAAACAACACAAATTTACAATCTTATGGCTATGGACACCAGAAGTCCTAAAATCAAAGTTTTGGCAGGGCTGCATTTTTTTCTCAAGTCTCTAGGAAAGGATATGTTTTCTTGTCTAGTTTTAATAGGCTGCTGGCATCACTTGGCTTATGATTCTAACCTACAGCTTCGGTGTCAGCAGCGTTGTATCCTTCGAAATTTTTCCTTTGACTCTTATACTTCTCTCTTAAAAGGACCCTTTTGATTATATTGGGTCACTCTGGACAATACAAAGTAATCTTTCCATTATGAGATCTTCCACTTAATCACATTTGAAAAGTCCCTTTTGACAGAGAAGATAACACATTCATGTTAGTGGGATTAGGACATGAACATCTTTGGGGAAGCTGTTGCTGGTGCTAAGTCACTTCAGTCATGTCCGACTCTGTGCTATCCCATAGATGGCAGCCCACCAGGCTCCCCTGTCCCTGGGATTCTCCAGGCAAGAACACTGGAGTGGGTTGCCATTTCCTTCTCTAATACATGAAAGTGAAAAGTGAAAGTGAAGCCGCTCAGTCGTGTCCGACTCTTAGCAACCCCATGGACTGTAGCCCACCAGGCTCCTCCGTCCATGGGATTTTCCAGGCAAGAGTACTGATTGCCTTCTCCATCTTTGGGGAAGGGGGAGGCATTGTTCAGCCTGCCACAGTGATGGTGGTGTACAAGACTTTCAGCTCTCAAGGGCTGGGGAGAGGGAGTTGAGGACTGATTGTTTTAATCCATACTATGGGTCTTTTTATTTTAAGGAAAAACAGAGAGAAACAGTTAATCCAAAGGAAAAAGCTCTAATGGTGAGATTTCAGGTGCTGCTACCTGCAGCACTTTTCAAAATTCAAACGGTAAATCATTGCCTATTGTACCGACACAGAACATCAACTAGGAAAAATTCCCACAGAGATTTCTCTGTAAGTCTTCACTAGGGATAAACCTGATGATCAGACATCATCTCTGTGAAACTCTTCGATCCTGTAAGAGTTCTATAAGTGGATAGCAGGGAAGGGGCTGCCTGGAGGCCATGCCATGGAGATGACCTTACCTGTTTTCTAGGTGATGGAGAGATGGCATTTGAATGCCTGAATTACTTTTCTAAGTTTTCATTGCAGATGAGTTGAAGGGTTGGAACTGAATTGGTGGTTGCTTGAATCTCAGTCCAGTGCCCTTTTTCATTCTGACTGAACTTGAGGGATGTTTTTAAAGGCAGTGGAGAGTAAAGGGTGTCCTCTAGGAAAGAACAGTATAGACAGTGGAAGGCCAGAAGCTTAGAGCAGCATGCCAGTGGAGCACCGAATGTCTTTTCTTGCTTTGCTTTTTAATAGAGCCCTACTTTCCTTTTTCTCCTCTTGCTTCCTTTTCTCTCTCTTTAAGACAATGTCAAGGTCTGTGGTGGTGGCCCTGTGGTGTGGGTACTTGATACAGGAAAGATTGGAGGCGATAGAGGAGTGTAAGCAATGCTTTTTCTTTCACCTCCAACTCTGTTCCTATTGCCTACATGCCTTAGAAGTTAAGTGGGTAAAGAGCAAAACACTTGTTACACTTGTGGAAAATGATTTAGGTTGTTATAGTACACCTATCCCAATATCTATATTTCCATGTGAACAACACCTACGAGAACTGGACTCTAAACCTGATGTTACTCTTCCCCTCCTGATTCTGCAGCATAGACAAAATCCTACAGCACAGGCAAAATGCTGAGTTTTTTAAAAGCCACTTTATTGACATATGATTGAAATATAAAAAGAGGTGTATATTTAATGCATACAACTAGATGAACTTGGTGATCAGATACACCCATGACACTATCACCATCACTACCATCAAGGTCATGAACATATTCATCACCTCCCAAAATGTCCTTCCACCTCTATTATTATTATTGCAACACTTAATATAAGATCTACCTTCTTAACAAATTTTAAGCATCCAGGACAGTATTGTTAGCTATAGGTGTTTGCTATATAATGGATATCCAGAACTTATTGTCATATATTACCAAATGCTGAGGTTTTTGAGGCTACTAGATCAAGCCCTCAGAACAAAGATATACATGTAATTCTAGCCTCTGGCAAATAGATGGGCAAATAGTAAGAGAAAGAGATAGCAGGCATTTGCAGAGTAACTTGAAGGAAATAAATTTCTTTATACTGAGAGAATTTTTAACATAGTTAATTTCAGCTAAGGACATATTCCTTGAGTTGGGTATCTGTTTATTACATTTAAGATCTTGGTATATATTTGGTGAACTCAGTTAAAGCAACACTTTTTGAGGAATATTGGCTTCACAAGAAGTATTTAAGTCTCAAGATGCTGCATATTAATGCTTCTACTCTGGAAAAAAAAATCTAAAGATACAACGTAAGATTTGCTTCAGCTGGTATGATTTCTTCTTTGTCTATTTACCTCATCCAAACTGACATCAGCTACCCTGGTCATTCACACAGACATGTTAGAGCAGACGTGCTCCCCATTTTAAGGAAATTTGCTGTAAAGAGAGTCTGAAGTGAATGATATTTTCTACTATAACCAATACAGAATTACAGGTAAAAGTGGAGAAGATATTTGGGAGAGAGGGGATTTTCTTCCTACAAATAATCACTGCATTTTATACCCTGTTTATATCCACTTTAAATCTCCTTTACTACCAAAAGGAATTTAAATGCTTACTTCTCTCTCAGTGTAGTATCTAAGTATTTATTTCCCCTAATGCTTCCATCTCTAGAATGCATACAAACCTACTAACAGTTGACTTGGGAATGGACATCCAAAGGTTGATCAGCTATCATTTCCCAGGGCCAGGGCTGAATCAGCAGCATGGCAGGCTACAAGCCACTGGAACATCTGGAACAACATCATAGGAGTAAAGGGAATGATGTCTCATGGCCAGATCTCAGACTAACTCAAACAAAACAAATTCAATCTGATGATTAATTCACTTTGGCTCTTGCTCTTGTGTTGGAAGCATCCAGTCCCTGCCAGGACAACCAGTATGGCTAAAAGGAGGAAGTTAAAACAGCAATTAGATGGTACTAATGTGGCTCCGATGTAATCCCTCCCTTGGTTTCAGGTCTTCGCCTACCAGGGCTTTGGCCAGCATCCCAGTGCTTAATTGCATTTTGCAAGTAGCCATAGTAGACAATTGCCACTGTATTTCCCTAACTAATTTCAGACACGATCCTCATAACCAGTTCATTAAAAGGGAACTGAAATACTTCTGACAGAAAACAAATGAAAGTATTTTCTAGTTTAAAGACTGATTCAATTAAGGGAATAGTTGGTTCTGAGAGAGAAAGAATAGGAGATAAAATAGATGAATAAATCATACCCTTGAATTCTAGAAGTCTCTTTCAGTAAAGCATGATGGAGTAACAGTTAACAAGATTTGAGACATTGCTACTTTTGAAATTTTATATACATTTTCAAGTGGAATAGATTTTAACTGGAATTCGGCCTTATGGTAACTTAAGGGCAGTTGAGCTTAGTAGAACAGGTCCTGGTCTCATTCTGGAGATCACTGGTTCTAGGCCCGATGAAATATTTTTGTCTCGTCTATGCTAGTTGCTAAATAGATAAATTTGGAGAAGCCACTTGGAAATTTAATATCTCCATTTTCTCCTCAACATATTGAGGATAAATGTTTCCCTTGTCTAATTTGCAGGATTGATTGTTAAAACACTTGGAAAATTGCAAAATAATGAGTTTGAAGACTTAGGTTAAAATCTTAACTAGTAAATATTTCTAGTAAAAAATAAATAGATGTGTATCCACTATAGCCATCTATAAAATTATAATGAAGGCTGGAGGAAGATTAAAGAAGTGTGAGTTTTAAGGGAGATGAACAAAAAGCATAAACAAAAAAAGATAATGCTAATCAGAATAGACAAACTCCATTAGGCTCCAGTGCAATGGGAATGGAGCTGGTCAGCCCCCAGTTGACACCTCTGAGCACTTACAGGCCACTGAGCACTATGATGGCCATTGTGGTCATTAGAATATCCCTGCCTCTGTCCTTAAGGGGACCATAATCTAGCTGAATAAACAAGACCCAGATATCATGCCACTGGACAAGAAAATACACCTTATAAGTTGTTAAGTACATGTTTAAAGGTCAGTAAAAGTTGAAGTCATGAAAAAGAGAAAAAAATCTAAAATAGAAGAGAACAGTTTATAGAGGCTTCATGGAGGATCCAGGATTTGAGTGGGACTGAAAGAATGTTAAGATTTGAAAGTAGAAAATAGGAAAAAGTTTAGCTATTTCAGGAGAAGGGAACATAATGAATAAAAGTGTAGAGGAGAGAATAACTATGATGAAAAGAGAGGTGGCTATGTTAATTAAAGCATGATTTATAAATCTTGTTAATAGCTCCTACATACATAAGCAGCTATGGCAAAGTTTCTCACCAAAAGGCATCTTGCATTTAATACCTATACCAAACAGTAACTCAGTAGCTCATGTAATGTATAAATGTCTGAATCTTCCTGAAAGACAGAGATCCTAGACAAACAAGGCTCACATGAAAATGGTGAGAATACTTCAAGTACAAAAGAACAAATGAAAATGAAAGGACCAAATTGAATAAGGGCCAGAAACAGGTGTCAAAGTCAAGTCAGAGGATTAAGAGTACAAAGAGATGAGGTCAAACAAGAGCAGAGTCTGTAGAGAAAGCTCAGAAAAGAGGGCCTTGAACCTTTGCCTCGAAGATGAGCTGGTCACCAGGGCTTCCTTTTATGAGCTAACAGAAGACATTCAGGAGTCTGGTTCAGAGGCCTGGGGGTTGGGGAAATGGACAGGAGGCCATTTAGATCAATGCAGTAACAGCTTTAAATAATCAAATTCTACTTTGCAGTCCTGTTCCCTTAAGATCCTTGTCATAGGAAGAAGGCTGATGCTTACTAAGCCCAAAAAATCAGGCAACCTGAAAGTGGATTTAAATAGGTCTTCTTATTTTATTTTAGCTGAATTGTTAATACCAATATGTTTGAAGGAATCTTTGGGAAGATTTGACTTTATATGTTACAAGGAAAAACATAATTAAGATCCATTATATATATATATAATAAACTAATTTGTTTATTTTAATTGGAGGATAATTACAATATTATGATAGTTTTTGCCATACAATATTAGGTAGGAAGTTAGAGATCAACCAGGCCTCCCCTGGAGAAGCCCCTGTGGTTATTTTGCATCCACTGTTTGCCTAGGGTGCATGTGCAGAAAAGTCTCTGTGGTTATTTTGTTGCATATCTGTGAGCTCTCATGGGTGTATCTGGGATGGAGTTTAGAGATCAGCTTGCATCCCTTTCAGCCAGGCCTCCCCTCTTGCTCATGTCTAACTTCCTACCTAACAACATCAATGTGAATTGGCCATAGGTATATATGTGCCCCCCCCCATCCTGAACCTCTTTTCCACCTCCCTCCCCATCCTGTCCCTCTGGGTTGCCCCAGAGTACCAGCTTTGGGTGCCCTGTTTCATGCATCGAACTCACACTGGTCATCTGTTTTACATAAGGTAATGTATATGTTTTAATGCTCTTCTCTCAAATCATCCCATCCTCACCTTCTTCCACTGAGTCTCCTTTGCTGCCCTGCATGTAGGATCGTTGGTACCATCTTTCTAGATTCCATGTATATGCAATAATATATAGCATTTGTCTTTCTCTTTCTGACTTCACTGTGTATAATAGGCTCCAGGTTCATTCACCTCATTAGAACTGACTCGAATATGTTCCTTTTTATAGCTGATTTAATATTCCATTGTGTATATATACCACAACTTCCTGATCCATTCATCTGCCAATGGATATCTAGGTTGCTTTCGTGTCCTAGCTATTGTAAAGAGTGCTGCAATGAACCTTGGGATACATTTGTCTTGTTCAATTCTTGCTTCTTTGGGTTATATGCCCAGATTCTTTAAAAAACTGGGAATAGAACTGCCATAGGACCAAGATCAATTATATTTTGAAATATCAAGTTTTGACTTCCAGTAGTTATAGGGGACTGTTCATCCTATGCTACTTGAGATAACAAGAGAGACTTAGGGAGATAAAATTGAATTTTAAAAGTAATTGATTTGAACATGTCTACAGGGTAGTCTCATGTAGATTTAGTAATTCTGTCTGCAGCTTTCTCCAGAGAGACCGACATTCCTGCTTGCGGTATCAATGCCCATTTTTGCAAAGGTAATGCCCTGGTGGTTCAGTGGTAAAGAATCCACCTGCCAGAGCAGGAGATGCAGGAGAGACAGGTGTGATCCCTGGGTTGGGAAGATCCCCTGGAAAAGAAAATGGCTACCTATCCCCTTATAGCAGCCTCAGCCTAAGACCAGGTTTGGCAGAAGCCAAAAAGGGAACACAATCAGAATAGTTGTTACAAAGCCCATTCATTTTGTTCAACTTTATTCACTTTATTAAATTGTATTAACTTCATTAATAAGTTTAGTGAATTCAAGTCAGTCTATTAATTAGATTATTGCATAAAATAATGATCTGGATTTAATTAATCTGGTTTACTTTTTCTTTTTGGTCCCTTTGGTTCTGTTTTATTAATAGCTCATCAGTTAAAAAATCAAAGACTAGAAGTTATGAGCAGGAAACCCAATCAACTGAATTAGCATGTGAAAAAATTGAGATGCTTACTGCATGCCTTAAACCAAAATAAATGCCAGATGGATTGAAATTTTAAACATAAATAACAGAAGCCTGAGAGAGCTAGAAGAAATAAGTGAATAATTATACTTGATAAAGAAGAATTGCCTATGCAAAGTCCCCAAAACATAGCTCATAAGGGAAAATATTGATAGATTAGATAACATAAAATTTTTAAATTTCATAAAGCAAATAAAACCACAGATCCAAATTAAAAAGACAAGTCACAGTCTGGAAAAGTATTTATAATACATTTGACAGATGGAAGATTAATTTCCTTAATACTTAAGGAAATCTTATAGGTCAGTAAGTGATGAAAATCCCAATGGAAAAAAAGAAATGATAACCATAAGAAAGAATGTTCATCATAACTAGTAGTGAAATAAACCTAATGTAATTAGCAGTAAGAAAAACACTAAGCTTGGCAAAGAAAAATACCTAGTGTCGGTAAGGATCTGGAGGAAAGCTAGTCCTATACACTGAAATAACAGTGGTTAAATTTTATTTAGTCTATAAGATTCCATTTTATATTTTTAAATTTTCACATTTAATCTTCAGAACAACTCTAAAAAATAGTAGCATTATTTTAGTTATTTTTCAGATATGGAAATTAAGAACTAGAGGGATGCAGTGAGTTGCCAAGTATTTTCAACCAGAGATCATTAAGCTAAGACTTGAACCTGAAGTCTTTCTCAGAGACCATCATCTTACTCATCAGTGTGAGGTTATCTCTGTTTAAGGGGGATATGAATTGATAATGCCTTTCTGGAAGGCAATTTGGCAAAAACCAATTCAATTGCAAAAGTTGTTAAACTGTTCATACTCTTTTACCCAAGAATTCTTCTTTTAGGAATATAGCAAGTGATGTGAGAAAGATGCAAATTATACTTGTAATGATATTTATTAAAGTGTGGTCCACAGTAAGATAGTCCAAATTTCAAAGTTGGAGCAAATGGCATTACAACTTTAAGGGATATCTGCAGTGGAGTGTGATGCATATATTACAAAAGATGATGTAACAATATAATGAGGGTCAGGGAAATATGCTTTATTTGAGTTCTAAAAGTCTAGAACAACAGCTACTGTATTCCATTTATTGCCAAGTCCAATTATAAGCTCTTCTATGGTAATTATAATCTCTTCTGCTTTTTATTATTAGCATTTAGAGAGAGCCTGCTATTACTGAGTATTTATGACCAAAATAGACAAATATGTTGTTGTCATGGAGCTTACATTCTAGTGGGGGAGACAGACTATAAGCAAAAATAAAGAAGGAAAACAGATAGCATATCAGTGGGTAAAGAGAAAAAAATAAAGCATATACAATGTTGGCAGGAGTGACAATTGAAATTTCTGTAGAGTGACCAGGAAAGTGACCTCCCAGAGAAGGTAATTTTTTTTTTTTTTGAGAAGGTAATTTTTTATTAAATAACGCATATCCCATGACAACATTGAAATAGAGTAATGAAATCAGTTCCTTGAGGTCTGGCACCCAGTTAGTATTAATACAAGAGGCAGAGCATGAGCACTCTGATTCCATTATGCTACAAATAAAACTTTTAGAGTTATGTTTATAATTATTAATAGTAATTAGTTATGAGTGGTGAAATGCACTGATTTTTTTAAGCTATAATATTTGCTGATATATAAGACACATGGGGTCTTAGTGGTGATGTGTGTGGCTGTAATATTGGTGATGAAACAGAAGAGTAGCCGATCAGAAATCTTTAGACAATTTTTGAATGCATTTCAGGGCCCGCTAGACTGACTCACTTCTCTGGCTTCTATAGTAGTTGCTGTGCTTCAAATTCAACACTTTGATTCTCATCATGATAACCTTTATCTCCCAGATATGGGGTCTCCAATGTGGCTTCTCCGCTGGCCTACCTGTATGATGGCACCACATTGTCCAAGCCACTGACTCTCTCCTCCTTTACTTCCTACTCCTTCTGGTCCCACCTTCAATTAATTGTCAAATCAAATCAGTTTGTATATCATAATTTTCTTACTTGTACCCCCATCTTTCCATTATCATGACCATGGTACCAATTTGGAGAAGGAAATGACAACCCACTCCAGTACTCTTGCCTGGAAAATCCCATAGACGGAGGCGCCTGGTAGGCTGCAGTCTATGGGATTGCTAAGAGTCGGACACTACTGAGCGACTTCAGTTTCACTTTTCACTTTCAAGCATTGGAGAAGAAAATGGCAACCCACCCCAGTGTTCTTGCCTGGAGAATCCCAGGGACGGGGGAGCCTGGTGGGCTGCCGTCTATGGGGTCGCACAGAGTTGGACACGACTGAAGTGACTTAGCAGCAGCAGCAGGTACCAATTTAGTGTTTAATTCTTTCCCTAGCCAGGAGGCCAACTTACAGAAAATAGCTGGATTTAACCAAACCCCATCAGGTCATTCTCCTGATCATACACTTTCAATGATCTCCCCAGTTTCTTTTAAGAGAAGAGCAAATTCCTCACCCTGACATTCATGGCTAAAAGTGATGGACATTTCCCAGCTCAGGCCTTACTCCCAGTTGTACATATTTTTAAATCCATCCATTACAGGGATACTAATGCTCACCAGACAACCTACTTTCCATTTACATGTTTGAGCTCTTTGCAGTTCCCCAAGACCTATGACCATTTCTGGTTTATTGGCTGGGAGTAGAAAAGACACGTGTTGCTTCCATTCTAGAATGTAGAACAGGTGGGAGTTCTCTATACTTTATTCTATGGAAGCAACAGGGGAAGCTGCATATTTCAGATCATGCAAGTACAAAATGGTGGCATCTGAGTGTCCCCACTGATCTCTGACAGATGTGTAGGGTGAGCAAGTAGTAAACCTTTGATGTGTTGGTGTGTTGTTACATTGAGCTCCTAATTTGTTACTACAGCATAACCTAGTTCATCTCAAGGAATCCATCAACCACAGTGAGTGAACTCACTAGTCCCTGCCCAACTTTGTACTTTCTGTGTCCTTACCTTTGCCTCGGTTTATGCCTCCATTGGGAACTTTCTTTAATCAATTCCTTCATTCCCTCGTCACATCAATCTGCTTTTTTAAATTTTACTCATCCTTCCAGAATCATCACAAATGCCAACCCTGCCTTAGTGCTTCTCTTTATTTGCCCAATCAGATGTAATTTATCTTTCTTCTAATCATAAAGAAACTTGGTGGTTACCTTTTTGATTACTCATCACAATTTCTGTCTCATTTCATAGTTAATGGTATACTTGTTTTTTCTCTCAGTTAGAATAGCAGGCCCTTCGGAGGGTCTGAATCATATGTATATGTCTAACCTTTGCAGCTTCTTATACCTAATAGTTTTCTGAAAAAAATGTTTGTGAAACTTAGTTGAAGACTCACTAAGTATACAGTACAGTTTTCAAATTTTCTACCATAATGGCTAGAGATCTCTTCAAGAAAATTAGATCCCAAGGGGACATGTCATGCAAAAATGGGCACACAAAGGGCAGAAATGGTATGGACCTAACAGAAGCAGGAGATATTAAGAAAAGGTGGCAAGAATACACAGAAGAACTACACAGAAAAGATCTTCCTGACCCAGATAACCATGATGATGTGATCACTGACCTAGAGCCAGACATCCTGGAGTGTGAAGTCAAGTGGGCCTTAGGAAGCATAACTATGAACAAAGCTACTGGAGGCGATGGAATTCCAGTTGCACTATTTCAAATCCTAAAAGATGTTGCTGTTAAAGTGCTACACCAAATATGCCAGTAAATTTGGAAAACTCAGCAGTGGCCATTGGACTGGAAAAGGTCAGTTTTCATTCCAATCCCAAAGAAAGGCAATGCCAAAGAATGTTCAAACTACTGCACGATTGCACTCATTTCACATGATAGCAAGGTAATGCTCAAAATTCTCCAAGCCAGGCTTCAACTGTATGTGAACTGTGAACTTCTAGATGTTCAAGCTGGATTTAGAGAAGACAGAGGAACCAGAGATCAAATTGCCAACATCTGTTGGATCACAGAAAAAGCAAGAGAGTTCCAGAAAAACATCTACTTCTGCTTCATTGACTGTGCTAAAGCCTTTCTTTGTGTAGATCACAACAAACTGTGGAAATGCTTAAAGACAGGAATACCAAACCACCTTACCTGCCTCCTGAGGAACCTGTATACATGTCAAAAAGCAACAGTTAGAACTGGACATGGAAAACAAACTGGTTCCAAATTGGGAAAGGAGTACATCAAGGCTGTATATTGTCACTCTGCTTATTTAACTTATATGTAGAGTGTGTGTGTGTATGTTAGTCACTCAGTCATGTCCAACTCTTTGCGACCCCATGGACTGTAGCCTGCTAGGCTTCTCTGTCCATGGAATTCTCCAGGCAAGAATACTGGAGCGGGTTGCCATTTCCTTCTCCAGGGGATCTTCCCAACTCAGGGATTGAACACGGCTATCCTAAATTGCAGGCAGATTCTTTACCATCTTAGCCACCAGGAAAACCAATGTGTTGAGTACATCATGTGAAATGCCAGGCTGGATGAATCACAAGCTGGAATCAAGATTGCTAAGAGAAATATCAATAACCTCAGATATGCAGATGACACCATTCTTATGGCAGAAAGTGAAGAGGAACTAAAGAGCCTCTTGATAAAGGTGAAAGAAGAGAGTAAAAAAGCTGGCTTAAAACTCAGCATTGAAAAAGCTAAGATCATGGCATCTGGTCCCATTACTTCATGGCAAATAGATGGGGAAACCATGGAAACAGTGACAGGCTTTATTTTCTTGGGCTCCAAAATCACTACAGATGGTGACTGCAGTCATGAAATTAAAAGACACTCGCTCCTTAGAAGAAAAGCTATGACCAACCTAGATGGCATATTAAAAAGCAGAGAGATCACTTTGCCAACAAAGGTCCATATAGTCAAAACTATGATTTCTCCAGTAGTCATGTATGGATGTGAGAGTTGGACTGTAAAGAAGGCTGAGCACTGAAGAACTGATGCTTTTGAACTGTGGTGTTGGAGAAGACTCTTCAGAGTCCCTTGGACAGCAAGGAGATCAAATTTGTTAGTCCTAAGGTAAATCAACCCTGAATATTCATTGGAAGGACTGATGTTGGAGCTGAGGATGTAGTACTTTGGCCACCTGATTCGAATAACTGACTCATTGGAAAAGACCCTGATGCTGGAAAAGATTGAAAGCAGGAGGACAAGGGGACCACAGAGGTTGAGATGACTCAGTGGACATGAGCTTGAGCAAACTCTGAGAGATAGTGAAGGACAGGGAAGCCTGCCATGCTGTAGTCCATGGGGTTGCAAAGAGTCAGACACAACTAGGCTACTGAACAGTAACAACCGTAATGGCTAAAAGAAAATAGGATTTGGGTGTTTGGGGAACTAACTTTGATATAATGATTTTTTAATGTAGATTCTATTAGTTTCCTGTTTCTCTTCTATTTTCATCATTGCGTGTTAAACGTCTTTTCACTTTTGTCCTCTCAAGATGTAGGACATTGCTTGGTATAAAATTAAGTATTAGATAATATGTCAGTGAATCAGGAAAGATTCAGTACATAAAATATTACTGTGTTAAAAATTGAGTTAGCTAAGATTTAATTGTGTACAAGACCTCTAGACCTGGAAATAGCCATCGACATATAAGATGAGAGAGTTTTAAAGCTAATAGTGCATTCAGAGAAAGGAAAATGAAAACTAAATTTTGAAGGTGTTACATTTTGAAAAGGATTCTCATGTAAAGTATCTCATCATTTGATTGTTAATCACTCTCTGAAATAGGCAGGTATTATTCCCACCTTGGACATGAAGAAACTAAATCCCAGAAAGGTTAAGTGACTTGTGCAAGGTCAAACAGGTTTAAAAATGGAGCTCTCAGACATCCCAGTTCCTGGGCCACTGCTCTTTACTCTATATGTTCTGGCCTTTCTTTATCTAAGGTCAGGATAAGGAGCATCTTTAGAATCATCATTACTTTTGTGTAATGTGTTTTTTTGGCAGCATCAAGTAGATTAGTTGCTGAAGAAGGTGTGTGTACACATACGCTCACACACACACATAATTATACAAGCCACCTCCAGTCTAGGCTAAAATAGGATTAATCCTGTGTTCGTTGCTGGTGAATGCTGAATCCTTCCATATCAGTGTTTGTGTTTAAGACTAAGTCCATATACACACTCTGTAATTGAATGTCAAGAAATATGAAAATATATTGTTTTATTGCTACTGTTCATTGATTTATAGAAGTGATTTATTGTCGATGGACATGCAGTAACACAAATCACTTTGCTGACACCATCAGCTGCCTTAACTAGGTTGTCAGTTCACGACATTAAAGGTAATGGATGGTGATTATTTTACAGTAATGGGTTTAATCAGCGCTTTGAATGACTTAGCAGTCATGTCAGAGTATGAGTCAACTCATCATTCATCAAGGCAGCATTTTGTTTACCAACATCATCTATAATTCATTTGATTGTTGACAATCATCAGCAAATACCTCTCAGGCAAAGTTTTATCAGAGATGGAAATCTGCACAGCTGCAGCCTGCTCAGTAACTCCGTGGGGCTGTCTGAGCAGACACGGATGGGAAGGGAAGGATGCCCATCCTGTGAACCCCCAGAATGTAGGCTCCTACCAGCTGGGCTTCCAGTCTTCTCTCCATCCCCATGGATTGGATTCTTTTATCTCTATCTCTTTAACTCCCTGGTTTCCTAGGGTCTTTAGTCACCCAGAAAGATTTCAGAAAGATCTTTAGTCCAGGAAGTAGGAAAGTGAGAAGCATGTGATCTTACTGTTTGGATCAGTTCAACCCGGCTAAATGCATGGCCTTGAACTCTGCTACTTGTAACTAGTTACAGTGGGAGTCGCAGTGGCTGTGCATCCATTGCTGAGGTTCTGATGTGTCTGGGCAGGTTTGGTGACCCAGTGGGGTAGATGTAGCAAGGACCTACTTTTGTTAGAGATTGTTGGGCTTCCTATAGGAAAGTTCAGCAGAAACCTGGAGACTTTTTGACCCTTTTAACATTTCATGTTTATCAACAGAAAAAGTTATATACATGCAATATTTTTATATATGATTTTAGGGAGTTTGTAAACTCTGGGAAGTCGAGCTATTATCAGTAGAGTGGAGTTAGGACCTTGGATTCTGGAGGCAGCTACACTTGGAATATCTGCTCTGCCATTACCAGTTGTGAGCCTTGGGCAAGTGACTAAACATCTTTTGGTTTCATCTATAAATGGGAGCTAATTTTATCTTTTCATGAGGGTGGTTGCAAATATGAAACATGTTCCTGTAGATAAAGTGGTTAGCACCATGCCTTACACAGAATAACTTTTCAAAAAGTGCTGGTTCTTACTTTTGTTTATTGTGTTTTACTTATGAATTCAGTTTCAGAGGTCCCATCCTAATGGATGAATCAGAAAGCCAAATTAAAGTTGAAACAAAAATTGTCTGAATTCATTATTATATTTTTGTCCTGCTCATCTGCTCAATTTTAAGTGCAACCCCAGCAAGAGGTACACGGGAGAAAGACAGTCATCCTAGATGTCCTAGATGAGTGAGGCCCCTGGTGAGCCTGCAGCTGCATTGTCTAGCACTCCTGCATCAGTGGTCCCAGAAGACTCCAACAAAGTTGCCTTAGCCAACTGAAAGATGATAAGATATGCTATATTGTTATTTTAAGCCATTAGGTGTTGGGGTATAACTGATGCAGTATTTTAAACCCGATTTTTCATTTAATATGCTGTGAGAAATATCTTATGTTCTTAAATAGAACTCAAGAACTCTATTTTTAAACAATTTCATCATATCCCATTACAACATGTACCATAACCAGTTTTAGCTAATGCCTTATAGTTTGACATGCTTACATTTAATTTTTAATGTTCAGCTGGTGACTCCTTAATGCCACTTCCACCGTATGTGGTTCAGGGAATGTAAACTTATTTTAAAGCAAATTTATATATTGCTCCATTCTAAACTGTTTGAGAACAGTAGCCATGAATTCATCAGCTCTTTCCTCCTGTAAGCTCTTGCCCTGTGCATGGCAAATAGTGCTCAAAGTGTTTATTGAATTAGAAAAGAATAAATAAATGTTATAAAAGTATTTTTGAAAAATAGCAGTAAATAGCCTATAAATTTCAATAGTGTGTCATAAATAGGCAAAAGATAATGGGGGATTCTTGGTACTGATGCTCTCTCTTCTTCTACTTAAGACTTTTCTGCCATCCAGAAGCACTGAGAAGTGAGTGTTTTCATTGAATTCAGTGTTGCCACATCAAAACTTGCTATCCCTGTGTCCCATTCTTTCATTGCCTTGCTTAGGATGGAGGTGATAACTATCTGCGCTGATGAACTAATCTGTATGAAACGAGTTTACTGTGTTTCTGCTGCTGCTGCTAAGTCACGTCAGTCGTGTCCAACTCTCTGTGACCCCATAGACAGCAGTCCACCAGGCTCCCATTCCTGGGATTCTCCAGGCAAGAATACTGGAGTGGACTGCCATTTCCTTCTCCAGTTACTGTGTTAGCCTTCCCCAAAGATGTGTATGTTCGTAAATAATTTGCATTGCCCCATATCATATGACATACCCCTCATTTTTATGACAATAAAATACTTTCAGGCAATCTGCTGTTTTAGGGATTTTGTTTCTTTGGTTCCCTCTATAAATAAGGATATTTCAGAGAGAAACACATTGCATTTTTCAAGAAATTATCATCCTTCATTCAGGCTAATCCAGCATTCAGTTTAGGTTTGAATTGAAATGTTTTAGAAAGGTAAATGGAGAAGGAAATGGCAACCCACTCCAGTGTTCTTGCCTGGAGAATCCCAGGAACTGGGGAGCCTGGTGGGCTGCAGTCTATGGGGTCTCACAGAGTCGGACACGACTGAAGCGACTTAGCAGCAGCAGCAGAAAGGTAAAAGAATCAAGATAACCAGTTCATTTTCATATTAAACTCTAGGGCAACTTCTTTTGTATTTTGTTTCCTTTGGATAAGGGGAAGTATGTTGTGATCTTCATTTTTACTTAGGTTTTTGTGTTGGTTTTAAAGTATATTTAATCCCCAGTTAAAGCATATTATTCAAGTTTAACAGGGAAAATGAACAAACTTAAGGATGTCAGCTTCAGACTGAAGCTATTTGTATAACGCTGTCTGGAAGAAAAAGAAAGTGAAAGTGAAATTGCTCAGTCATGTCCCACTCTTTGCAACCCCATGGACAGAGGAGCCTACAGGCCATTACCCTTTCCAGGAGATCTTCCTGACCCAGGGCTTGAACCCAGGTCTCCCGCATTATAGGCAGATGCTTTACTGTCTGAGTCACCGGGGAAGTCCATAATGCAGTCCAGGAGGCACCAAAACTTCAACTTGCTTTCACCTGGAAACTCTTTTCCTTTACTGCTTTTCATAGTTAACCATTTTGAATATCCACTCATTTTACTTCACTTTCCCCACTAGAGCATTCTGACTTTGCAAGCAAGGGAAAGAGAATCAACATTCCTTGAGCCTGTGGCCCCACAAAATAGACTCTCTTATTCACATTTTACAGCCAGCAAAAATGAGACTCAGATGACTACAGAGGAAATTGGTTTATATAAGCTGACACTCAAATCTTTCTGGATCCAAAACATGTTGTTTCTGAAACTGAACAGTCAGAAGGCCTAGATTCTAGTCATGGTTCTTGCAATACTTGTGAGGTCTTGAGCAAATACATGAGCCTTGATTTCCTTATTAGCAACAAATTTCTGCTTTTCTATTTAGAGGGATGGCATTGCTTTTCCTACCTATCCCATGGGTTGATATGATAATAATTGGGAATATATTTTAAAAACGGAAATATCTCATAGAAATATCTGGCCTTAAACTTCACGTTATGAATGAGTTTAAGTAATGTAATGGCATCCACATATGGTCCCTGAGCATCTTGGCCATCCCCCTGAGTAAGAAAGACTAGAGCTCCTTAGATTGTCCCTTTGAACTGAGCCTATGGGTCCTGTGTTTCATGACAACTCATTGATTTCCTTTTCTTTCTGCCTCAAAGCAGTCTTTGGATTTTTTTTTTTAACCTTACGTAACAGAACTGAGGTCTGCTCAGCAAGAATAGCTTTTGAAGGGAGAAAAAGTGACAGCTATAGAGAAGTATGTGTCTTAGGGACACACATTTTGAATCTGGTCAGAGAAGAACTGAGATGAATTGGATGCCCTCTAAACACAACGAGAGCTCTCTTTTAGTCAGTGATTGCCATGACAGACTTCATTTGCGTTTAGTGCATTAAAACCCCCTCTATTGTCCTCCAAACTCTTAGGTACCTTCCTCCGTTTTTAAAATTTCTGTTATTTTTGTCAGTTCTTTTCTTCTTCTAGCTTGGCTTTTTAAAAATTTATTTATTTTTAATTGGAGGATAATTGCTTTATAATATTGTGTTGGTTTCTACCACACACCAACATGAACCAACCATAGGTACCTTCCCTTTTCTTTCACCACTTCTGTTTCTCTACAACAGTTTTCCTCCTATGTTCTCATTCTCTAAAACATCAATTTTTTTGTGCCAAGAATTGGATACTTAATGATGAGGAATGTATTGGCTATCAATTTACATTATGGTTGGTCAACTTGGTTTTAGTGACCACCTGACCCACCTCTTGAGAAACCTGTATGCAGATCAGGAAGCAACAGTTAGAACTGGACATGGAACAACAGGCTGGTTCCAAATAGGAAAAGGAGTATGCCAAGGCTGTATATTGTCATCATGCTTATTTAACTTACATGCAGAGTACATCATGAGAAACGCTGGGCTGGAAGAAGCACAAACTGGAATCAAGATGGCCGGGAGAAATATCAATAACCTCAGATATGCAGATGATGCCACCCTTACGGCAGAAAGTGAAGAGGAACTAAAGAGCCTCTTGATGAAAGTGAAAGAGGAGAGTGAAAAAGTTGGCTTCAAGGTCAACATTCAGAAAACTAAGATCATGGCATCTGGTCCCATCACTTCATGGGAAATAGATGGGGAAACAGTGGAAGCAGTGTCAGAGTTTATTTTGGGGGGCTCCAAAATCACTGCAGGTAGTGATTGCAGCCATGAAATTAACAGATGCTTACTCCTTGGAAGGAAAGTTATGACCAACCTAGATAGCATATTAAAAAGCAGAGACATTACTTTGCCAATAAAATCTGTCTAGTCTAGGCTATGGTTTTTCCAGTGGTCATGTATGGATGTGAGAGCTGGACTGTGAAGAAAGCTGAGTGCCAAAAGAATTGATGCTTTTGAACTGTGGTGTTGGAGAAGACTCTTGAGAGTCCCTTGGACTGCAAGGAGATCCAACCAGTCCATCCTAAAGGAGATCAGTCCTGGGTGTTCATTGGAAGGACTGATGCTGAAGCTGAAACTCCAGTACTTTGGCCACCTCATGCGAAGTGTTGACTCATTGGAAAAGACCCTGATGCTGGGAGGGATTGGGGGCAGGAGGAGAAGGGGACGACAGAGGATGAGATGGCTGGATGGCATCACCGACTCGATGGACATGAGTTTGAGTAAACTCCGGGAGTTGGTGATGGACAGGGAGGCCTGGCGTGCTGCGATTCATGGGGTCGCAAAGAGTCGGACATGACTGAGCAACTGAATTGAACTGAACTGCACTGAACCTTCCCACCTGCAAAATGAACATATGATGTTTTCTCCAGGTTTTTCATTCTGAGTATTGAAAAAATATTTGGGAAAATTTTAAGTTCCTCAGAGTCACACTGATGGTCTACCATGTCTTTTTGTGATAACAAATATTAGTTCACTGTTTCAATAACTTTTTTCCTCCAAAGGCAATATGCATCTAGTAAAATAATGTAATATTTCTATAAGGTTGAACTATATAAGGTGACTGTATATGTAGGGAAAAAAATGGTCGAATACCAACAATTTCATATAGTTTATCCTAGTACCTCAAATGATTGTTCTTCTCCATACATGTTTACTTTCTACTACGTGGCCCAACCATATCCATCCTGCTTTCCTAGAAAGAAATTATATCATCATGAGTTCTTACTAACAGATATCGTGAAGCAAGAAAGCTTTCCTCTTCTGCAGTCTAGTGTGATGATTCATCAGATGATACAACTCAGGAGTTTATAGATGATACAGTGGTAAGGAAAAACTGTATCACCATTTTGCAGGTAGACATGTTTGTACCATTTCAGTGCTCTGGTAAACAAAGTTGTACAGACCATTCTTACAAATTAAGAGGACGAGATGGGGATAGCAAGGATTAGGTTGTGGCCTGGGCCTGGGTTCCTAGGTGGCTCAGTGGTAAAGAATCCGTCAGTCAATAAAGAAGATGTAGGAGACATGGGTTTGATCCCTGGGTTGGGAAGGTCCCCTGGAGGAGGAAATGGCAACCCACTCCAGAATTCTTGCCTGGAAAATTCCATGGACACAGGCGCCTGGCAGGCTACAGTCCATGGGGTCCAAAAGAGTCAGACACAGCTGAGACACTGAACATGCATATTGGTCCAGAGTAGCACCAGTAGAAAGAGTACTGAGAGGATCCCAAAGCCTTTTCTCTAGGAAATTGTCTGGTTTTGGAAATGAGCTTCTGACTGTTAGAAGATACGGCCAGAGAGTAGGGAAGTCTGAACTCTTGGAATTACAGAGTCTTTACCTCCAAATCCTACTTTACCACTTATTCCAAGTAGTATCTGTTTTCTAATGATAAAAATGGAACTTTATGATCTCTTTCATTGTGATTTTCAAATCTCCACGTTTAAAGTCTATAAATTATATGCTTTTTTCATTAATTACATTTCTTTCTATAAATTCATTCTCAAAATTCATGTTAGAGGTCAGTATTAAAATGTCCAGTAGTTTAGATATTTCTACATATGTCAGTGAATCATGCCAAGAATAGTGGACTCCTAATATTGTGGGCTAGGTCCAGAGTGGCAGCTATAACCTCAATGGGAGCAGCAGTGGTTGACTCCAGTCAGTCATTCTGTTAAACGGGAATTTACTACATTTTATAAAGCAAGGGACTTGGGTGGTTATTAAATACAGAAAATGTGTACACTACAGCAAATTTTTTTTTGTCTCAGTTGATTATGCTTTTAATACTGTTGCACTATTTTTCACTCATAGACACTGCCTGTGTATTATTAATGATTATAAAAATGATATCAACCATTTATTGAGCATTTTTCTACATGGCAGGCTCTCTACTGAAAGATTAACATACTTATGTCATTTAATCATTACAAAGCTCTTGCATGCTAAGTACTGTTAGTAGCCTCCTTTGCAAATGGAGAAATCTAAATTTGAGAGGTTAACAAGCTCCAGATGCTTCAGTTAGAAAGGGTAGGAACAAGAGAAGTTATGATTTGTCTGACAGTGAAAGCATGTTTGTCTGTGACCTATAGGTTATATCACTCTGATGAGTTTATAAAAGGACAGAAAGAAGAATCCAGCCAGACACTTAAATGACTTCTCTCTGAGGGATGAGATAAGTGCAGATAAGGCACTAAGACAGTGAGATAGCCAAGTAGTCTTAGCATCTATACACAGGAATAAAGCTCTGCATCCCCATAGCCATATTATCAGGAAGTCTGCCTCATTTATTCCAAATTGACTGCCCATTCATCTTCAAGTGACCCTCTGTTCTTCCATTTTGAAACCTGAAGTATTTCTAAGTGAAATAAGATGGAGATCCACTCAAACCTTAATGCTCTTTCTCTTAAGGTTCGAAACACTGGTATTAAAACTTAAATATTCCACTGGCCTTCAGTGGCCTAATATTTCTTCTCTTACATTGATTTTGCTCATCTTGGAGATGGAATTTGAAAATAGATTAAATAATTTCAGAACCTTTGTTACTATGGTGACCCAGGATGGAGCTGGTGAGATTTCTTCCCTTTATATCTTGATACTAAGAAATCTGCCTCTTTGTCCCTGTCTTTTACAGAAGCTCACGGTGTGATAGAAGGGATAAGGTGTGGGAGAAGTGTTATTACAGACACATTGGGAGAAGTGCTGCTTTGAAACTGGCCTCTGTCTGCTTCTGAGGGGCTCTGGTATGGGTAATTCTGTGGCTCATGTTCAAAAACTAACGAAGTCTTGAGTGTTTGGAAGCTTGATAACCACACTGTGCTGTGCTACTTATTTATTTACTTTTTAAGATTTTTTTTTTTTGATGTGACTTAAAAAAAAGGTCTATTGAATTGTTACTGTATTGCTTCTGTTTTATGTTTTGGTTTTTTGATTATGAAGCATGTGGAATCAGTGATTGGTCACTCCATTCTTCTGGTTACTCAGGCCAAACCCTTTGACTCTTCTCATTTTTGCATATCTATGTTGAATCCAGTGGTAAATGATACTGATTCTACCTTACTATCTGTCCAAAATCTGACTACCATTGCCTTGCTCATTGCTACTGCCTTGGACCAAGTCACAACCATCAACTGTTGGACTTTTTAAATAACCTCCTTGCTTTATCCCTATAGTCCCTTATCTACACTTGATTGATTGATTCTTTTAAAGCATAAATCAGAGCATGTCAGAAAGCTCTAATTCTGAGTAAAAGCTAAAGTCCTTGAAATTGTCCACAAAGCCTTGTGTGTCTGCCTGCCCTCCCACTGCCATAACATCTTCTTCTTCATCCCTAACCACATATCCTCTTACTTGCTTATGCCATGCTGGCCTTTTCATTGTTCCACAAAGACTCCAAGAAAACTTGACCTCAGAGCCTTTGTACTGTAATCCCTGTTGCCTGAAAGTTTCTTTGCCTCATATATGCATGACTGCTCCCTCACTGCATCCTTCAGGCTTTTGAGTGTTATCTTATTGAAGACGCTTTCCCCAACCTTCCTCCACCCTCCAACATTCACACTTCCATTTGCATTGTTTAATTTTTCTCTATTGAATTGTTTACCACCTGACATGTATATGCTTATTTGGTGGTTGTTGACCCAAATAGAATGTAAGCTCAGTGAGGGCAGGGACCTCTGCTGTTGTAGATCAGGGCTTAGGATGGTACCTGGCTCTGTGGAAATCTGGTGAAAAAGTGAATAAAACCCACAATCTGCAGTCATCAGATGCAGAAAAAGCAGAAGAAAAAAGTGGGTCTGTGAATTAGGACATGCACATTTGTGTATAAGGAGACATGTGTGGGCAGTGAGGAATAATCACCTTTGTGTCAATGGGAGGACCTCATAACCTTAGTACGCTTGAGTGACAAGGATACGGAAAGACACTTTTCCTTCTCTATTCTCATCTCTGTTATTACCAGTAATCTATTTTTGTCTTTGTCAAATGCTTTGTGTGTGTATAATCAGAGTTTATCTTTTTGCTTACATTATTTAGAGAAGAGATGAGGGAGTTTATTCCCTTAATATTTTGGGTAATGCCTCCCTGCATCATCTATTAGCAGTGATAACTGTTTATCTGGGCCATCCCTCTTTCTCCTGGCATCTGCATGATTTCTTTTAATCACATTCCCATTACCCTCTAATTATGTAAAATTATGTTATATTAAATATAATTTCTGCTGGTAGCCACAGGGTGGCATTCATGTTCTTTGCTATCACTTAAATGACTGATAGATTACAAGGTCACTTTGAGTAGATAAATAGCCTATAGATCCTTTTCAATGAGGTTCGCATTCTGATTTTTCATATTAACACTGGTAAATTGCAGAATTTATTATGCTTTTCCACCTGCACCTCATTTTGCTTCCAGCACCTCTGGTTCCTTCCTGCAGGAATCCAGGATGACTCTATCAGATGGCCTTGTTTCAATATTCAACTCAGTCAAAGAGTATCTAATGAGAGCCAGTCACTGACATGCCTTGGTATTCATTTCAACTCAGCCATCATGGGAAGATTTGCCAGTAGCCTTTAGCACATGGCTCTGACTGAATGTTTGCTGGTAAACACTAATCTGAATAACAAGTAGGATCATTCACCCAACAGGTTTGCGCCAATCTAGGTGGATTCTCCAGACTAGTCCTGAGGCAATAAAACCAGCTCTTTAATATTTAAACATGACTTTGATTATAAAAGAAAAACACACACACAAACACAGAAATGATTACATGGGGAATTTCAGCTCTAATGTGGTATCTGGTCTGGATTTTAAGATGTAGAGCTTAGCCCTTCTTCCCTCCTAATCTTACCCTAGAGTCATTCATTCATTCATTCATTCATTTCTATACCTCAATTTCATTTAACTTGTGGTGAGTTCATCTATTATTATGTATTTTATCACATTCATATATCAAGTATGATTTTTCTCATTTTATAGATGAGGAAAGTGGAGATTAGCAAGGCTAACAGTTGAAGACTGCCGAAAATAAGCTTTACAGGTGATATGTATCTAGAAGATTTTGATTAATTGTTTTCTCTTTCTACATCCTCAGAGTTGTTCTGGGGGTGGGTGACACAAACACCTCTTATTACCTCCAGGTCCCCCAGGTCTGAAAGGCCTCTGTTCTCTCACTGTCTCACAAAGGAATATCATAATAGTGGCTTTGCTAGCATTTCTGACTTTAACCTCTTCTCCATATAATCTATATTACTTGCCCCTCCTGGAATCATCTTACTGAAACTATGATGTCATTTTTTTCTTACTCAGAAAAGTAGAATCTTATTAAAAAAACTCATGTTATTTTTACCTCTCATTGACCCTTTAAAATTAATTCACTGAAAATTTTGTTCTCCCTCTCTGAAAGGACCTCCATGAATTTTCCAGTAACTTCTAGGTAACAGAAAGCCCTCTGGTTTCTTTAAGCCACAAGTATAAACTCAATACAGAAAGCAGGATATCCAAGCTGATACATTAAATAAGCAAGACTTTAATCTTCATTTACTGGAAAGATTTCTCCCTTCACTTGCAGCTAGGGCTTCCTGCCTTCAAGGAGCAGAATGTAATCAGATTCAGTCTTTTTGTTTGGCCACCTGTTTTGTCTGCTAGATGCTGTTCCTTTTCAGGGTTATAGTGCATGTGAAGAAGAAGAGTAGTGGAATGAACATCTTTTATTAAACTAGTTTAATTAGAGGGCTGTTGTGTCTGACTCTTTGTGACCCCATGGACTGTAGCCCACGATGCTCCTCTGTCCATGGAATTCTTCAGGCAAGAATACTGGAGTGGGTAGCCATTCCCTTCTCCAGGGGATCTTCCTGATCCATGGATTGAACCCATGTCTCCTGCATTGCAGGCAGACTCTTTACTGCCTGGACCACCATTAGCGGAGAGTTTTGCCTTCCTGATGTCTGAAAGTTGTATAAAGTGTCTTTCTTATGGAATTGGTGGATTCTTCAGAGTCTCCCTGGATAATTTCTCAGACTGCAGCTTCTTTCTCTTGGGAATTGCCTCTTCTTTGACTTGTCACTCCTTTTGCCCCTCAACTTCTGGTTTTCTGGCAGTCCACTTCACGTATGCCCTTGGTTGGAAATTCGGGGTCCCCAGAAGCAACCCTTCGGATGCAGTGTCGTCACTTTAAACATGACCCTAAGTTCCTACGTTTACCATGGGTTCCATACCTCGTCCCCTGAATTCTTGCATATTTGATCACACTGAGGATAGTTACTCTCCAGATAAAGTGTTTACTGTGCTACTGTAAGATTCTTTATCTGGCCTCTCATCTTTGGATTCTTTCAGACTGAGTCTGCAATGTCCTTCTGTGTTCTACTGCAGAGAAAGTTTCTCAAACTCTAAGACTAGTATTATAAATCCTTTCTCTGAGCTTTAGAAAATCCACCCCTCCGTTGCATTTCTCTGAGTACCTTTTTGTTTTCCTTGTGGGCCAGTTGTCTCACTGGCTGTCTGAAATCTATTTTGAAAAGCCTGCTGCTGCTGCTAAGTCGCTTTAGTTGTATCCGACTCTGTGCGACCCCTTAGATGGCAGCCCACAGGCTCCCCCGTCTGTGGGATTCTCCAGGCAAGAACACTGGAGTGGGTGCCATTTCCTTCTCCAATGCATGAAAGTGAAAAGTGAAAGTGAAGTCACTCAGTCATGTCCGACTCTCAGCTACCCCATGGACTGCAGCCCACCAGGCTTCTCCATCCACGGGATATTCCAGGCAAGAGTACTGGAGTGGGGTGCCATTGCCTTCTCTGTTGAAAAGCCTGCCTCTTCATCAGTTCATTTTTGTTTTTAATATCTGTTGTTTGTGTCTTACAAATTGTCTCATTATATAAATTTCAAAAATATTATTTAGATTCCAATCTTTGGATTAGTAGACTAAGTAGCTCAAACTAATCTCACTGAGCATAAACCATATACCAATTTTTGTTTTTTAATCTGCTGGAAGGCCTTGGGGAACTAAGAAGTTTGTGAGAAATTATTATACCAGCATCTTGAAAATCCAAGTATTTGGGGTCCACTTTTTCCCCAAGAGGCATATGCTGACCAAATTCACTTCTAGGAAGTGGAATGACTCTTTTGACAGATTAGAAGGATCAGCAGAGCATATCTGAATTTTAGGAGTTTCCTTGAGATGCTTCTAAAGAGTTGCATTGTAGGTGAAATGAGTAACTCTTAAACCTGCTGATGCATTAACTGCAGCACTGTGAATCCTCTCAGTAACTCAGGAATTCTCAGACCTTATAATTACATTAAGGGGATGCCTTCCTGATTATAGTTCTCACAGGCACTTAGATGAAACAAAAGAAGGTTCTCTAATAAGGAAACTAGCATCATCTTAGGATCCAATCAATTCCGTAAATATTTTTTTAAAAGTACAAATGTCTGGTACAGAATCAAAGAACAAGGTGTCTGCAGATAAGACAACATAAATGAGAAATAGTAGAAACATCACAGATCAAAAACGGGCCCACAAAGACTTCAGATACTGGAATTTAAAACAATTTAACCTATCATCTTCAAAAAGACAAAAGATAAGGTACAAAATATTGGCAGAAAATGTGACACTCTAAAAAGTGATCTAACAGATTTTAAAAGGAATTGATATGAATTCTGAGATTGAAAATGCAAGAAACAAAATTATGAATTCAATGAAATTATTAAACAACATATTAGACATAAATGAAGAGAAAAGTAGTGGCCTGAAATGAAAGTTGGAAGAAAATAACTGTAACAAAATACAGAAGGACCAAAGAATTGAAAATATAGGAAGATGGGCAAGACAAAGATGACACAGTAAAATCCAATGTATACTTATGATAGTGATTTATGTGCTTGTAAGTGTCTGTCTGGTCTTTGAACTTGGGGTGGTTCCATGGATATTTGATTTATTGTAATTCATTGAATTGAACATTTATGTTTTATGTTCTTTCTGTATGTGTGTTTTATTTCAAGACAAAAATAGATGTTTAAAACATAAGAAGAAAAACAATTACTCTGGTTGCTGTGTGGAAAATGGATTTGAAGAGCTGAGAATGGAAACAGGATGATAGGGGGAACTTGCCATAATCTATGCAATAGATGGTGGTATACAGAAAAAGAGCTAGGTGAATGGATTCTTGACATGGTTTGGAGGTAAACTTCCTAAGACTGTTAGATTCCACTAACATAGTAGACTTAGACTTAGTTATAATCCACTAATTTAGAGAACTTAGTCTGTTCTCTCCAGAGTAGAATTATGTGTAGACTAAGTTCTATTCTCTTTAGGAAGGAGGTATAATATTTCAGTTTTTGGACTGAGTACAACTGATGAGGCCGCTGACTGAGGTGGGAACAAGAAAGTGGCAAACCAGAAGGAAGAAATCATAAGTTGTATTTTAGAGTGTACAGAGACAATACAGTGGAGACCAGGACTGACTCTCGGAGCGCTCTGGAGAATGTGGTATCATGGAAAGAAAGGAAATGTGTTTCAAGAAAGAAGGATTAGTCAAGCAAGATAAAGACAGAGAAGTGACTTTAGAATTTGACATTACTAGTCATTGCTATAAGAGTCTAGCATTGCTATTATAGCATTAATTTCTATTATTGCTATAAGATTATTAGTCATTGCTATAAGAGCAGTTTTGGTGGAGAGGTAGATAAGGGATGTTAGCCTGTTTGAAGTGAGTCAGAGACAATGGGAGTGGGGAAGTCAGGAAGCAAGAATTAACAGCTCCTAAGACATTTTGTTGTGAAACGGAAGAAGATAAATTGTGTCATGGCTAAACAGAGACATGGGGGTCAACAACGAGTTTTTGATGAGGAAGAAACAACCCATTTCTAGATTGTTGAGAATTCAGTGAGAGGAAAATGATGATACAAAAGAAAGATGCGATACTTTCAGGTATGAGGTCCTTGGGTAGAAAAGAGGTTATGGGTATTATTGAACATCCATTATGTGGCAGGCATTGCTCAAGGAACCATGTGTATACAGCATAAAAATTCATTTTCTGCCCTTGGGGGCAACATGGAACATGAGTAGGAAGTGGGGAGAGAGCTTAGTAAACCAGCCATTGTATTATACTCTGATATAGAAACGCATGGAATATGCCAGGAAGAGAGTGCTCCTAGATAAGCCTTGGAAATAGTGGAGACTTTCTCAAAGAAATGATTGACCCTTAAGGATTCATTTAAATCTTACCAGATGTGGGAGGGATAACATAGTAAAAGTTCTTTTATAAGTTTATCACTACTGAATGTCCCAGCGTTAACACTTGTCACAGTATCCCTGCCTCCAAACATGCATGTCTGAAGATGCCCTCATGTCAACATACCTGTCATTGCCAAATGTGTCATGCTGTTTCGTGATGTACACACTTGTTGATATTCTGTGAAATGCTCTTGCTTCCAGGTAACCTTCTGCATGTCTCCAAGACTCAGTTTAATAGCTACTTTATCTCCCACACCCTTTCCAGAGAAGATAGAAAGAGGGGGCTCCCAGAACAAAAAGTCTGGTTCTTGCTCTCACCTTCATGCCCCTGGGGCACTTTATAAGTGCCTCTATGGGTGCTTGTGATGTTTTTTAGGAAAGCAGTTACCATAGTGGTGACAAGTATGGACTCAGTGCCAGGTTCCCTGAGTCAGATCAGCACTACCATTTACCAACTGTGTCACCTGGAGTCCATTTCTTAATCCCTAGGTGTTCCAGTTTCTTCCTTTCTAAAGTGAGACTAATGAAACCTACCTGCTGAACTTGAAAGTGAATTATTATAACTAAAAAAAAGGGGGGGGGGCGGAAGGTACAGAGGATGTAGATGCAAGGGATGCTCAAGATGAAAATTCCAGACTTTGTGGGCTTGCCTGCTGGTCTGTCCTTTTCCTCAGCCTGTCTTATTCACCTTCCCTGGAGAAGAGGTGAATATACATGTTAGAGGGAAAGTTGCTCCTGGTTTCTTGACTGTTTCAAGTATGAATTACATGTGATTCTAGAAAGGAAACTTTTTATTTTTGACATTTTTTTGGTCCTCTTGCATTCTCTTTCTTTATTATTTTGAGTGTGCTGTCCATTTTGTCAATTTGTTCCCATAGAAACCACTGAAAATTTACAGCTTGCTTAAGTGGATCTGAGAAGAAGCACAGGTTGTTGTGGATATGAAGTGAGTTTATACTGCAAAACCCTTAGAGCAGCATCCGGCATGTAAAAAATGCTTGATATATTTTAGCTATTATTACTATAATTATATATGTTTTTCAACTATGATGAGAATAGCTTTTATTTATATTTGTTTTATGCATCCTTCCACTCTTCCAACACCCACCAACTTGTCCTTGCATGACATGAAGATGCTCAATAAAGACGTATTGGAAAGGATACATGAATGGATTTCCCTCGTCTCTCCCCAACTGGTTTTATAGCAAAGTTCTATTCTTGGTGTCTCCTTTGGGCTTAGAATACATTTGGACATAAGGCACTCATGGCATAGTGCTGTGGGGATGATTATTTTTTTTTTTTTAAATATTGGACCCTAAAGATTTCTAAAATTACAAGAATATCAGGAGTGATGGTGCATTAAATCCTTAACGCCTTAGTACAGTTGCTAACAGAGTCAGACGTTGCCAGAAAGAAACCTCGAGCTCAAAGAGTTGAGTCTCCTTCTTTGTGAAGGACATCCCTTCTCACATCCTTGACTGATGGCTAGTCATTTAAGCTTTACTTAAAAGTAGGTCATCAGAAAGCTTCTCTCTGGGGAGAAGGTGAACACTGGATGCCAGAGTGGGAGTAAGAGAGAACCCCAAAAGAGGGGCAAAGGGAAGAGAAGATGGAAAGAGGGAGAACCCAGAACAGAAAGTCCCGATCCTCTGCATTTGCCTGCAGGTTCGGCCCTCTTGTCCAGCCTTGCCCAGCTTCCTGGAAGAAAGAGTCAAGTACATGCTGGAGGGAAAACTGGTTCTGACTTTGCTCTTTTGAAATCATAAGTGTAATGACAGAGACACGTGTGATTTTAAAAAGGAAACTGTTTTTACTTTTTCACAGGGTCCGTTTTGTTCTTTGTGGTTTCTCTCTCTCAATGTTTTTTTCCAAGTCCATTGTCCATTTTGCCAATTTGTTTCCATTGACACCATTGACAGTTTACGTGTTATTTATGTGGATTTGAGAAGAGACAATAGTAATAAACTCTGATATGAGCTATAAATAGCAAGAGTGTTCTGGACTGCCCATCTTCTACCTCTCTACTTAACTACTCAGCAAGTCAAGTTTATGATAATAACTTAAAGAACATGAGACTCTTTTTTCTTTCCTGAATGTGAGTGGTAGGAGGGAGGAGAAGGCTCTCCAATCCTCATCTCTTTGGATATTATCATGGAAGTCATGCCCAACTGAAGCAGAATGGGACTTTCTCAAAGGAACAGATGGATCATTAGGTGGGGTCTGGCCCACATGCAGCTCTTAGCATTTACTCTTCTCAGGGCACCTGGGGCAAATGAGGCTTCTAAAAATGACTGCAAACAATAAGGAAGAAGGAGCTTGGGATTTTTGTCCTTCTCACTGATGGTGAAGCAGGTGGACAGAGCAAGGAAGAGGTTGTTGCTGAGAGCTGCAACAGACAGATGCCTAGAGGAGGAGGCAATTTTTTGCCTTGCAGGGGACCAGCTCCATAATATCTAAGACAAGAGCAGAAGGACTGAGCCCCAAAGGACTGGCTGACTCAAAAAGAGGGTTTCCTCCATTCAGATATATGCACCTCCAGCTTCATTTCCAGCCTCTGCCCCTCAATAACCATGATGCTTAGAGACCATTCCCTGTTGCTCAGGTCTAAATGAGGAAGGAGAATGTAAAAACGTCTGAGTCCCATAAGAAATAAAAGAGGAAAAGAAATAAGGGTGAAAGAAAAGTTAGGAATGGAAATACATAGATTTAGAGATTGAGAAAATTTAAGACTATGCTGAAGGAAAAAAATAAATCATTAAGTTATAATGGTCAATATTGTAAAACTTGACTAATGAAAAATAAATGATTATTCACCTGCTATTTCCCAGCATTCTGCTACAGCACAGTGAATTAAAAAATGAAGGCTGAAATTTCTTCCCTAGAAAATTTATGACAGATGAAGGAAAGCTGAATGTCAAAGTAAGTTTATTTCCCCAATCCCGTAGGTCTTCTCTGGGGGGGAATGAAAAATTAAAGCTGGTACAGTGGTAGATGGAAAGTCATGCTTTGGACAAGGCTAAACAGCCTCCGAGAATGCAGCCACTCTTCTTGCTGTGGGTTAGTGCTGGACAAGTATCAGTCTAGATGCCAAAATATCCCCTGGTCCAGGGCTTTGGAAAGTAAAGAAGCTGAAGTTAGTTTACATCTACAGTATGGTAATGAGTGAGCTAACGAGGTTAGCTTTTGCGATCACCCTACTCCTTTTTCCTGGGCCAAACACTTGCTCTAAGGCTCAGTTGAGATATTACTTCTCATCACCAAGAGGTGGAAAACTGAGGATATAGTAAGAGGCTGATGACCATACTGGATCTCTTAGACTTTGTACCAACTAGATGTTCCAATTCAGCATGGAAGGGAGTGGAATCTAGGAAATTCTTGGTCTGACTCTTCTCTATATATACACAGATTAGAATCTCCAGAAAGTGTGGAGATGGCATTCCTACAGTTTACAGTGCCACAACTCGTATCATTGGATGAAGTGTTTTAAATGACACTAAAATACCCATTCTGTTTATTGATTCCAGTAGCCTGAAGTTACATTGTGAGTATGAGATAAGGGGCTGTAAATAAGGTTTTTGTTGTTTAGCGTCCAGCTCTTTGCAGCCCCATGGACAATATAGCCCACCAGACTCCTCTGTTCATGGAACTTCCTAGGCAAAAATACTGGAGTGAGTTGCTGTTTCCTTCTTCAGTGGATCTTCCTGATGCAGGGATTGAACTTGGGCCTCCTGTATTGGCAGGCAGATTCTTTACGGCTGAGCTACCAGGGAAGCTGTAAGTGAGTTAACAGAACAATGAAACAAGAACTCAGGCCCTTGGTGTACATCAATATCCAGAATTATTAGATAGAAATAAAGCTCTAATGGGGCCCTAAACCTCACTAGGCAACAAGAGGAACCTCTCAGGAAGGACTGATAAAGGGGAGCCATCCTTTCAAGAAACCCAAGGGACAAGCCAGATGGATAAAATATCCAGTGAATGACAGATCTTTGCACAAGATGCTGAGAACTTTGGTGACAGTTTCACCAGCTAAACCAAAGACACGCAAACAGATGAATAGCCAGATAAATATTGCATATAGTAATTATGCACCAGCTATAAATATGGTGAGTTGATGTTTTCTGCCCTCAGGGAAGTGCAGTTAAAATTGGGATAGCAATTTTGATGAGAAGGGAATCAGAATTCAGGGAACTTGAGTTCAGAATTTTAAACAGCCCTGGAGACTGGGTCATCGTAATAAAGCATTATACATCACCAAGGAGAATTTCATTTTCCTGGGTCACTCCCATGAGGTTTGCATGCGAAGAGGTTACAATTCTTTCCTGCCTGTTTGCTTCTAGCAGTAGGATTCCTTGGGCTATAATGTCCATTTATGTTATAGTCTTTAGCCAGAGGCAATCTGGCCCAGTTGCTTTTTTCTTTCCTTGAATGCTCCACTGGAGTAATAATAAGATTAGACTGAAAAAAAAAAAAAAAAAACACCAAACATCTTGACCCCTGTCTTTGCTGAAACTTGTTCTTGAACATTAGGGAAGTGTAAATTTTGAAGCTGTGGTATAGGAAGGGAAAAAAACTTTAAGCACTTCAGAAAGTTATATCTGCTAGTGATTTATGTTTTCTGCTTTGTAAGCTGTGATAGAAATATAGTTTTAGATATGAGGATAAAGTTTAATATCCTAGTGCTGGAAATATACATTCCCTGTACAAACTTACCCTGTGCTGAGTTGCTATAATTTTGGTTAACTGTTTTTCTTTCTTTTATTCTTGAAAAATCTTTGTTTCCTGTTATTATATGACACACATAGGTCAGCAGCAATTCTAGGAAATGGCTGCCTTCTCTGCTTGGAATGCCACTATTTTGATCCCAGTATCATACGCCCTCTCCAAGTCTTCTTCCTGACCCACTCATTCTCAAAGACCCAGCTTAAAAGTTACCTGTAAAGTCCTCCTGAACAACTCTCCTGATATTGATGTAGTAAAGTGTTCCCTTTACTTGTTTCTTTTCTAGCAAAGTCAAGGATGTTTTCTCATTAATACCTGTGTTCTCCTGTGCCCAGGAACACATACTAAGCAGCTCCTGGATGAGGAGGAGGGGGATGAGAAAATAATGGGTGGTTATTAGTAAAATATTGGTAAAAAGGAACAACTGCACCAAAAAATCATATAGTTTCTGAATGTATGATTCATATTTTAATTTACACAATTATACTATGCATGTTGATTCTGTTACTGCAAAATAAACAAAAATTTAAAATCAATAGAAAATCACAAAGTCAAATCTTTTATGTTAGTCCATGGCAAAATTTCAGATTTACATGATAGGGGTAATTATTTTGATTATCTCTTTTGGTATTATAAGCTACCTTAAAACCTAGAGGATTTAAACAATCATGCTTAGAATTGTATGAATCAGAAATGCAGGAAGAATTTGACTGGTTGGTCCTACAGCTGGAGGAGTACCTTCATGGTGGCAGTTTCATACATGGGCACTTCAGTGCTTCTTGGCTTCTTTCTCTGTCTCTCCATGTGACAGAGCCTCTTACCTGGCCTGGACTTCTTACAAGATGGTGTCTGAGTAGTTACATTTCTTACCTGGTGGCTGTCTCCCAGAGGCAGGATGGGGATACTGCCAGGCTAGGTAAGAGCCATCCCTGAAGCTGACATGAGTCAGTTTCTGCAAACTCTGTTGATCAAAGCAGACAGAGTCCAACCAGATTTGATAGGGTGGAAAAATGACACCACCTCGTAATGGTATGTGACAAGATTACATTGAATGAAAGCATGTGAGATGGAGCATGATTTTGCCACCATCTTTGGGAAGTATAATCTGTGATGTAATTAATACACATTTGACAAATCACTGCCCAAGGGACCATGTCATGAAAATCAATTAACTCTCTAGAAATGTTCAATGCCTCTCAGTGTGATAAGGTTTAATCCAGTGTAAGCTGCTTTTTTTCCATCTCTGTCATAGAGATGAAATCTTTGGGGAAGAGAAGGGAAACCAAGCCTGGTATTCTTCATTTAGATCTTTCAATCACATTTATCTTATCAAACATACTACAAAATCTCAAGTGAGAGAAAGTTCTACTTAAACCGTGAGTACTTGCCTTATAGAACTCATTTCCTCCAAAAGGTGGCTTTAGGTAAATTTATGGGTAATAGATCTTCACTAGGTACAAGAAGCAAAAGTGTTAGAGCTATATACCTAGCCTTTGAGGCTGACAATATAGAGAGCAAGGTTTTTCAAGTTGTAAGTTGTGATCCTATTAGTGAATCATGAAATCTGTTTAGTAGGTCAGGACCAGTGGTTAAGCATTAAGAAAAAAAGGAATAAGATGGAATACAAAGTATCCATTGTTATATGTAACCTAGAAGGTATATATAATATACTTAAGTATGTATAAGTGAGTGTTTTTGCATGTGTATATATGAGTACTGGATTACAATGTAAGCTCTATTTCTAACTGGGACCCACAGTCAAAAATGTTTTTGGAGCCACTAAAATAGAGTGTCTGTGTCCTCTTGTGAACCCTCTCTTGGTGCCACTTTCGAAGGCAAGACACGGGACTGGAGGGACTGTCGGTTTGATTCAGCATGGCATTTCTGATGTTCTCATGAAAAATATTTTGTTTGGGACCCAGAATGACAAATAGCTCAGAGTCCAATAGAAACATCTTTTCCTAAGAGAAGAAATTGCTTTACAGACAGTACAGCAAAATAAAATGTCTCACTTCCACAGCTTATGGCTTGTGTTGCCTATAAAGAGTTTTCAAAGAAGACTTTTTTTTTTTTCTTTCTCCCTTTTAAAACTTAGATTTGGTTGAATAGATTTCCCAAGAGCTTAATGCTTGACCTACCCAATGTTTCTAACCCTTGATAGGCCACAAGATATGGTCCAAGTTAGATCTGGAAGTGCTGTGACATGCCTCGTTGTTCATTGAGGGCTGCTTCTGATTGGGCTGGAAAACCCTGGGCACCATCCTTAGCACAGGTGTGGAGGGTGAGGCACAGACGTGTTTTTCAGACTCTTATTTTTCACATGCCACTCTGTCTCTTTTCCTTCAGTAGAATCTTTCCCTACTCCTATCTCATCTACACCTGTTAAAGCACAATGGTATAGTCTAGTGTCTATTTTTTACTTTCCAAATTAAGCCCCTTTAAAATTATAATTCATTGTGAGGAGTAAATATAGTTTAAAAAAATACTTTTCATGTGCACTCTTGCACTTAATATTCAGAACAAGCTTATGTGCTCATTATCATAAATATTTTCAATTTAAAGTTGGAGAAATTGAGACTCAGAGAGGTTGACTGCTTCTGCAAGGTCATACATGTATGTGAAGCAACAGGCCCAGGACTTGACTTTGACTAAAAATCCCACATTATGTTTCCCTCGGCCAGAGAAAACTGGACCTGCATTAGGTCTCTGGACTTGCACAGTTCAATTCAGTTGCCCAGTCATGTCCAACTCTTTGAGACCCCAAGGACTGCAGCACGCCAGGCCACCCTTTCCATCACTAACTCCCAGAGTTTACTCAAACTCATGTCCATTGAGTCGGTGATGCCATCCAACCAGCTCATCCTCTGTCGTCCCCTTCTCCTCCCACCTTCAATCTTTCCCAGCATCAGGGTCTTTCCCAATGAGTTGGTTCTTCCCATCAGGTGGCCAAAGTATTGGAGTTTCAGCTTCAGCATCAGTCCTTCCAATGAATATTCAGGACTGATTTCCTTTATGATGGGCTGGTTTGATCTCCTTGCAGTCCAAGGGACTCTCAAGAGTCTTCTCCAACACCACAGTTCAAAAGCATCGATTCTTTGGCACTCAGCTTTCTTTATAGTCCACCTCTCACATCCATACATGACTACTGGAAAAATCATAGCTTTGACCAGATGGACCTTTGTTGGCAAAATAATGTCTCTGCTTTTTAATATGCTGTCTAGGTTGGTCATAGCTTTTCTTCCAAGGAGGAAGCATCTTAATTTCATGGTTGCAGTTACCATCTGCAGTGATTTTGGAGCCCCCCCCACCAAAGAAGTATCTCACTGTTTCCATTGTTTCCCCATCTATTTTCCATGAAGTGATGGGACCAGATGCCATGATCTTAGTTTTCTGAATGTTGAGTTTTAAGCCAACTTTTTCCACTCTCCTCTTTCACTTTCATCAAGAGGTTTTTAGTTCTTCTTTGCTTTCTGCCATAAGGGTGGTGTCATCTGCATATCTGAGGCTATTGATATTTCTCCTAGCAATCTTGATTTCAGCTTGTGCTTCATCCAGCCCAGCATTTCACATGATATACTCTGCATATAAGTTAAATAAGCATGGTGACAGTAAACAACCTTGACATACTCCTTTTCCTATTTGGAACCAGTCTGTTGTTCCATGTCCAGTTCTAACTAATGCTTCTTGACATACAGATTTCTCAGGAGGCAGGTCAGGTGGTCTGGTATTCCCATCTCTTTAAGAATTTTCCACAGATTCTTGTGATCCATAGTGTCAAAGACTTTGGCATAGTCAATAAAGCAGAAAAAGATGTTTTTCTGGAACTCTCTTTTTCAATGATCCAATGGATGTTGACAATTTGATCTCTGGTTCCTCTGCCTTCTCTAAATCCAGCTTGCACATCAGGAAGTTCATGGTTCACATACTGTTGAAGCCTGGCTTGGAGGATTTTGAGCATTACTTTGCTAGTGTGTGAGATGAGTGCAATTGTGCAGAAGTTTGAACATTCTTTGACATTGCCTTTATTAGGGATTGGAATGAAAACTGACCTTTTCCAGTCCTGTGGCCACTGCTGAGTTTTCCAAATTTACTGGCATATTGAGTGCAGCACTTTCACAACATCATCTTTTAGGATTGGAAATAGCTCAGCTGGAATTCCATCACCTCAACTAGCTTTGTTGGTAGTGATGCTTTCTAAGGCCCTCTTGACTTCACACTCCAGAATGTCTGGCTCTAGGTTAGTAATCACACCATCGTGGTTATCTGGGTCATGAAGATCTTTTTTGTATAGCTTTTCTGTATATTCTTGCCACCTCTTCTTAATATCTTCTACTTCTGTTAGGTCCATATAATTTCTGTCCTTTATTGTGTCCATCTTTGCATGAAATGTTCCTTTGGTATCTCTCATTTTCTTGAAGTGATTTCTGGTCTTTCCCATTCTATTTTCCCCCTCTATTTCTTTGCATTGATCACTGAGGAAGGCTTTCTTATCCTCCTTGCTATTCTTTGGAACTCTGCATTCAAATGGGTATATCTTTCCTTTTCTCCTTTGCCTTTAGCTTCTCTTCTTTTTTCAGATATGTGTAAGGCCTCCTCAGACAACCATTTTGCCTATTTGCATTTCTTTTTCTTGGGGAGGGTCTTGTTCACTGCCTCCTGTACAATGTCATGAACATCCACCCATAGTTCTTCAGGACTCTGTCTATCAGATCTAATCCCTTGAATCTATTTGTCACTTCCACTGTCTAATCATAAAAGATTTGATTTAGTTCATACCTGAATGGTCTAGTGGTTTTCCCTACTTTCTTCAGTTTTAGTCTGAATTTGGCAATAAGACTGAATTTGGCATGATCTGAGCCACAGTCATTTCCCAGTCTTGTTTTTGTTGACTGTGTAGAGCTTCTCCATCTTTGGCTGCAAAGAATATATTCAATCTGATTTCAGTATTGACCATGTGGTGATGTCCATGTGTAGAGTCTTCTATTGTGTTGATGGAAGAGGGTGTTTGCTATGACCAGTGTGTTCTCTTGGCAAAACTCTGTTAGCCTTTACCCTACTTCATTTTGTGCTCTAAAGCCAAATTTGCCTGTTACTCCAGGTATCTCTTGACTTCCTACTTTCATATTCCAGTCCCCTATAATGAAAAGTACATCTTTTTTTTGGTGTTAGTTTAGAAGGTCTGTAGGTCTTCATAAACTGTTCAACTTTAGCCTCTTCAGCATTACTGGTCGGGGCATAGACTTGGATTACTGTGATATTGAATGGTTTGCTTTGGAAAGGAACAGAGATCCTTCTGTTGCTTTCGAAATTGCACACAAGCACTGCATTTTGGACTCTTCTGTTGACTATGATGGTTACTCCATTTCTTCTAAGGGATTCTTGCCCACAGTAGTAGATATAATGGTCATATTTGTTAAATTCACCCATTCCAGTCCATTTTAGTTCACAGATTCCTAAAATGTTGATATTCACTTTTGCCATCTCCTGTTTGACCACCTCTAATTTGCCTTGATTCATGGACCTAACATTCCAGGTTCCTGTGCAATATTGCTCTTACAGCACTGGACTTTACTTCCATCACCAGCCACATCCACTACTGGGTGTAGTGCTTTGGCTCCATCTCTTCATTCTTTCTGGAGTTATTTCTCCACTGATCTCCAGTAGCATAGTGGGCACCTACCAACCTGGGGAGTTCCTCTTTCAGTGTCCTATCTTTTTGCCTTTTCATACTGTTCATGGGGTTCTCAAGGCAAGAATACTGAAGTGGTTGGCCAATGCCTTCTGCAGTGGACCACGTTTGTCAGAACTCTCCACTATGACCCATTTGTCTTGGGTGGCCCTACGTGGCATGGCTCATAGATTCATTAAGTTAGACAAGGCTGTGGTCCATGTGGTCAGTTTGATTCATTTTCTGTGATTGTGGTTTTCATTCTGTCTGCCCTCTGACTCATAAGGATAAGAGGTTTACAGAAGCTTCCTGATGGGAGAGCCTGACTGTGGGGGAAACTGGTCTGTTCTGATGGGCAAGGCCATCCTCAGTAAATCCTCAATCCAATTTCCTGTTGATGGCCGGGGCTGTTGTTTGACCTGAGACCAAGCTATGGTGGAGGTAATGAAGATAACGGAGGCCTCCTTCAGAAGGTCCTGTGCATGCACTGCCACGCTGTGCCCCCAGCCCTGCAGCAGGCCACCACCGGCCCACGCCTCTGCCGGAGACTCCTGCACACTCAGGGCAAACCTGGGTCAGTCTCTGTGGGGTCACTGCTCCTTTCTCCTGGGTCCTGATGTGCACAAGGTTTTGTTTGTGCCCTCCAAGGGTCTGTTTCCCCAGTCCTGTGTAAGTTCTGTAATCAAATCCCACGGGCCTCCAAAGTCAAATTCCCTGGGGGTTCTCAGTCCCTTCGCCAGATCCCCAGGTTGGGAAATCTGCTGTGGGTCCTAGAACTTTTTTAACAGTGCAAAAATTTCTTTGGTATAATTGTTCTGCAGTTGGTGGGTCGTCTGCTCGGTGGCTCTATGGTGGGGTTAATGGTGACCTCCTCCAAGAGGGCTTATGCCACACTCAGGACTGCTGCACCCAGAGCCCCTGTCCCTGCGGCAGGCCACTGCTGACCCGTACCTCTGCAGGAGGCACTCAGACTCTCAAAGGAAGGTCTGGCTTAGTCTCTGTGGGTCTCCTGGTGTGCACAAGGTTTTGTTTGAGCCCTCTGAGTGTCTCTGGGGTTTGATTCTAAAAGCAATTTTGCCCCTCCTACCATCTTGCTGGAGCTTCTCCTTTGCTCCTCCTTTGCCCTTATGTGGGGTATATCTTTTTGGTGGGATCCAACATTCTCCTGTCAACAGTTGTTCAGCAGTGAGTTGTAATTTTGGAGTTCTCACAGGAGAAGATGAGCGCACATCCTTCTACTCCACCATTTTGTACAGTGAAGTGGACGTGTACAGTGTTCTTTAAGTTTCTTTCCTAAGGATGCCTTCAGGGCATTTATTCATTTACTGATCCAGCTCTCAAAATCAGGAGATGGCACAAATTTTTCCCTACTTCTAAAAGTCCATGCCACTATAAAAAAATTAAAGTGGCAAGGGAAAATAGCCAATGAAGGCCAAGGGGAGGTGTTTAGTGGAGGCACTTTGTTTGTCTGGGGCTTGTCAGATTTCTGTGCCTCCGTACAGCTCTTGGTTTGGGCGCTTGGCTGTTGAGCCCCCCAAGTACTGGCATATGATTTAAAAAAGGAGACACCATATGACACCTCTGTGTTGTTCTTGAAGATATACATTCTTTAAGGGTATATAATGTGTGTAAGAAAGAGACGTTGATTAGACTTTTTGTTTTTGTATTGCTTTTCTAGGCACCTTGGGAACCTGTTAGTTTAATATAACCACTGTATTAAGTTAACAAACAAGCGTTCTCATACTGATTCTGTTCTGTGGGGTGAGTTATCTCCTTAGTTAAATAATTTAAGCACAGTTATAATGTAACAAGCTACATTATCATACATTGCATTCCAGTACTAACTTCCCTTTCTTAACATTGGTAAAACTCTCATTCCAATGAGACCCAGGGAAAGGTCTCTGTTTTCATCTTTTATATACTTCTGTCATGCTTTTTTGTGTATCAGTGCATACCATATTCTTATCTGGGTAAATATAAAAACTATCACTATATTGGGGCTGATACCCTAATTATAGATATAATTTGTATGTCACAAGTCTGAATGGATAGAGTCTATAATATAATGACACAGTTACATTGATACCCAAATTATCATAGAGAGTTCTCATCCTGTTTAAGTTCAGGAAGTCTAGTCTTTTTGCCACATTGTTCCTCCTTGGAGCCTGTTCATACTTCCTCCACAAGTCAGCCCGATGTCCCCTTCCTGTCTCAGCCGGCCTCTGGCTCCTGACTGCCACTCTGACTTATTGCCTGTCATTGATTGCATCCTTGAGCCTGACTTCCTTTAGGTTTGCCTCTCCTTCTGTACCCTAATCTCAAGGCTAGTTGGCATTACCATCACCTCTGTGCTTGCCTCCAGAAAGGGACATAGCTTTCTCCTGAGCTACTGCTCCTGAAGTGTGGCCAGAAACCCCAACTATTGCAAAAAGAGGCGATTCCTAAAGAGCCTATATACACGAATCAGATTTCAAAGTTCACTGGCAGATGAGTTCCCTGCTTAGTTCCCTGTTGTTCACCCCATGATAGGAATAAGATGACACAACCTCCATTTTCCACCAGTTACTAAAAATCTCTAGGATTCTTTTCATTTTAGAGTTTAGACCCAGTAGAAATTACCTTATCCTGCTGCCCTTAAGAAAAATGGTTAATGCTTGCGTTACATCTGTGTGATCAAATGGACTTTACAAAGCATTACCTCCAAGAACGAAGACTCCGGGCCTTGAAAACAAAACCAAAAATCACAAATGACTTTTTTTTTTTTTTAATAGAGGTTTTCCTTGCTCTGGGAAAAAAAAAAAGTTAAGGTTTGTTTTTTTGTGGAAACCCCATTATGCAGAGAATTCTACATCTTGCCATTTTTAATTGTCCCAAAGTTCAAAATCTTCATAACATTTTGGCCACTTTTTAATGTTTTTACTCTTTTAAATTAGCTGTTTAAAAGTTGGAAGTACTAATTTCCCTAAAATTTGGGAAATGAAGAAAGAATATATGTGTGTGTAAACCTATTAGTACTGATCTTCAGCTATTTACATTTTTGAAACTTTACTTGTAAGTTTCCATTTGACTTTATTTTTGTTTTAACTATTTTGTATTGGGGCATAGCTAATTAACAATGTTAACTGTTGTGATATCACAGTGGTGTGATGGTTTCAGGTGAACAGCGAGGGGACTCAGGCATACATATACAGGTACATTTGACTTTATTTTTTATTCACCTCCTACCCCATGCACACAACCTCCCAATCCTACACCCTTGATAAAGTGGTATGAACTATTGTCCTCCTATAGCCAAAGGTACATCATTCCTGTTCTCTCATCTCTTCCCACAAAATTCTGGAGCCTGAAGATGTCACCTTGCTTATTTAACTTATATGCAGAGTACATCATATGAAATGCTGGGCTGGATGAAGCACAAACTGGAATCAAGATTGCTGGGAGATACATCAATAATCTCAGATACATAGATGACATCACCCTTTTGGCAGAAAGCAAAGAAGAACTAAAGAGCCTCCTGTTGAAGGTGAAAGGGGAGAGTGAAAAAGTTGGCTTAAAACTCAACATTTGGAAAACTAAGATCATGGTATCCAGTCCAATCACTTCATGGCAAATAGATGGGGAAACAGTGAGATACTTTTTTTGGGGGGGGGCCTCCAAAATCACTGCAGATGGTGATTGCAGCCATGAAATTAAAAGATGCTTGCTCCTTGGAAGAAAAGCTATGACCAACCTAGACAGCATATTAAAAAGCAAAGACATTATTTGCCAACAAAGGTCCGTCTAGTCAAAGCTATGATTTTCTAGTAGTCATGTATGGATGTGAGAGGTGGACTATAAAGAAAGCTGAGCACCCAAGAATTGATGCTTTTGAACTGTGGTGTTGGAGAAGACTCTTGAGAGTCCCTTGGACTGCAAGGTGATCAAACCAGTCCATCCTAAAGGAGACCAGTCCTGAATATTCATTGGAAGGACTGATGCTGAAGCTGAAACTCCAATACTTTGGCCACGTGATGGGAAGAACCGACTCGGAAAAGACTCTGATGCTGGGAAAGATTGGAGGTGGGAGGAGATGGGGATGACAGAAGATGAGATGGTTGAATGGTATCACCAACAAGATGGACATGAGTTTGAGTAAGCCCTGAGAGTTGGTGATGGACAGGGAAGCCTGGCATGCTGAAGTTCATGGGGTCACAAAGAGTCAGACACAACTGAGCAACTGAACTGAATTGAACTGAAGATGAACCCGGAAAATGATTTTCCAGGACCCTTTCTTGACCCAGTTTTTCTCTAGGCCTAGAAGTCCATCAGCAATCCAGTGACCTTGATAAGCTGTGCATCAGTCAGTTCAGTCGCTCAATCATGTCTGACTCGCGACTGCATGAAATGCCACATGCTAGGCATCCCTGTCCATCACCAACTCCCAGAGCTTGATCAAACTCATGTCCATTAAGTTGTTGATGCCATCCAACCATCTTCTTCGTCATCCCCTTCTCTTCCTGCCTTCAATCTTTCCCAGCGTCAGGGTCTTTCCAGTGAGTCAGTTCTTCACATCAGGTGGCCACAGTATTGGAGTTTCAGCTTCAGCATCAATCCTTCCAATAAATATTCAGGACTGACTTCCTCTAGGATGGACAGGTTGGATCTCCTTGCAGTCCAAGGGACTCTCAAGAGTCTTCTCCAACACCACAGTTCTAAAGCATCAGTTCTTCGGTGCTCAGCTTTCTTTATAGTCCACCTCTCACATCCATACATGACTACTGGAAAAACCATAGCTTTTACTAGATGGAGCTTTGTTGGCAATCTCCCTGCTTTTTGATATGCTGTCTAGGTTGATCAGCTGTGTATATTGATCAGATTTCCCAAAGAACAAAAGAATTGCCAATTCATTCTTGTCAATCTTATTCCTTGCTCTGGGCAAACCAATTGGAAGGGGTTCAAATTGTCTTCCTAACATTTACTTTGACAGACAGTTGTCTCTCTAACTGCCACACTCCTCTCTCCCCAGCTGAGTTGGAATCCTGGGCCAAATTCCCATCTGCACTTATACCAACTAGGGTCAATTTGTTGACATTTAACATTTCCCACTGCCAATCATTCACAGAAGCCTTGTCTATTCAGTTAAAAGATAGTAGGTGTTGGGAGAGGAGGATGTATAGGAATGGATGAGTGAGGGAAAAAATTTTGATTCTATAAATAAAAACACAGATGGACTAGAAATGACCAAACACCTTACAGCCAGGATTTGGGGACTGTATTTTCAGTATGCCTGCTTATTCTTGTGTATCTCTCCCTCTTTCTCTCTCCCCACCCCCCACCGCCACACACTGCCCTAAATGTAAATCATAAAATGTTGTATCAGCACATAAGGTCATTAAACCCGCATTTCTGTTTTACAAAGCAAATTCATTGTTGTCATAAAATTTTCCCTTACTTCCCTGTAATGTATCATGGTTTGCATTAGATGTGTTGCCTGTTGTGAGAGCTATTAATATGAATGAGGATTTGATTGGGTAGATTAGAATTTGCAAGTGTTTAGTCAGTTCCACCCTCCCTCCCTCTCTCTTCTTTCTTTCTTCTTTTAAAAACAAGTCATTGAATGCCTACTAGACATACAGTACTACCTAAGTTTTGTGAAGGATTCCAAAAAGTGTAGATGAAATTGTCTTTGCCTTCCAGACAATTGTAGCCTGGGAAAATAAAACAAATGCATAAAGTGTCAACCGTCATATGACCATCATCATCACTACCACAACCACCCTCATTATCCTGCTGTTTATGTCATATATTAAAATAGGAACCATTAAATGTCAAAAGGCCAAAAAGACTAGATGGGTTCAGAGCAGAGGATGATTGTGAGCTCAGGGAATGTTTCATAGTAGTGACGGAGCTGTAATAGAGTTTTTATGAAAATGTTTAGTCGCTCAGTCGTGTCCAACTCTTTGCGACCCCATGGACTGCAGCACGCCAGTCTTCCCTGTTTTCACCATCTTCTGGAGTTTGTTCAAACTCATGTCCATCGAGTCGGTGATGCCATCCAACTATCTTATCTTCTGTCTCCCCCTTTTCCTCCTGCCTTCAGTCTTTCCCAGCATCAGGGTCTTTTCCAATGAGTCAGCTCTTAGCATCAGGAGGCCAAAGTATTGCAACTTCAGCTTCAGAATCAGTCCTTCCAATGAATATTCAGTAGATTTAGAATAAATGGAAATAAGGTGAAGGAATACATTGCAGGTGAACAGAGTATCTGCAAACTTCTCACTGAGGCAAGGGAGGATCTGCTGATGAGTTCCTCAGAGCAGACTATGCCTTTTTTTTTTTTTTTTTTTTTGAGACTATGCCTTTTACACTGAACATCCAGCTTGGAACCTAGGAGCACATGGAACAGGCTGTATGAATGCTGAGTGCAAGGGTGAGACTCCAAACAAAAGCCCAAGGGCATCCACACTCACCCTCTATATCTGAGGCTGTATATTTTGATATGGAAGATTGAGGGGACAAAGTGTTTTATTTATTTGGCTTTGCTTTTTAAGTCTCTGATAGTCATTGTAGACAGAGATTATGAACCACTGTCTGGGAAGAGAGATATTTTAGGGAAGATGGGTGATGAAGACAGGAAAATTGATTACTTACAACTTATGTGATTCTAGCCCCCAAACAGGAAGCCCACCCCGTGTTATCCATCTCTCCTTTCAAACAAAGTAGATCTTAGCAGTCTGGATGCTCATAAACTTTTCAGAGAATAACATCCGTACTTTCCCTTTATAAGTGTTTCTTGTGAACTTGGAATTAATATTCCTTTTATTACAGTCAAGGGACAGTAAATCAGGACAAGGTGATTTTTTTCAGTTCTAGTCCAATACTACAATCAATGAGTCTAGGAGGGGAAATGGCCCAAAACCCACATCTGTCCAAGTTTCCAACTTCTGAGTGAAAATTAAGAAATGACCTTTGAAAATGTTCTCTTTTACATAAGATTATGGTTGCTGCCTATGAAATAAAACAATGATATTCTCCATTCCTGAGGTTTTTCCATTCCTGTGGTGAACTTGGTTCAATTTAGAGGGAGGAATCATCTTTCATCCTTCCTGCTTGTAAATGGGGATGTGTAATCTGATTGGGTCAGCTGTCGATAGTTTGACATTTCTTCCCCAACAGCAAAGTTGCACATGAGCCCCAAAGTCTGAGATCTTATTGCTAATTTACCAGATTTATTGGGTTATTTTTTTATTACACTCTTCAGGGGCAAAAGCAGAAAAAAAAATCTAATTTCTGCTGCATCTTTAATCTGATGAATAGTGTTGGAAACTAATAGAAATGCAGCCATAAATTCCAAATGCACTGATGTGTTAGTTGGGGGCCAGGAATCGGAAGGAGATGTGTTTGTGTCACTTAGACTTAGAAAGTAGCATCCGGTGATCTCAGTGATAAGGGATACAGTATAACAGGCAGCTAGGAAATGCAAGGAGTTTTAGAACTAATTCTATTAATTTTCTTGGGCCTAGACAATTAGGAGCTGAGCTTGATCTTATGTTCTTTAATAATGAAGCTACAGGGCCTAGAGTGCCCAGGGAATATAGCTGGCTTTATAAGACTCAGCTCAAGTGGCCGTTAATATCTTCCTGCCTGCAGTCCTGGGCCACTCTCCCCGGGGATGGCAGCTGTGATGGTGTATATGAACTGAGAAGATGAGTCATCTGCTCACAGAGCTCATGGTATGTCTTACTTGTTTCCGTGGATCAACAGTGTCTAGAACTGCCTGGATTGAAGGAGTTTGTCAAACACAGCACGTGTTTGTTGAGCTGTGTCTTTTGTTGCCTCGTATGGGCTGCTGCTGTGACTTTACCTCTAGGAATTTATCTAATATGCACAGACAAAATCACCAGATAATATAAAAGTACTATTTCACTCTCCTTTGTCTCTAACTTGGCTGGAAGAAATAGAAAGAAGAGAGGAGGCTTTGTTTTCTCTGTCAGAGCTTTATGTGAGTCCTAATAAATTGCGGAATCCTCAAAAACTCCACTGACTTTTCCCCTCAGTTTTACTGAGAACTCATTGACATAATTCATTGTATAAGTTTAAATCACACAGCACAATGGTTTGATTTATATATACACACACACACACACACACACATATGTATATGATTACCACAATTGATTCAGCTAACATCCATCTTCTCATATAGATACAGTAAAAGGAAGAGAAAGAGGTAAAGAATAAAACAGAAATTTTCTCCTTAAGATGAGAACTCTTCAGTTCAGTTCAGTTCAGTCACTCAGTCATATCTGACTCTTTGCGACCCCATGAACAGCAGCACGCCAGGCCTCCTTGTCCATCAACAACTCCCGGAGTTCACCCAAACCCATGTCCATTGAGTCGGTGATGCCATCCAACCATCTCATCCTCTGTCATCCCCTTCTCCTCCTGCCCTCAATCTTTCCCAGCATCAGGGTCTTTTCAAATGAGTCAGCGCTTCGCATCAGGTGGCCAAAGTATTGGAGTTTCAGCTTCAACATCAGTCCTTCCAGTGAACACCCAGGACTGATCTCCTTTAGGATGGACTGGTTGGATCTCCTTGCAGTCCAAGGGACTCTCAAGAGTCTTCTCCAACACCACAGTTCAAAAGCACCAATTCTTCAGCGCTCAGCTTTCTTTATAGTCCAACTCTCACATCCATACATGACTACTGGAAAAACCATAGCCTTGACTAGACGGACCTTTGTTGACAAAGTGGAAAAACCATAGCCTTGACTAGAAGGACCTTTGTTGACAAAGTAATGCCTCTTCTTTTTAATATGCTATCTAGGTTGGTCATAACTTTCCTTCCAAGGAGTAAGTATCTTTTAATTTCATGGCTGCAGTCACTATCTGCAGTGATTTTGGAGCTCAAAAAAATAAAGTCAGCCACTGTTTCCACTGTTTCCTCATCTATTTGCCATGAAGTGATGGGACTGGATGCCATGATCTTAGTTTTCTGAATGTTGAGTTTTAGTCCAACTTTTCACTCTTCTCTTTCACTTTCATCAAAAGACTCTTTAGTTCATCTTCACTTTCTGCCATAAGGGTGGAGTCATCTGCACATCTGACGTTATTGATATTTCTCCCGGCAATCTTGATTCCAGCTTGTGCTTCCTCCAGCCCAGCGTTTCTCATGATGTACTCTGCATATTATAAGTTAAATAAGCAGGGTGACAATATACAGCCTTGAGGTACTCTAAAAATAGAGTACTCTAAAAACGTCTAAAAATAGACATTTTTCTATTTGGAACCAGTCTGTTGTTCCATGTCCAGTTCTAACTGTTGCTTCCTGACCTGAATACAGGTTTCTCAAGAGATGGGTCAGGTGGTCTGCTATTCTCATCTCTTTCAGAATTTCCCACAGTTTATTGTGATCTGCACAGTCAAAGGCTTTGGCATAGTCAATAAAGCAAAAATAGATGTTTTTCTGGAACTCTCTTGTTTTTTCGATGATCTAGCGGATGTTGGCAATTTGATCTCTAGTTCCTCTGCCTTTTCTAAAACCAGCTTGAACATCTGGAAATTCACAGTTCATGAATTGCCAAAGCCTGGCTTGGAGAATTTTGAGCAGTACTTTACTAGCGTGTGAGATGAGTGCAATTGTGCGGTAGTTTGAGCATTCTTTAGCATTGCCTTTCTTTGGGATTGGAATGAAAACTGACTTTTTCCAGTCCTGTGGCCACTGCTGCGTTTTCCAAATTTGCTGACATATTGAGTGTAGCACTTTCACAGCATCATCTTTTAGGATTTGAAATAGCTCAACTGGAATTCCATCACCTCCACTAGCTTTGTTGGTAGTGATGCTTCCTAAGGCCCACTTGACTTCACATTCCAGAATGTCTGGCTCTAGATGAGTGATCACACCATCGTGATTATCTGTGTCATGAAAGTTGTAAAAAAAGTGACCCCCCCCCCCCACTGAGAACTCTTAGGGTTTACTTTTTTAACAGCTTTCCTATATTGCTATCATACAGCAATGATAGCTGTAGTCATCAGGTTGTACATTATATCCCTAGTACTTATTTATCTTTAATTTGTACTTTCTGACCACCTTCCTCCAATTTTCCCTCCCACTTAGCATAATATCTTCAAGGTTCATGCATGTTGTTACAAATGGTAGAATCTTCTCATTTTGCATGGCTGTATTATAGTCCATCATGCATGTCTGTGTGTGTGTGTATACACACACATATACATACGTACCTACATATATGTATATATATATAGGCACCATAACTCCTTTACCTATTTGTCCATTGATGGATACATGATTGTTTCCCTGTCTTGGCTATTGTTAATAATGCTGCCATGAACATGGGGTGCAGATGTATTTTCTTTAATTATTGCTTTTATTACTTTTGACTGTAAGTCCATAAGTGGAATTTCTTTTATTCCCTTTCTACAGTGTTTTTTTACCCCTCAGTGGCCTTTTCTAGCCCTGATCCTTAATTTCACTTACTGAAATTATGCTTCTGACCATCTTGAAAAAATTCTCAATTGGTACCAGTTGACATTGGTTTTCCAATGTTTGTGTCCAGAACACCCACATGTAAGTGAGAGTGGGAAAACCTGCCATATTGAGGCAATTCTCACAGTGCTCCATACTGAGTTCTATCTTAGGCACAGGCTCTGCTTGGAACCCCGGATTCTGAGTGACGGCCTACCAGTTTCACAACACTCAGCATAGGGCTCGTGTTGTGTGGGAAGCTTTTACTGCCTCCCATGATGCAACAGGGTTCTTCCCTTGCATGCCTCTAAATCCCTATGTGTTTACCAACTGTAGTATTCACTTCTCTCTCAGGCTGCTGACTACAGAACCCTTGCCCCCCAACACACTAAATCATGAGCTTCTTAAAAACAGAGAATTCATAAGTTTGATTCATCTCTGTTGCCTCTACCTAGCACAATGAATGGCAGATAGTAGGGATGCAGATGCCGTACATGTTTTTTAGTTAATGTGTGACGTCATTCCAAAGAAATTATTCAATATGATTTGGCAAATGGAAACATCGTAGAAAGAGATGAAGATGAAGGATGGAGAAGCTTTCTTAGGTACTTCTTGGATTGATCTAATTTGTAAAAATCAACTACAGTCCTGGGTCAAAGGAGGTAGACTTGGATTCTCTAGCCTCTGGGGTAACGAGCATGATGTCTTTCCCTCTTTATACAAATGATTCCCCTGAGAATATTGGAGTAATCTTACCACTTTCCTGCACATAGGGACAAATATCTGAGCAGTCCTTCCTGGCCCAGATGATTCTATGCACAAGGTACCCAAGACCAGACTCATAGAAAAGGGGAATGGCAGCATTCTTGAGCCGTCAGCCTCTCTCCATGAGCCTGAGTTGATGGCTGCATTAGATCTGCCTGGATGGGATGATTGTCACTTATGGGGAAAAAGGTATCGTGAACTTCATAGGCTCCAAAACTTAGACAGCCCTGAGGGAAAAGATGACACTGCCCCCAGAAGCCGTGTTTCCGTTTATTGAGGCCTTCTTATCCAGGCCTGTGTCAGATGCTAGTCTATTATTTCTGTGAAGTTGTATGAATGAGCAACACTCACAGGGTATTTGACCCAGTGTTTTCCCTCCTGGGGCCCAGAGCTTACAATGTGGTCAAAGAGAACAGTACAAGGCCATATCTGTTGTCATATTCTTAAAATTAGAGTCATAAATGTATTATATATTCAGCAACTTACTGTGAGTGGTCCAGAGGAGAAAAGTCAGTACTGACTGATGTGGTTCGAGTTGAGAGGTGAGATCATTACAGTCTTCAGGTCCCAAGGACACTTTTCAGATCCCAAGGCCTCTTTTGGTTCCTACTATCAGGCTGTCTCATCCATCCTCCAGTGTTACCTTCAAATTCATCAGATGACCAGGAACCTGGCTTGCAGCTGCTCTCTTACCCCCTTGTCTGCCATGTTTTTGAGTGATTTCAAGGTCCATGTGGCACCTGTCCCCAATCCTTGGATTCATGGTTTCTTTTTTAAAATAATTTGATTTATTTATTTATTCATGACTGTGCTGAATCTTCATTGCTGCACAAGCTTTTCTCTAGTTGTAACACGCAGGGGTTATTCTCTAGTTTTGGTGCACGGCTTCTGATTGTGGTGGTCTCTCTTATTGCAGAGCATGGGCTCTGGGGTGGGTGGGCTTCAGTAGCTGCAGTACCCAGGCTCGGTAGTTGGCGTGCCCAGACGCTAGAGCACAGGCTCCGTAATTGTGAAACACAGGCTTAGTTTCTCCATGGTTTGCGGGATCTTCCTGGATCATCGACAGAACCCACCTCTCCTGCATTGGCAGGCAGATTCTTTACCACTGAGCTACCAGGGAAGCCCCAGCTTCTTGGTTTCTTAATCTACCTAATCTTAATAACATCCATTCTCACATCTATCTGGAACCTGACATCACTTGAACGGTTCCTACTGTAAAATCTTAAATCTAAGCCCTGTCGCCCAGGGAGAGAAAAGAGTACAGATGGAGATCTCTGGAATGCCCCAGCATGTAGACATCAGATAGAAGAGAAAAAATTAGCAAAGGACAGTGAGATTGGAAGAAAACCAGAAGAAAGCCACAGGAACACAGAATGTGTTTTTTTGAAGGCAAAGGAGTCAACTGTGTCAAATGCTCTTAAGAGGCTGATTAAGATGAGAGGAAAATGGCTGCTGAAGTTAACAATATTAATATTAGTGGTGTCATTGATGAATGTATGTGAGAGCTTGGACATGGTATACTAAACAATGCCAGGCTCTGAGTAAATACTTCCAGGAAGGTGCGGGTGACTGGAGGCAGAGGGGACTGCAGAAAATTAATTGGCTTGTAGACCATTGGGAGTGTGATTTATGACAAACAGGAATGATTAATCAACTAGGGAGCAGATTCTGGAGATTATATGAAGTCTTTAGCTAATACTAAAAATATTGGGAGGAAATAAGTAACCTAGAGGGAGCCAGAGAACTAAAACAATGATCAGTAGGGTTGAGACATCCAGACAGAACCAAATAGGAGTTTAAGCAGGGATTGGATAGAATTGTCACTGAGTAAAAGTCACTCAGTCGAGTCCAACTCTTTGTAGCCCCATGGACTATATGATCCATGAAATTTCTATGCCAGAATACTGGAATGAGTAACCTTTCCCTTCTCCTGGAGATCTTCCCAACCCAAGGATCAAACCCAGGTCTCCCGCATTGCAGGTGGATTCTTTACCAACTGAGCTATCAGGGAAGCCCGATAGCTTTTTGGCCTTTTGGCTAAGATCAAGTGTAGAATTGGCACTAAATATTACTATTTCCTGAACATATGCTGGGCATTGCTCATTAAATACAGAGGAGCTGAAAGTTAGATCAGAAAAGGAATTTCAGGGAAAGAAAGGAATATCATACTGAAGAAAAATCTGGGGCTTCTGAGGAACCCACTGGGTCAAAACTGGACACTAAACATAAATGGGTTTTTCATGAGGCAGAACCAGTAGATGGAATGCAGATGATTTCTTTAGCTGACCACAGCTCTACCTGTGTTCAGACTTTGCAGCATAATGTGGAGAGATGAGAGGGCTTAGTTAAAGCATTCTGCCTAAGTAGGCCAGGGGAGTCCTACTCATTTCTGAATTATAATGTACCCTCAAATGCAAAGTTGCTCTGGACCATCTAATGATTTCTCTGAGCCTCAATGTACTCAACTGTAAATTAAGGGATAGTTTGTTCAGTGAATTATAGGAAACCATGTACTCTCCCATCTTTCCATGACCTGCCTAAAAGACAATGATTATCAAACTGACCCAAACCAGCACAAAGTTTGTTTTTGATGATACATACATACGTTTCAGTGGAGCTGTGCACCCAGCAGAAGGAAGCTTGAAATAGCAATATCCAGAAAAGATGTGCTGCTAGGACTCCATCTTTAGCCTCATACATTATGCCTTTGTTTTAAAAGATGCAGAAATCTAAGCAAGGAACTGGAACAATTTGCTCTAGGCGGGTGACAAATCCTGTGGGCTGGTACGTGGCAAAAAGAGTTATTATCTCATTGTCAGTTCTCTTCTCTCTCTTTTCTGATGTGTCAAGACAATTCAGAGGCTGTTTTTTTAAAAAAAAAAAAACAACGCATGTGATCCTTTATTCAGACATGAATTGAGGACCACCTATGTGCTGGGGGTAGAAAAATAAATATGGATGACATGGTCTCTGCCCTTAAGGAATTTAGGATCTGATGAAGGGAATACATAATCAGAGACTTAAAATAGTCATAGGTCCCATAATATAAGAATAATGTGTACAGTGGGTATCTCTTCAACCTGCATACCACTTGCCCTGTATTGGACAGTGCAGAGGATTGGCCTAGCCTTGGAAGTGGGGTTTGTCAACCTTGCCCTCATATATGTCTTCACTGAACTGTTTTTAATTTGATATTTTGAGTGTGCCATCTGTAACTCCAAAAGGACCAATAGACTAATCCAGGTAGCAAACATTTTAATGTACCCACACCTGCTGTAAGCCATGGGTCATCTCTAAGGCAGGTTATTAGCACCATTTCTTAAATAGGTAACCCAAGGCTCCAGGAGGTGACATAAAGTACCTGGTTCATTGTACTTCAGAATCACCTGGGAGCTTTGTGAAGCACAGATTGCGTGAATGCTATTCTCTATCCCCAGGGTTTCTGATTCAGAAGGTCTGGGGCACAAATTCACATCAATAACAAGTTTCCAGATGATGCTAACTCTGCTAGCCTGATGACCACACTTTAAGAACCAGTGCTCTAGCATTTCTTAGTATCTGGTAGAGCTGGGTAATGAGCCCAAGTCTGTCTGCCTGTAAGAACCATGCCCCTTCCACTACACCACCCCTTCTCCCGTTGTACAAGTATTATTCTCAACAGCTCCTTTATGGAAGTTTAGCTTAACATCAGCAACAAAAAGTTACACTGGACTGAGTTTGACAAACACAGACATTATTGACTGTTCCAGTGGGGTGACCATACAGCCAAGGATGCCTGAGATAGTTCTGCTCTGTGTCCGTTAATCTGACGTACGGCCATTCTCTCCTCTTCCTCTAATAAGGATTCCAGGTTAGCTAGTACATTATATGGCCCTCTTACATTTAGGGATTTGTGGCTCAACGATTCACATTCACATTTTAAAGCCTGCATGAAGAACTCGAAATGGTTGTTGATTTTTGTTTACCCCAGTGCCCTTAAACATACTTAAGTAAGGGACCTTTCTATTCTACTCAGGTAACTCCTTTGAACATTTTGGTGGATGCTGACCTGTGTGCATTTTCTCATGTTGTTATGTTTTGAAGTGTGTGTCCAACTAGGAAATAGGCTCGTGATATCTTTATGTCTTACATTCTGTAACCCTCTGCAGTAACTTGCTGGGCACCTGGCACCCTCTCAGCTAACAATTGTTCTTTAAACAAAGAAAATATATCCTCCAAGTAGAGACTTTGTAGGGCAGTGTAAATTTTTAATGTTCACTTACATGCTATTGAGATGTGAACCACGAGTAGAGCATTTTGTTGTGAGGAAAACCAGACCTAGAGGCCCATGTAATCTTTCAGCTCAGCCCTGATTGACTGAGACAGACAAATAAGAGCCTCCTTATACCAATGAACTTGTAATTGTGACACTCATCATCCTGGAAACTCCCTCTCTCTGCAAATCAGTGAGAAAGGAAGCCATGCCACATCCAGGGCATTTTGCTTCCTGAGTGGCCTTGCAATGGATAGATGGAGTCAAAGGATAAGAAACTCTATGGACTTAACACAGTTGAAGTTGGGGTGGGATCTGCACTGATGTAGCTCCTAAAAATAAACTAATAAATCTAAAATCTCATACACATGTGTTGCTTGCTAGATATTTAGTGATGTGCAGAATTGGTAGACACACACACATGTGCATGCACACACACACACACACACACACACACCTGCCTCATTCTTCCACTTATAAAAATAAATTTTTTAAAGTTTCATAGATTATACACTCACTGTACACATAAGCCAAAAATTATATTTGTAAAGAGGGAGAACCTTCCTTGTTTTAAGTCTGTCTCAGGAAAATCTCAAATGGCTGTTGTTCTAATTCCAGGCATAACTCTAGAACCAGTCCAAAAGCCACATCATCCTAAGATTGGTTTAGCCACCCACATTTCTCTGGTTAACTTCTTTCAACTTCATAAGCTAGCACACATGTCTCCCCTAGGATGTCTGCCTTCATCTTCCCTCTGGATTGACCATCTTCCTCTGTGGAATGAGGGTATCCTTTGCTGGACTCTTGTCCCATGAAAAGTCAAAGTGAAGGTGAAAGTCGCTCAGTCACGTCTGACTCTTTGTGACCCCATGAACTTAGTTCGTTGAATTCTCCAGGCCAGAATACTGGAGTGGATAGTCTTTACCTTCTCCAGGGAATCTTCCCAACCTAGGGAATCAAACCCAGGTCTCCCACATTGTAGGCGGATTCCATTACCAGCTGAGCCACAAGGGCAGCCCAAGAATACTGGAGTGGGTAGCCTAGCCCTTCTCCAGCGGGTCTTCCCAACACAGGAATCAATCCAGGGTCTCCTGCATCGCAGGCGGATTCTTTACCAACTGAGCTATGAGGGAAGCCCCCTCATCTGTCCCATAGCCTCCCATATTATGCTTGACGGCCTCTGTCACTGCTGAGCACTGGAGAAGGCCAGTGAATTGCTCATTTATGCACACAGTGCCACCAGGGTCTAGCTCAGTGATTATTTGTTGAATCTATGGGGTCTGTCACTGAACCCCTAGAACATCGGTGATAACTTAATAGGGGCAAAGTGACCCCCTAAGGGGGAGAATACTGGTTCTTGGAAATTTATACATTAAAGTGGTTTGTGGCCCTCTGAAGGGCCATGTACAGAAACAGATAGCAGGTGGTATTCCGTTTTCATTGGGGGCAGGTATGGTCAGGGAAAAAAAATGTCTAGAAAGGCTCCTCAGTGAGTGATAGTTGGGCAGTGGGGGGTCAGGGGAAAGTTGAGAAATGCTCCCCTCAGATTGTTTCTGGAAAAATGGTCAGAAGATTGTGTCCCCAGAGCATTTGCTAAGATGAAGCAACAGAGTGTCCTCAGCAGATTACCTGGCACCTCCCCAGATTCCTGCTTCACTCACTTGGAGGAGGAAGGGGACTGGCACATAGCAACGTGCTCAATAAACATCTGCTGAGCAGATGTTTGCTCTCCCGATGTCTCGTCTGTACAATCACAGGACATTGTTTCTGGATAGATTTCCTCTTGTCAAGTGAGGAAAGCACTATCAAGTGAGGAATGCTTGTCAAACATTCCCACTGACTCTTGTATCTATTGTATTTGTGACTCAAGGAAAATTTTCACAAACAGTTAGAAAACAAAATTACCCTGATGGGACAACATCCACAGCATTGAATGAACCGTGCTTCCTCAGTTCTGGCCAGATTAAAATGTTTAGCTGAGTTAGGCCTCACTGCTCATATCAGAACATGTGGCATCTCCATTCTAGAATGATGTTAAAATGCCTTTCTTTTCATCCTCAGCCATGATCCTTGGGCCACTACTTTCAAAAGTCCCTGTTAACCACACACTCATATCACTTTATTCCAAAAAGCCTCTAACAGGGCAAGGTATATAGAGTTTCTGAAAGCATTGCAAACCTATGTGAGTCAGGAGCAAAAGGCCTCTTCAGAGGGTGTGGAGATGATCAGCTATTTCTTTCTATTCTTTATCCAGTTTTTAATATTCCTGCTGGGAACCAGCAATGCCGTTTTGCTTTTTTCCCTTGGGTGAGTGTTTTCATCTCCTTCTTCCCACTCTGCTTTTTCCTTCTCTAGTATACCTTGATCTGTTTGTTTACTTTATCCCCATTCAGTGTCTGTTTTCCTTTTGGGCTGCTGTCCTGAATTATTTAATAGTCGTCCTATTTTTCTTTTCCTGTTTACTCCTTCTCCTTTCTTCTCTTTGATGGTTTGTGTAGGTTCCCATCTGCTCTTGTAGACACCTCATCCAGCAGTCCTCCTCTTTCTGAACCATAAATCATGACCGGGCGGATGTTGTGTGGACACTAGGCAGGAGAGATGGGGCCCCAGGTGGGTGGGCAGGGGAGAAGCACGCATCAGTGATTTGCTGTTAGGTGGTAACAGAGTTGATAATTTTTCAGGGAACATGGCAGGCAGCCTGTAATTGGTGATGAAGATACATCTTTTCATTGCTTCTGCTGGACACTCTCCAGAACTTGGGTACATTGTATTCACAGATTTCATACTTTTCCACTAAGATTTTCTCCTGGTACCTCTAGGTCAAGGTAAGGGGAAAATAATATTATTATTTTCATCCTAATTTTTCAATGTTCGATGTTTTTATGGTTATCGGTGGCTGAAAAAATAGCTTTCAAGAGGAGAAAACCCTTGTATTAATATACATAGATCCACACAAATACACACCCACGTATCACATATGCATTTGGGAAACTTGTGACATTAAATGAGATGGTCCTTTGGTGACCTTTTCTGAATACTCCCACCTCTCCTGACCCCAGGAACCTTTCCATGGAAGGCACATGTTTTCTCCTGTAGTCATCTCTTTCCAACCTGGAAAAAGAGGACCATAGGATAAAATTGTTAGGTATACATGACAAACTCCTACCAGGAAGTTTTCAATTAAGAGCCACGGGGAAGGGGCCTAAACCTAAACACAGAACTTCTATAAGAATTTCGGCCTTCTGGCAAGTCAGTGCAGGAGACACCCTTGGGTAATGGGAGGCCGTATTGATGTATTTCCTAAATCTTTGCTGCTTTGTCCCTTTAGCTTGTGAGGTAAACTGAGGACTCAGCCGCATCCCTTGAGATGTTCTCTGTCAGCTGCTGCCTAGACTGTTCTCTGGCCTCACTTTGCGGTAGAGATGCTGCCCAGTTAGATACTTACAAATGAGAGTTTCCAAAAGCAAGCTTTATGGAAGGTCATCCAGAGTTTGTACTCTGTGCACTTAATTCCTTTTTACTCAAGTATAAAACTATTCTTTTTCATTCATTCAGCCAATATATTTCTCTATTCCTATCCACAAAACAATGGGTAAGTCACACTGAATGTTACAAAGATAAAATCTGGTCTTGTGTCCCTGCATTCGTGGTCAAGGAGGGATAATACATTCCAGTATTCACCAAATTGTGGTGCTTTTAAAACACACTGGTGCCACGTAATGTTAATGGGTATTTGGGGAAACTGGTTTCCAGGGTAAATGAATGGAGGTAACATTGGGAAAAATCAAGCTGAAGAATGTTTAGTGCTAAGAGAGATTGTCATGGTAGGACCAAGAGAGTGGAGTCCTTCTAGATTCTATCTGGGCAAGGCTGCCTAATTCAACGTGGAAAGTGGTTAAGTGCTAAAAGAGAGATACAGATGAAGTGTTTTAAGTGAGTAGAGAAGAGGATTTTTTTTCAGGCCAGGAAAATCAAGGAATCCACAGATCAGACTGCATTTAAGTTGAACTCTAAAGTTGGGTAGAATTAGAACTGAGATTTGTGAAGACAAGCTATTCAGAAGAATGGTACTTGAAAAAGGCAGACAGAAAACAAGATATGTATGTTAAAAGTTAAGTGAAATGGACAAAAGTACAGCTTGTTGAAGAGTCATTTTTGGTGGAAAAGGGCTAGAAAGGTAGATTAAAATTCTGGACAATTTGACTCAAATGAAGGATATATTTTTTCCAGTGGAAATAAGTAGTTCTTTTCTGGAACAACAACCAACACGGAGTTTGAGAGGTTGGGTAGTATAGAGAGACTTAGTGTCCTGTATCCTTGAACAAGTTGCCTCATGTCATATTGATGCTCTGTATTCCATCTGAACAAATGGGGATGACCATATTGACTTCTTGGGTTATTATAGGCACAGTGGATGCCCTATGGAATGTGTTTAGTATAGTATCTGATATGTGTGATTACCTTTAATACTTTAATTACTAGGTATTAATCCTTTATTTACTAGATATTAATATTAATCTTTTAGTTGCTAGATCCAATGAATAGAGAAAAATATAAACAAAAATCATACATATTCTCAAAAAATAGAGATCACTTGTCAACTCTACCTGCTTTGACCAGCCTCTGTTAATTCTTTCAATTTTTTTGATTTTCTGTGACCCAGATCTCCATCTGTTCTTCTATATTTTAAATGTGGAAATTTGGCCATTTCAGGCTTCATTTTCTTTGTTTTTGTGGATTTACTTTTAGTCCTATCTGCCTTTTCCTCAGTCCTCGGTGGGTTTGTGGTAAGTGTCTAACAGTTGACTCTACACACACACACACACACACACACACACACACACACACACACACGAATGCTTACTATGAATTTATTGATATATAGGATGCATAGCACACATTTGCAAATAATAATAACATAAGCAATACTCTTTATTGCAAATTCCATAAAACCAATTGATTCTCATAGAATATTTTTGTTGACTTTTTAAAAATTATTTTATCTTTAGATAATCTATGGTTGCCATTGATGACCAAAGACAATTTCAGCACAAATACTGGTCAAAATTTTCTTTGCCAAAAAGAGAAATATGAAAGTAAAATAATGGAAATATGTGTCAGAAATTTATTCTTTCATCAAAGACATGAAAAACTTCACTGTTGAGTCAAATAATAGTTTTTTAACAGTTTAAAAAAGATACTTCCCTTAACTTTTTGCACTAATAACAATGTGACAGCTTTAAAATGACACATAAATTGAATAAGCATTATTACTATTTTCTCTGCTACTTTAAAAAATCTAGACATATAGCAAGAAACCTTATCTCTAGTACAGAGTGGTGGTGGTGTGTACATTCACGGTATAGAATCTGCCTTCTCAAACTCGAGGTCATAATTTTTGGATCGATCATCTAGCATGGAGGGCTAGTTATGTACCATGTATTCATGTGCTGAGTTTTGCAGAGGATTCAGAAAAAATTGCATAATGATCAGTGCTTTGACATTTGCTCTCGCTATATTCTATTCTTCGCTGGGACACATGGATTTACTAAATTGTAGCCCCCACATGGCAAAACTGAATTAAAGGGACTAGAATTCTGTTCTCAGGGCTCTTTCTCATTCACAGACTGATCTAACAGCTTGATCACTTAAGATGATATCAAGGCAGGTTGGCAATGAATTAGCTGAAGGTGGCATTTATGTTTGCTGAAGATATTGGTACTGAAAAATCATTCTCATTGGCAAGATGCTGGCACAGCTCTTTCTCCTGCTTTCTCCCTGCAGCTTCTTGCATTGAAAAGGAAGAATGTTCTGCTTTCATTTTTCCAGCACAGACCTGCCTCCACTAGTGCCATTTTAATTTGGTTCCAGAATACCCCTCAGTCTAGCCTGCTTTAATCGCATCGCAGCACATCCCAATAACATTTCTCAGCTCATGTTTTTCTACTTGGCATCAGCAACTCTAAAATGAATGCTGTAGTTCATAGAGAGTCATGTGATGAAGCACTAGGCAAAACATCACAACTCTGGTTACCATTTCAGGGGGGGCACCCTAACCGGCACTAAGTGTCTGAAACAAATTTCATGCATAGAGATTTAATTAATTTACCAGGATTACAATTTTGCTTAATGAATAACTTGTAGTCCTACTTTATGTCATCAAAATACACCCTCTCTAGAAAATGTCATGGAGAAGGCAACGGCATCCCACTCCAGTACTCTTGCCTGGAAAATCCAGTGGATGGAGGAACCTGGTAGGCTGCGGTTCATTGGGTCACTAAGAGTCGTACATGACTGAGCGACTTCACTTTCACGTTTCACTTTCACACATTGGAGGAGGAATGGCGACCCACTCCATTATTCTTGCCTGGAGAATCCCAGGGACAGGGGAGCCTGGTGGGCTGCCGTCTATGGAGTCGCACAGGGTCGGACACGACTGAAGTGACTTAGCAGCAGCAGAAAATGTCGACGATAAGCTGCCATGATCCATTCTTATGAACTTCTCTAAAAAAATCCTGTATATAAATGAGATACATCTAAGTCTGAGGGCAATTCTTTCTCCATGGGCAATTCTTTCTCCAATTTAATCTTTTTTTATAAAGGTTACTCTTTCTGTAACTTCTGAGCAACTGAGGCCAAAGTGTAGGAATTTTTCAAAGCCGTGCTACAGGCATGGGAAATAAAATTGCTATATACCTACCACATCTTGCTGAGGTTAGAGTTAATTCTGATTACTAAAAATGGAGCTGTGAACAGAAATTGCCAATTGCACAGGTGTGGCTGTCCGCAGCACATTTAAATTATGTAAAGATTAGTCCCCAGGTTCAAATATCTGTCTATTCCCTTCCAGATCGCTCTTTGAAATGATGCAGCTGGATACTGGGACCCGCGTTGCTAGGTTGCCTGTCCTGCTGGGACATGTTTAAAGCTATATTCGCCAACCCAGACTATTGCCATTACTTCCACTGGAATCTACTGAGCTAATCTGTGTCTTTATCCTGTAGAACTTATTTGTGGTTTTCAATTTAAGCTGTTCCCCCCCTACACACACCGCCCCAGTTTATTACTACAAAGCTCATTCCACACCAAAACACAGTGGCTATTTATGTCATTGTCAGCTTGCTGGAGCCCCTCATATCTTTACAGTCTTTTCTTTCTCCTTCACCCACCTTGTGCAAAGGCAAATGTCGTCCTTCATCTTAAAGGTTAATGTGGATGGAGAAATCCCACGATCCCAAAGGCAGTGCAGTGAGTTTCATGAGCATTAATACCTGTACTGTTTACAGAGGATGGACAGGGCAGGTTTGCTCACCACCACATGCCGGCAGACACAATTAGGACAAGTGGGTGCTTAATCATTTCCAGAGAAACAGAAATGCTACCTTTTTCAGATGTGCCTTGGAGAAGGACATGGTGAATGTTAAAAACACAGGTCTCCAATTACCAAATGAAAGCTGAGCTACGCACTGTATTCACTGTATCCTTTCCATGAAAGCTCCATTCATGGGGCTCTTGCCATTTTTTCAATGTCCTTTCCTTCCCTCTTTTGGTCCTTTATTTCCTTACTTCCTCCCTCCCTTCTCCCCTTCACTTTCTTTCCTTCTTTCTACACAAGTAAGTGAATTCCCTATTAGCAATTCAAGTAAGCTTTTGGTAGAATAGAGCCATTTGTTATAAATGAATATTTCCAAGGTTGCCTCCGGGATCCATAGCTACAAGGGGGTGAATATAAGAGCTAGGGTTCAAAAGCTGGAGTCAAGTATTCACTCATCTCTCTGAATGATTTTTTTTCTGACCTACCGTAATGCGATCCTTTTTAGGGATTAAAGCATTGTCCACTATAAAAGTACAAGGTATTGAATGCTTATTTTAAATGTCTGTTTCTCTCACTCACCAAACTACCATGATTTTTCACCTGTATAATTGCAATAACTTTCTGACTGGGCTCTGTTATTCTATTGTTCTGTTTGTATACAGATGGTCCCTGACTTACTGTCGTTGGACTTTACTCTGGTGCAAAAGCAATATACATTCAGTAGAAACCTTACTTTGAATTTTGGAATTTGCTCTTTTCCCAGGCTAACAATACAATAGGATATTTTTTCTTGATGCTGGGCAGTGGCAGCAAACCACGGCTCCCAGGCAGCCATGGGATGATGAGGGTAAACAACCAATGTACCATTCTGTAGCCAGACAGCCTTTCTGTTTTTCACTTTCAACGAAACTTGAAAATGAAAGTATTTAATGAACTATTTAGTACTTTATTATAAAACAGGTTTGGGTTAAATGATTTTGCCCAACTGAAGGCTGTGTTCTGTCAGTGTTCTGATCATGTTTAAGGTAGGCTAGGTTAAGCTATGATGTTCATTAGGATAAGTACATTACATGTATTTTCTACTTAAAATATTTTCAAATTGCAGTGGGTTTATAGGGACATAACCTCATCAAGGAAGATCTGTAATTCATCCTACAGTTTACAGATTGAGCATTCCTGAACACAAACCAGATCATACCATGAGGTGTATACTTAGAATAAAATCTAAACCCTTATCCCGGTTTACAAAGCTCTACCTGATCTACATTACCTCTCCCATCTCATCTCATTTTACACTTCAGCTACCGTGCTGCATCTACTCTGGCTTCCTTTCTATATTTATCACAAATTAAGTGGGCTCCCATATTAGGACTTTCCTGGCGGCTCAGTTGGTAAAGAATCTGCCTGCAATGCAGGAGACCTGGGTTTGATCCCTGCATTGGGAAGATCCCCTGGAGAAGGAAACCCACTCCAGTATTCTAGTATTCTAGCCTGGAGAATTCCGTGGACTGTGTAATCCATGGAGTCACAGAGAGTTGGACACGACTGAGTGACTTTCACTTTCACTTTTCCCATGTTAGGACCTTTGCACATGGCCTTCCCCATGCCCATTTCACTTTATTCTCTCTGAAATTTACAGGACTGGGTTGTTCATGCCATTCAGACTTCACCTTAAACATCGCTTCATCACTGAAGCTCTTCTTGACTACCCTAAATGTATTAATTGTCCAATTAATCACATCACCCAGTTTTAATTCTCTGCATGGCTGTGAGCATTATTTGGCTTGTTCCTGTTTTCTTAATTTGTCTTTGTTTCTTTGATGTCTATGATCTGTTTTTCATATATCAGAATGTAACTTAATGACACGAGGATACTTTTCTGTCTTACTAAATATTATATCCCCAGTGCTTAAAATTGTGCATAGCACATATGGAGATGCTCAGTAGATGTTTGGAAAATGAATAAATAAATACATACAAGAAATGCAAATATGCCACCTACCAAGAGAGGTCTGTCATGGTCCCATGCCTTTACTTCCCTCCTTCCCCAGCTCAGAGTCCATCCCCATGATAATCTCTATCTGCATGTTCTGAAGCTCCCTTGCCCCTCTCCCTTCAGCCTTTATGCCCTGGTCAGACTCCAGTGCTGGGTAAACCCAATTATCCACCTCCTCTTAGTCAGTTAAATATGGGTGGAGGGAAACACATAATCATGCTAGCCAGATCTGCTTTGAGTCCATGATCATAAACTTTAAGTGAGATCTTAGTGCAGCCTAGAAATTATGCTACCATATTTAACCTATTCTAAGATTCATAGTTTTTCACATTTGTGAAATCAGCATGTAATTTATAGTCAGCATCAATTCCTGTCATCAGGATGGTGGTGGTGATGTTAGAACTTGGTTGCGTTCCTGGGGATACGGCCAACTGAATGGCAGCTCCTCTACACTTCAGTCAAGAAGCTCTTTAAGGATCATTTGGGGAAAAGTCATGAATCCTGCTTCGGTTTGGAAACTTTACATGAAATTTTTCTGGTAGCAGGAAATGCACCCGCGTCAAACTTGTAGAAAGGGTGCCTGTGTTCATGTCCCCTCGGTCCTCTCTCCTCATTCTCTAATTGTTTTTGTGGAAGTCTTACAACATATTTTGAACAAGTCATATATATATATGGCTTAAAAATAAAAACAATTAAAAAGTTTGCAGCGAGATGTCTCACTTGCATCTCTGTCCTATTCTCATTCCTTCTGCCCTTCCAACAGGTAAACTGTTCTATTAAATTTCTTATGTATCTTTCCAATGATTCTTTATGCAAGAATGAGCCAAAATAAATATATATTCTTATTTTATTACCCAAAAGGTATCATGCAAAGCAAACTGTTTTCACCTATCTTTTTTTCACCTAATGGTAGATACTAACTACAGTTTAGTACATGTTAGTGCATAGTTTCTTCAATCACGTTTTCAGTTATGCATATCTCATTCTACAGATTTATCATGGTTTGTTGAACTGGGCCTTATTGGTAGTCACCTGGGCTACTCCCAATCTTTTGTCACAAACAGTGGTGCAATAACTTTCACACACATGTAATTTTAAAGAGATATGAATATATAAGATAAATGCCTCCCCCATTAGGTTGCTAGGTCAAAAGGGAAAGTGTATGTTTTGGGTCAAATTGTGTCACCTAGGAAAATATGTTCAAGTCCAACATTTGAAATCCGTGAATGTGACCTTATCTGGAAGTACAGTCTTTGCAAACGTAAACAAGTTAAAATGAGGTCATTTCAAGTTAAATTGAGGTTAAGTTAAGACGAGAATCCAAACTAATCCAGCAACTTTTGTCCTTATAAGAAGAGGGAGTTTAGACTGAGATACACAGGAAAGAAAACTGTGAAGATGGAGACAGAGTTTAAAGTGATACATCTATAAACCAAGGAATGCCAATGATTGCCAGAAAGGCAATCATTGTTAAAGAGGAAAGGAAGGCTTCTTCCCCATGGCCTTGCTGACACCTGATTTCAGACTTCTAGTTTCCAGAACTGTGAAAAAAAAAGTCTATTTTGAAGTACTCTGTGTGTGTTTTTGTTACTGAAGTCCTAGGAAACTAATACAAAGCATTTGCAATTTTGATACCTATTCCTGGGTTACCCTCGCTGGATATTTGCCATGTGCCCTGTCACCAGCAAAGCATGGCCATGATCGTTATCCCTTCAGCCTTAGCAACAGAGAATATTGTTAAATTTTTCAGTTGCTGATAGGTCATGAATAATACTTCAGTGCAATTTTAATTTATATTTTCCTTTTCATACATTTGTATCTTGTCCTATATTGAGAGGCTATTAATATCTCTGTTTCTGTGAATTCTCTGTTTTTTTCTCTGTGAATTTTCTTTGAATTCTTTTTCTGTGAATTCTCTGTTGCTGGTTTTTTTTTGTTTTGCTGTTATTGTTGTTATTGTCATGTTTGTTCCAAATCATATTAGGGGATTAGTGGTTTTGCAAATATTTTTTTCTAGTTTATAATTTATCTTGTGAAATACTGACTTGCTAAATTTCTGTTTAGAGTAATTTATTAATCTTTTGTGTGGCTTCTGGAATTTGAGTCACAGTTGGGAAAGTTTTTTCCACTCCCAGTTTGTAAAGGATTTCACTTATGATTTCTTTCAGAACTTTTCTCCCCCTTCATCAAAGCAGTTCATTGGAAATCCTGAAGGGGTAAAGTTGGATCCAACTTTATCTTTTTCCAGATGGTATCTATTTTATTTCAACACCATTTATTCTTGAAATGTTACCTTTATAATATATTAAAATTCTTATATATATATATATATATATATTTGCATCTATTTCTGGGAATTCTGTTACATTGGCCAGTCTATCTATTCATGTTCCAATAAAATCTATCTTAATTCTTGAAGTTTTGTAATATATTTTAATATATAGGCAAGCTAGTCAATTTCCACCCACTTTCTCTAATGAATCCACTCTAGTTAAGCCTCTATCCCCACTAACTTACCCAAATTGCTCTCATCAAGATTTCTAATGACCTTTGTGTTACTCGGACAGGTGGCTGGTTGTCAGTCCTCATCAAATTAGATCAGTCCCTAACATTTGACCTAGCTGGATAGTCATTCTTTCTTAAAATGCCTTCTTTGGGGAGAGCCTTCTCTTCCTACTTCGCCACTTACTCCTCCTTAGTCTCCGTTGTACATTCTTTCTATTTCTCTGAACTGCCCATTCCCCAGTTGTCCCGTTGCTTGGTTTTCTGTCATTGTTTCCACCCTCCCCATACTCATTTTCTGGATGATTTCATCTGGGGACAAGATTTTAAGTACTACCTCTATCCTAATGATGACCACATTTTGTAACTCCAGCCAGCCTCTCTCTCATGAACTCCAAACTCAATACTCAACTGTTTATTCAACATTTCTACTTGTACTCAAAATGTAGTCTCCCCGACACCGAATCCATGCTTTTCCTCTACCAAATTTGTTCTTCTTTCATTGAAACAAGTTTGGAATAATCCTTAACTCTTCTTTTCTTTCACCTCACATCTATTTCATCAGCTTCATCTGAGCTCTAATTTCAAAATATTTCTGGAATCTAAATGCAGCATCTCCACTGCTATGCTGTGGTCCCAACCACAGTTATCTCTTGACAGAATTATTGTAATATCCTCCTACCTGTTCTCTGCTTCTTCTATAGTCTATTCTTTCTATAGCAGTCAGTAGGATGTTCTCCATGAAAGTATCCCATCTTACTCAGAGCAAAGATCAAAGCCTCTATCATGATTCGAAGGCCCCAAATACTGTGACCTCCATGGTGACCTCATCTCCTACCACCCCTGCCCACCCTCTTTCAGCTGTAGCATTCTGTTCCGTTCCTCAAACCTGCCAGCACATTCCCATTGCGGTCTTGCCACTTGATATTCTCTAATATTTTATTTCATTAAATATTCACAACCGTGTACTGTGATGATCGCTACCCTCATTTTGCAGATGAGAAAGTGAGAGCGGAGAATATAGAAAGCTCTCCCCAAGTCTGTGCAGTTATTACTTAGCCAAATGGCACTTTGTGGGCTTCCCTGGAGGCTCAGATCATAAAGCGTCTGCCTGCAATGCGGGAGACCCAGGAAGATCCCCTGGAGAAGGAAATGGCAACCCACTCCAGTACTCTTGCCTGGAAAATTCCATGGACTGAGGAGCCTGGTAGGCTACAGTCCACGGGGTCGCAAAGAGTCGGACACGACTGAGCGACTTCACTTTAAATGGCACTTGAATCCAAATCTCTTTGGTGGCTAGTTCTCTACTCTTTTTATCACAGAAACTTTCTGGCTTCTTGCATCGTCTCTGTTGCTGTGTCATTTGGAGCTCTAGTCTGGGTAGTGTATCTTGGCCTTAGTCTATTCACCTTAGAAATGAGGACTTCAGTTCAGGTATTCTCAAAGTTCCCACCTATTCAGATGCTCTGTGACCTCCCGACTCTGAAAGAGAGTGCCCAGCAGGGCTCAAACTAAGAATAGTGGTGATTTTGGTGAAGAGAGGCGAGTGTAGCAAAACATGGGCAGATGTGGTTAGAGAGGACACCTGACTATTGCAGAAGTGGGTTGGTACAAAGACTTTTTTAGTACCACTTAGGAATATTCTTCTAGGTCTGTCCCTCTTGACTGCATATTATTTCAGTTCAGTGCCTAGTGTAAATAAAACACCCTGTCTTTACAGGGTACTTTTTTTCACCATCTTCATTATCAAATCAGACAGTCAAGGAGACAGACAAAAACTTGCTTTTCCCTAAACCCGTGACCTCAAAGGACCTTCTATTTCCATTCTTAGGCTGGTCTAGCCACTCTTCTCCCTAATTCTGCTTATAGTCAGGACAAAAGTTGTCACCCTAAATGATGAGGTACCTATAACCCATTCTTCACAAATGAAACCAATCAGAGGGTCAGAGAGATGATACCTTGGTTTCTGACTCTGTAAGTGTCAATGTCATCACACCAGCAGATCTTGCTTGCTTCTCCAGGGCTTATCAAGAGACGATGATATCACTCTGTTCAGAGCCTCACCCCCCACCACACACAGATGGCAAGAAATTGAAACTGTTTTCAGTTGGGATCCCTGCTCACCTGTAATCAGCCAAATTCCATGGTTAGAGCTGTTTCATGATCAAACGAGCACCTAGGCCCCAGCCTTCTAAGATTCATGTGGGTGCCACATCCAGCTGATCTGGGGGTGGCATTCCAGCAGACTATGATGGGAGCGGAAACAAGCAATTACTTAATAAAACCTTATAAACGGTAACAAATCATACTTAAAGCAGGAAGGAAATAAATAAATCCAAAAGGTCTTTCCTTTACCCTTGTGATTTGTGGTCCCGCTCTCCTCGGAATCCAGTCCAAATGCCCTGCATCTGTGCTTTCTGCCGAGGGCTGAGCGCCACTGTAATCTCGGACCAGAAAGCTCTCTGTGCTTCGTCCGTCATGGCCTAGTTAGCCCTCACACGACCGTGGTAGAGAGGGGCTACTGTTTCTCTCACTTCACAGAGCTACAGAGATGAGTAACTGGTAAGAGGTTTACACAGTGAGTAAATGGCAAAGCCAGGACTTGAGCCTGCCTGCTGTGACTCCAGAATCTGTGCTCTGAACAAATGCTGCTCTTTCTAATCTCATGTAAGCCCAAGAAGTCGGCCAACTTACTATGGCTCCGACTTCACAGTAACAGAACAAGGCAGGAGTGGGTTCTGTCCCTTGCTTATGAGGGTGAGAATGGAACCCAGCCCACACCGTTCCAGTCCCATAGCCCTCATTCTTTGTTTCACTGTCATCTCTGCTTTCTTCTTAAAACAGAACAGAACAGATTCCCCTGATAGGGTAATGGACCACCCGGCTATGAGTGTGTTTCTCAGCTTATTCTTATCTGTAGAATATGTGTGGAACCTTGGACGGTGGAGAGATCCAAAGGGATGCAGTGACTAAGGTCACCTGTGCCCCTGTAACTATGCCATGACTCTCTTTGTTAACATTATAATCAGATATTGACCAATATGATGTAAACAAATACCAAAGAGATGGAGAGCCATCTATTGTTGAGCGCACGAGAGAGAATATTCTGTCTTGAGCCCAGGCTAAAAATAAACTGTTGACAGTACACACATCCTCCCTCATGTTGCAGTGTCTCAGGAACAGAGGCAGAATTTAATCATTTCATCCTCTGAAGTGAGGCCTCTGCGGTTTAATATGCACACATCACAAGTTTCAAATTTCACTGGTGAAATTCAGTCTTCAACAAAAACCTAGCTGTCTCTTTGACTTGAAATGTGTTCTAAAATGTTTAATAAAGGCCTATTGAAACCAATAAAGCATCTCCGGAAAATGCTGGTTTAACCCACACAGCCAATTCTCTTTTTCATAAAGGCACTTTGTGTTATTTGGTTCAAGGGACTGATCTCTGAGCCCCGACATAAGTGGGTGCCAAGGTTGACACTCATGCATGAAGAATTCTTTGGGAAAAATCATATAATTGATCTCACATGTCAGGTTTGTCAGGACTTGCCTGGCTCCAAGTCTTTGCACATCTTTTCTGCCCACAGTTAGAAGTGCTGGACCAAGAGGGTTTGGCTCGTCTCTCATCACTGGATCTAGGTAACTCCAGTCTAACTGGTGGTTGGATGGGTGTGGTGGGGCCTGGAGCCTCTGGAATCCACTTTAGTTCTTCTGAATAGACTCATGCTGTTTGTTTATGAGACCTAATCCTTGCACCTTGCTCCTAATGCTGTCTTCCCAGATCCTATGTTCATGTCCCTGCTTACCTCTCTGCTAAGTGCCCTGAATCTTCAGAAAACGGAGAACCTCACTTGCCTATGCTAATCCTCCTTTCCTCAAATCCAGGGTTTCTCAGGTTTGACACAGTAAATGTTTTGCTTCTAAGGGCTCTTTGTTTAGGAAAGTTGTGCATCGTAGGATGTTTAGCAGCATCCCCGACTTCTTCCCACTAAAGGCCCTCAGCGCCCCCAATCCAGTCACTGTAATAAAAACGTCTCCAGACATTCAAATGTTCCTTGGAGGGGGTGGAACAAATTGTCACTAGCTGAGAACTGGTGATTTATTTCCGTCTAGTGGAAATAAAAGGACTGATGCTCTGTCCTTGCACCCCAGGATGGTTGTGAGCAATCTCCCAGAGGCTTCTGTGATTTTAGTGCTGCCCAACCAAGAAGCATTTGGTTGGCCAAAAGCTTCATTTGGGTTTTTCCATAAGATCTTACAAACCTTTTGGCCAATGCAATATAATATGAACCTCTAACGTGAGTCACACGTTTAACGTAAAATTTTTTAATAGAGTGGCAACTTAACAAAAAAACAGGTAAAATTAATTTTGGTAATATATGCTATTTTATCCAATATATCAAAATTATTATTTTATGCTAAATATTTGGCATCTGATGTATATTTTACACTTATAACACATATCAGTTTGGACTAGCCACAGTTCAAGTATTCAGTAGCACCATGTAGCAAATGGCTTCTTTATGGGCATCATTGATGTAAATTTCTAAAATACCACCTATTTTTCAATTCACTTCAAGACTTGGAATAATATGGTGATGTAAACATGGGGCTGGGGTTTCAGATGTATCTGATTAAAGTATTTCTGTGTTTCTTTTCAATGCTATGGCCTTGAAACTATTATTTAATGTTTCTAAACTTCCGTTTTAATATTTTTATTGGAGAAATAATTGTTTCAAAAAGTTTTCATCATGGTTACCTCAAATAATGGATATAGTGCCTAGTGTGTATGTGTTAGTCACTCAGTCATGTCTGACTCTTTGTAATTGTAGCCCACCAGGCTCCCCTGTCCTTGGAATTCTCCAGGCAAGAATTCTGCAGTGGGTAGGCCGTCCCTTCTCCAGGGGATCTTCCCAACTCGGGGATTGAACCTGGGTCTCCCACATTGCAGGCAGATTCTTTACCATCTGAGCCACCAGGGAAGCCCCATATAGTGCCTAGAGAAGACGCTTAATAAGTAGAATATCTCTGTTGCCTGTACCCCCGCTCTCAACAGCAAATGTTCATATTAAATTCCTCTACTGCTAGCCTCTTGCTCGAAACACTCCCAATGTTCCATCCTTCGGACACCATGCTCTGGACCTAATTAGACACTCAAGGGGCATGTAAAACACTGATTCCTCCCAGGGAATCCAAGTTTATCCTGCTTGGTCCTGCCCTGCTGCTGTTAATTAAGTGATATTTAGTGATATCTACAGAAAATGACAATTTTAAAATAATGAATCAGCCCTCTCAGTTTCCTTTGATTTTTAACTGTCATTGTTCCACCTTTATGGCAAGTCAATAACATGAGATATAAGAAAGCATTCTGGATGCATCTTTCCCATCAGGCAGGATCCTGTGTAGCATGGTCTTTTAAGCCACAGTGCCATAATGCTGGCAAGTTTCTTCTGCAGAGACGCTACATCAACATTTTGGCCAATGTTAAAAAAAGAACAAATGCCTAGACCAGCTTGGCTTGACTAGTGGCTGGTTCATCCATCCTAATGTATAGGATTCATAAAAGATAAAAATGTGTCACCATGGCAAAGGCAGCCCATGTTATCTATTGCACAGCCATAAATATTCATTTAGTTCAGAGCTCACGTCCAGAGGTATTCAGGTCAGTTGTTAGCGATGGGAAGCTGACAGCATTTCTGTACAGAACTGATTTCTTCATAGTTTACCTGCCGTTTTGGGGGAATTCTTCCTCAGGTCAGCCCTCTTTCACTTGTGTCCAAACAGGCCTTGGCCAGCACAATATGCTAACCAACTCTTTCCCATTTGGCTCTGCACTGTCTTTGTCAAAGCCTTAAAGAAGGTCATGTTTTCCCCTAATCACCAGGAAGTTATTGTGAGAAGTCTATCAGCATTAGCTGAGAGATGTATTCTTAGTATCTAGGTATGTGTCAGGTGCTGGGGACACCAGATGATTAAAGAAGTTTCCACTGGTCTGGACTTCGCAGTGCAGGAGGGAACACCATGTAAATGAGTGATCTCAATAAGATCCTTAACTCATAGTACATAGAACTTTGGGACCACAGAGAAAGGAGACATTTGTCATTTATTCTTAAATTTATTGAACACTGAATCTCTGTGTTATGTCATGTAAGTAGTTTTTAGATTACCCCTTTTCTAATTGCTGCTGATTCTGAATTTATGCACATATTCAATTAAATCAGACAAGTCCACAGAAAGACTCATCAGTTTAAGCATTTGTGGCTACTGTTTGACACACTCATTTCTCAGGCCAAATTAATGATGGGAGGGCTCTGGTTAATAAAGAATTGCTGTATATATACATAATTTAATTTTAAGATTAGTTATCAGTTAAAGGTCATAACACTGTGAACTCTATATTTGTTTTAAAATTAGGTTCTTCTCCTGTTGCTAATTTAACTGTTCTTTAGTATCTTTCAGGGTCTTAGAATCTTCACACACACACATACATACATATATATAAAACTCAATAATGTCAGAAATGTGAACTTATAATGAATTGTGTTTGTACACAGACACACACACATACATATGTGTGTGTGTATATATATATTTAAATAACAGCTAAAATCTCAGCTTTTCACAGCAAGCTTTTCTTCTTCAAGTTTGTTTTTAAGTCAGTGTCACAGTAGTCCTATAAGGTGAAGTATTATTACAGTATTATTTTTCAAATAAGGTCAATTGAACACAAAAGAGTCAGTGACTCACCAGGCCCTATGTAGAATAGCTTTATCTGTGTTGCTAGAACTGTATCTCAGGTTTCCTGAGTCTCAGTCTTTGAACCTAACGAGAGAATTTTTGTTTGATTTACTTAATATGTGTCTAACTTTTAAAGGGTATTTCTCAACAGCTTTCCAGTGTTTTAAATATTCTAACAATGTCAGTATTTATCCATTAGTTGAGAAACTTCACAGTTTGATATAATCAATCATTATTGATTGTCTACTAGATATAAAATATGCAATTACAAAACAGGCAGCAAAATTGCTTTCCTCAAGAAACATACAATGTAAATATTGATACACAAGATCGCCTTGGCATGGGGTAGGATAATTATAATAGTTATCGTGAAAATGTGCTGTTTGTTCTAACCAATGAAAGTACTGTTGGTCAGAGTTCACTGCATGGTATTTCTGGTTCTAGTGTCCCTGTGATATGTTGGCAAGAGGATAGACAAATCTGCCAGTGGAATAGAACAGACAGTCCAAAGATATACCCACATATCTGTAGTCATCTGATTTAAAGCAAAGTTGTCCCTACATTCAAAGGAGAAAAGGACAATATTTTCAATAAATAATGCTGAGTTACATGGATATTCATATGAGAAATAAATGTAATTTGATGCCTGCCTCACACCATAAAAAGAATTATTTTAGATGAACTGTAGACCTAAGTGTGAAAGGCAAAGCAATAGAACATCTAGAAGATGATACATGAGAATATCTTCATGTTTTTGGAGTAGGCAACTATTTTAAAAATACAACTCAAAAACATTAACCATAAAAAAGGTTGCTAAAATGGTCTTTATTATTATGTAGTTATAAAAAGTACTGAGTAAACATATCCTAGTATAAACCACAGAAAGCAGATGAGTTAAAATGGATGTCATTTAATTCAATACGAAGATAGTAACTTGGCATTCAACTTAAATATTTCAAATATTCACTCCACACATATAAAAATGTCAAATCTAATAAAAAACAGATTACAAAAATAAAAACAATGAATAAATAAATACACATTTGTTAAAATTTAGAACTTTCTTTTTTTTTAATTAATTAATTTATTTTACTTTACAATATTGTATTGGTTTTGCCATACATTGACTTGAATCCTCCATGGCTTTCATTTACCAAAAGAGTGAAATAGTGGTGAGAAATACATTGCAATGAGTATATCTGACAAATATCTATTTTCACAACATCTACAAATTATTAAAGGACATCTTATATAGGACATATATAAAGGACATCTACAAAGTTTATTTTTAAAAAGTCATATGACTGAACTAAAGTCAAATGGGCAAAAGACTTGAAGACAATATACAAATATTCAATTAGCATGAGAAAAGGTGCTCAACATCATTAGTCCTCATGAAATTACACATTAAATCACAGTGAGACACCACTGTAACCCTACCTGAAGCCCCCAAATCAAGAGGTCTGATGATGATATTTGTCACTTAGGATACAGAACAACTGAAATTCTTATTACTGCTGGTAGGAGTGTAAATTGTTAAAACCACTTTGAAAATACTTCAGCTATATTTACTAAAGCTGAACAATATATGTACATACAAACCAACAGACTTGCAAAAGAAAGATCATCATATCTTTATCCACAATAGCCCTAAACTATAAATGCCTAACTGGGAGAATGAATAAACATGGTGTATGCACATAATAGGATAATACCCAGGAAAACAATAGATAAATTATTGTTATAGTTGTATGAACACAAATTAATCTCATAAAGTATTGAGAAAAAGGAACCCAACACAAAAGTAGTACATATTGCTTGATTCTATTTATATAAACTTTCAAAACAGGCAAAAGTAATCAATGGTGATACAGGTCAAAGAGTGTTTGTCTTTGGATCACAGGGAGGGCTCACCAAGAATTTCTAGGAAATGAGAGGGTTTAAAGTGTGCTATATCTTTTCCTAGTGATGATTATATGGGTATAGACACATAATTCTTCAAGTTGTATATTTAAGATTTGTTCAACTTACTGTAAGTTTTACATTGTGTAGTAAAGAGAATAATAATCCCCCCAAAATGTCCACAACTTAATCTCTCATATTTGTGAATACATTCCTTATTGGGCAAAAGAGATTTTTGCACGTATATTTAAGATTAGGCTTCCCAGGTGGCGCTAGTGGTAAAGACACTTGGCACTTGCACATTGGCAAGACACCCGCTTGTCAATGCCCAAGACATAAGAGATGTAGGTTCAATTCCTGGGTCGGGAAGATCCCCTGGAAAAGGGCATGACAACCCACTCCAGTATTCTTTCCTGGAGAATCCCATGGACAGAGGAGCCTGGTGGGCTACAGTTCACAGGGTCCAAAGAGCTGGACACAACTGAAGTGACTCAGCTCACAATTAAGATTAAGGAAGCTGAGGTGGGGAGATTATCCAGGACTACTTAAGTGGGCATGATCAGTCCTTAAAAATGGAAAAGAATAAAAGTGGGTTAGAATGCTGAAGCATAAGAAGGACACAGTCCACCACTCTGAATTTGAAAATGGAAAAAAGGGCCCATGAGCCAAAAAATGGGCGGCTTAGAATCTGGAGAAGACAAGGAAACAGATTTGCCCCCTTGAACTTCCAGAAAGGAACATAGCCCTGATGGTGGCTTTATTTTAGTCTACTGAGACCCATGTTACCTTCCTGACTTACAGAAGTATACAGTGATACATTTGTTTGTGGTAATTAGTTACAATAGAAAACTAACATAACAGAGATGTTAAAGGATGTTGAAAACAAAAACTCCTATTTCTCCTTTTTGAAGGGTCTTAAAAATGACATCTTGTCCACTTGCTAAACCTGTTTACTCTATCCCTGGAATGCTCACAGAATTGCCTTCTACTACCATTCACCCTCGGAGAAGGCAATGGCAACCCATTCCAGTACTCTTGCCTGGAAAATCCCATGGACGGAGGAGCCTGGTAGGCTGCAGTCCATGGGGTCGCAAAGAGTCAGACATGACTGAGCGACTTCACTTTCACTTTTCACTTTCATGCATTGGAGAAGGAAATGGCAATCCACTCCAGTGTTCTTGCCTGGAGAATCCCAGGGACGGCGCAGCCTGGTGGGCTGCCGTCTATGGGGTCGCACAGAGTCGGACATGACTGAAGTGACTTAGCAGCAGCAGCAGCAGCAACCACTCACCCTATTTTATCTTTCATCCCCACGGGATTATGAATTCTATTAGGGCATCTTCATATCATCCACAACACCAGGGATTGTGCATACGTGCCTTGTATAGAATCAATGCTCCGTAAGTGTTTGGTAAATTAAATTATATGAACCACTTATCTGTATGAGAGGCAGAGACGTAGACAGATAGGCTCACACTAATGTGGTCTTGTAGTCAACTTAGCAAGCTCTCCAGTGCAAAGACACATTAAAGCTAGGAGTCCTAAATAATGAGGCTGAAGTTGCTTAAAACAGCAGGCTGGCGTCAGATGAAACATTTCTATATCATTCTAGATTAAATAAAACATTTACCATTTCATGCTTTCTTTCCTGGTAATTTTTGTCTTGTCTTTCACAATAGTGATTTGTTCCACATGGCCACTCATTTAGGATAATAGCAAACCAATAGGCGTGACGAGAAGAGACGGGTCCATACCTGATCACCAATATTCCATTACGCTTCCTTGAGCTGCAGGCCTGGTGAAACTGCCAGTGCCTTAAAGGAACTGAGCTTGAGTCTACATATTAGGAATTCAGTGACGACAGTAGCAGTAATCAAATTATATAGTAAGTGGAGCGACATGGCTATATTGGGAGGCTGCTGTTGTAAGGAGCTGTTTTCCCTGTGTCCAAACAACAAATGTTTTTTAGAATGTATTATGTTTGGCCCTTGTGATAAATACTGTGGGGGATATGAGAGAGAGAATCTATATTCTTTACACTCAAAAGTGTATAATACAGTTGGGGAAATAAAACATTTAAGAAAAATAACCCAGGAATGGGGCCAATTGTTTGTTGTTTAGTCACTCAGTCATGTCTACCTCTTTGTAAACCCATGGACTGTAGCCCCGCAGGGCCCTCTGTCCATGGGATTTCCCAGGCAAGAAGACTGTAGTGGGTTGCCATTTCCGACTCCAGGGGATCTTCCCAACCCAGGGATTGAATCTGCATCTCCTACATGGTATTGTATTGCATTGTATTGGGGCTAAAATATAGTATGAAACTGCAGAAGAGAGACGGAGGATTTGGAAAAGCCTTGGGGAGTTGGAGAAGTCAAGGGAGGAGTTATACTTTGGAATTAAAGGTGGAAAACCGAGGTTGTATGGTAGGCGGTAGTGCACAGAATATTCCAGAACAGCTTCCAGTCCTGTTTATCTAGAGCAGGGTTTCCCAATCTCAGCACTATTGATGTTTGAAACTGTAACTTTTTATGGGGGATTGTCTTGGGTATCGTAGGATGTTTAGCAGCATCCCTAATCTCTACCAACTAAATGCCAATAATTTCCTCCTCCTCAAAGCCATGAGAACTGAATATGCACTCTGAGGGAAAAATGACCCCCCACTGAGAATTGCCATGCTGAAGTAAGCATTCCCAGAGGGAACTCATAGGAGTTACGTGGCTTGGCAAGGAGTTTGTCATATAATAGGGAACTACTGAAAACATTTGTGAGGGCTGACAGGCTGGAAACTGTAGTTTGAAGATAATTTATCTGTTTGAGATCCTCACTCAAAATTGGAGCAAGGCATTGTGGGGGAAAGGAAGAAGAACCCAAATCCTCCCACAACAGTCCAAGCACAAACAGAGGAAGACTGGCCGGCCAGAGGATTAAAGAGCGCTCCATGCCTGCAGGTGTTTTTACTGCTCCACAGCTTTAAGGTTGTTTTATATTTAGATCATTGTTTCAACATCGCATTGCACATTTCATCTGAATGCCAAGTACTCAGAGATACATCTCTTTTTAGAAGCCCCTACTCATGGGCTTCCCTGGAGAGAGGAACAGCCACCAACAGCATCAGAAGCAATCTGTAACTTGAGGAGCTTGGCTGGGAATGCTCTAGCACCTGACGGCCAGGGATAGCAGTGTAGGCAGCGCAGGACCAAATGTGTGGTGCCAGTCCTCTGGGACTATCCTCAAAGCCTGTGGAGAGAAGAGAACAGTAACGTAGAAAACTCTATAAGCCTCCAAGGCAGTAACTTTCTTGAATTCCACTCTCTCTGTAAATTTCAAGTTTATCCTTAATTATGGTTTAAAAAATATTTTAACAAGTATTGTGTCTTTCTTTCTTTCTTCCCCCTAGTGAAAGGAAAAAGAGAAATAAGTGTATCTCGGGCTCTTCATTCTTGTGGCTGTTTGCTAAGCTCAGGGAACCAGGCTGAGATATTGGTACACCCATCAGCATGGCTGAGCTGCATGGAGGGCCCCTTTCTTCATGATCTAAAAATAACACTAATGGGGTATTTAAAAACATATGGAATTTTGTGAAATATAGCATAATAGTATAAAATGAGTAATTTCAAAAGCATAAATACTTTAATAACTATTTCAGTTTTCAAGCTTGAAAAAATTTATCTCAGTAATATTTTCATGAGAAATTTCATAGAAGAAAACTTCAAGTGTTATTGACAATTTAAAAAACAAACTCAAATGAATGGACATAAGAACATATACCTAAGTGGAAAGGTTAAACAAATATGGAAGGTGTAATTTCTTCTCCATTCAGTTTATGCAATTTAAAATATTTAGGGGGATATAGCAACATGCTTTTAAAGTTGATTTAGAATGCTTGTACAACTGAGATTACCCCTCCTCAGAAGTTCTAGAAAGGTGTGAAATAAAACAGGAATATTTTACATTTCCCAAATGTTAAAACTTGAAAGAAAGAAGCTAAACTAGTTAAAATAGATGTTTTGAATCTGCAAAAACAGATTTCTGGCATATATGCTGGTGGTTGGTGATGGTTTAGTTGCTAAGTCGTGTCTGACTCTTTTGACCCCATGGATTGTAACCTGCCAGGCTCCACTGACCATGGGATTTCACAGGCAAGAATACTGGAGTGGGTTGCCATTTTCTTCTCCAGAGGATCTTCCTGACCCAGGGATTGAACTCAGGTCTCCTGCATTGCCAGCTGATTCTTTATCCCTGAGCTACCAAGGAAGGCCAAAAAATATATAAACCATTGCAAAGTGGTATTTCAAATAAAACATTTTCTCAGTAGTGGGGAAAAAAAAAAACACTGAAATTCGATAGATAGGTGTCTAGATTTAGGACACACTGATAGAATTGAAAAGATCTCCACAAATAGATTAAAATTTCCACAAGGACACCGACTACATATATTCTGCTATTCTATACATCTTCACCCAGTAAAGTGATGCTGCTGCTGCTGCTAAGTCGCTTCAGTCGTGTCCGACTCTGTGCGACCCCATAGATGGCAGCCCACCAGGCTCCCCCATCCCTGGGATTCTCCAGGCAGGAACACTGGAGTGGGCTGCCATTTCCTTCTCCAATGCATGAAAGTGAAAAGTGAAAGTGCAGTCCCTCAGTCGTGTCCGACTCTTAGCGACCCCATGGACTGCAGCCCACCAGGCTCCTCCATCCATGGGATTTTCCAGGCAAGAGTACTGGAGTGGGGTGAGTAAAGTGATGGGCAGATGACAACTCTCAATCAACACCTCTCTGAAGTTAAATTCACCATGACCCATCAGTAAAATGATTTGTTAAAAGAATGAAGTTCTTGCTATCATATCATAGATTGAGGAAATGTTATACCCAATAGAGATATAGTATATTGCCTTGGAACATGAGCTCAGGACTCAGACAACTGGTGTTTAAATCCTACCTTCACATCTTCAAGGTATATGACCTTAGAATATTTAAGTATTTTCTGTGATTATAAAATGGGACCAAAACAGAATCCACCTTACAGGGAAATTATGCAGCATTAATGCATCATATATAAATATATTTAAATACTTCATATATTTATATACACTTGATAAATAAAAATATTATTGGAATAGTGAATTCAAATTAAATATAAATAGTTTAACATTTTAATATGAATATTTTAAATATTCGAATTTTCAACATGCTCACTATCTAGAGGGACCTCCTAGGAAATCCTCTGGCACTAGGAAGACACCTTCTAATTTACTTAGCGACCAGGGATTTTAACATATTGATTTACTGACAGCAGGGAGTTCCCTCAGTTATGGATCACTTAGGAGTCAGCAATGAGTAGGAAAAGCAAGGTCTGGGATCAGAGCTCACCTGTGACATTGATTCTCTCTGGGATCTTGCTTTTCTGAGCCTCATGCCCTTGACCATAACAAAAAGATGATATCTACCTCCCTTATTAAGAAAATTAACATGTGTCATCTACTGCAGAGTCTGGGCCACAAAGAAGTTTAATGTCCCATTTATCTATCTCAAGAAAAAAGACTTTGTGTTACAATGTGAGATCCTTCCTCATCCTAAAAAATATCAAAAATCTAAGAACTTCTGAAAGAAGAGTTTTCATTCTCCATCTAAATGCAAAAATATTTCCATATCAATGACAGTCAATCCCAAATGCATGTCTCTCAATCACCTTTACTTTTCCCATCATATTCATCAAGTAAATGGGCTTGATTCAAGTGGGCTACAAAGCTAGCTAGGGAAGGAGCAGCCAAAACACCACAGAACAAGGTCCTGCATGATGATTTTTAAGGATAAGGCACATCTACTTCATAGCAATCACTTCCTTGGCCCATGAAGCTCTTTTTTTTTAATTGACTACAGAATGTAGACATACTGTCAAAGGATTTAAATCAATTTTATACAATAGCTTCCTTGAACTACCATTACTCCAACAAGATTCATATCTGCAGCTGATTTGGAGACAATTGTGACTGAAATATCAGAGCTGCAGCTCTTATTGAAAAATTCCTCTCTGTAGATTGTTATTTTTCTGGCACTTAAAAGCCTAATACCAGAAAGGAATGAAATCCCATTTTGCATCTGCCTTTTTAAATGCAGGCTTTTAGCTATCATAATTCCTAAGCTGCGATTCTCACATATCACCTTACTCCAAACAGAACATTGGGATTAATGGTCTGGTATTAAAAGCAGAAACAAAAATGCAATTGCTTTGGGAGGCACTTAAGTACAATGATACCTAGCAGAAGAAAAAGGCTTGATGCCCAGCGGAATAGCTAGCTTTGAATTAGTTATCAATGCAGTAATGTTGGAAAGTAATAGATTATTCTTCCGTTTACTGGCATTCTGAAACTATGGATGTAATTCATGTGTTTAACCCTTGATAAATTGGGTTCATTTATTGCACCACTGAGAATCAATAAAAAAGACCAATATAGATTTCTCTCACTCTTCACCTCTGCTAAACACTAAGCTTCCTGACAGCAGGGATTCCAGGTCATTAGCCTTCATAAACTCCTTGGAGAAGGGAATGGCTACCCACTCCAATATTCTTGCCTGGAGAATCCCATGGACAGAGGAGTCTGGCAGGCTATAGTCCATGGGGTCACAAAGAGTTGGACATGACTAAGCATACACACACACACAGTACCTTAATAAAAGCCATAATATTCATTCCATTTCAGGTCCTCAGTGTCTGTCCAATACTGTCCCGGCCCTGGGGACACAAAAAAAGAAATGACTCTTTCTCTCAAATACTAGAAGGAAAAGGAGATGTAATCAATTAATAGGAAACAAAGATGTCTTAAAATACAAGTAATAGAAATTTGACATCCTCATCTAGACCAGTTGGAGAACAAGTAGGGACTTCCTACCTTCCCTAGAAATTTCCATTTAAGGGAAAATAAGGTTAGTGTGCTTCAAAGCAAGGATACCAAATAAAATCAAAACATTGTGATACACTTTCAGAATAAGACTACTTGGCCTCTGGACATATGCCTGTGGAAGGAGGGATGCTGAAGACCAAGAGAAGAATTTGGGAATAAAAAGTAGACTACAATTTGAGAGGATTAATGGGACATTGGAGATAGCTAGAAATGGTTTTCTAGTCATGACCTTTTCTCTCTAGTAGGTAATCTGCCTAATAGCTGTCATGGAAGAGAGAAGGAACAATTCCAGTCCAATCCCCGCCATAGGCAACAAGCTCACATCAGCATGGAAACTGAATGGCGGTGGCCAGATGCTCACAGCATGAACTGCAGACACGCTGATCTGTCCCAGAGCATTCTTCTCCCTGCTTCCTGTTCCTTCCATCTACTAGCAGAGGACCAATTAAATATAAAAGAGAGTGGAGGACCCCAGAAAAGAGTACTTTTTGAGACTGAGGTGTTAGGAGATTCCCTGGGGTCGGGAGATGCTTATGAGCAAGATGCGGCTACTGCTAAGTCACTTCAGTCGTGTCTGACTCTGTGTGACCCCATAGACATCAGCCCACCAGGCTCCTCCATCCATGGGATTTTCCAGGCAAGAGTACTGGAGTGGGGTACCATGGCCCTCTCCAATGAGCAAGGTGAGAGAGATGTAAAAAGGAAAAACTAAGCTATAATATGAACTAATATACTGGAAGATTTAATTGAGAAACTACCTCAGAAGACATCAAGACAAGGTAGATCAGGAATTTCACTACTAGAATGGGTGTTCTAGGATCTCTGAGAATATACTCCACAGAGAAATAAGCATAACTGGCAAGTATTGTGTATCTATCTATCGATCTATCTGAAAAATATATGTGAAGCATATAGAATAGAATAGGTCTTCCCTGGTGGCTCAGTTAGTAAAGAGTCTGTCTGCAATGGGGAAGACCAGGTTCAATCCCTGGGTTTTGTCTGGAGAATTCCATGGACAGAGGAGCTTGGTGGGCTACAGTCCATGAGATCACAAAAGAGTCAGACTTGACTGAATGATTAACACTTTCACTTCACTTTCATAGAATGTAAACATATTATGATATAATACGGGGCTTCCCAAGTGGTGCTAGTGGTAAAGAACCCGCCTGCCAATGCAGGAGACATAAGAGACACAGGTTTGATCCCTGGGTGGGGAAGATCCCCTGGAGAAGGACATGGCAATCCACACCAGTATTATTGCCCAAGGAATCCCATGGACAGAGGAACCTGGTTGCCTACAGTCCGTAGAATCACAAAGAGTCGAACATGACTGAAGTGACTTGGAACAGCACAGCACATGACATAATATATGAGAAATCTGTCCTAACTGCTCACGTTAAATGAGGAAGCATTCATTTAAGAAAATCTACCAAATCTCAGTTAGAACAGCCAGAGTGTGGCACTTGAATCACAAGCCATTTCTTTTCTAACTGCAGCCCAGCCTCCTCAGCTCAGTATGTTGGAAGCTTTCTTCTGGTGAGGTGTGGTCGAGAAGACTGGGTTCCTTATCCTCTCAGCTCATAGTCAAGGTATTTTACTAGGATGGGAAGGCCCTGAGCATGTCCCATCACTCGTAGCTCCAAGTTTCAGAGGCTAATTTCTGACAAGTGTGGCTTCCTCCATTCAGCTTCTACTTGTGAGGTGGACGCTGTATGCTTGGGGTGGCAAGGCAGGAATACTGGGCCCTACTTGCCCTTACCCCTTCTTGCTTGTAGGACAGGGGTTCCCACCCTGGGAGAGGAAAGCTGAAGAAACCAGAGGCTAGTATCCCTATTTAGCTCCCTACTGGTAAAGCAGGGTGCCAAGAGAAGCAAGCCACCATCCCCTACCCCTCATCTGCAGAGCTGTGGCTCAGAGTTTTCCAAAGCAAGATGACATAAATGAACTCTATGGAAGGAAAAAAACAAGGAGATCCATACCAAGACATAGCATAGTAAAAAGGCTAAAAGTCAACAACAAGATGAAAAATTTGAAAGCAGCAAGAGGAAAAGGGTTCCTTACAAACAAGAAAAACTCAGTGGGTTTAACAGCTGACTTCTCATCACAGATAACAAGGCCAGAATGCAGTGGGTGATGTATTCAAGTATTTAAAGAAAAGAATTGTCAATCAAAGATCTTATATCCAGCAAAAAAAAAAAAAAAAAGAAAAATTAAAGTAAATAAAGATATTCTCAGATATACAAAAACTAAAATTTATTACTAGCAGAGCCATTTTAGAGGAAAAACTGAAAGGAAGTTCCTCAGGTTAAAACCAAATCCAGATAGAAATTCAAGTCCAGATGAAAAACATGGAGCAGCAGTAAAGCTTGCTGCTTGTTGTTCAGTTGCTAAGTCATGTCTGATTCATGGTAACCCCACGGACTGCAGCACGCCAAGGCTTCGCTGTTGTCCACCATCTCCCAAAGTCTGCTCAATTCATGCCCATTGAGTCAGTGATTCTACATAATTGTTAAAAAAAACCAGTATATATACATATTTATTTTTTGTTCTCTTAACTAATTTAAAAAGAGCCTTTATAGAACTATTTATCAGTCAGTTTAGTTCAGTTGCTCAGTTGTCTGACTCTTTGCTACCCCATGGACTTCACACCAGGCTTCCCTGTCAATCACCAACTCCCGGAGTTTACTCAAACTCATATCCATCGCGTTGGTGATGCCATCCAACCGTCTCATACTCTGTCATCCCCTTCTCCTCTTGCCCTCAATCTTTCCCAGCATCAGGGTCTTTTCCAATGAGTTGGTTCTTCCCATCAGGTGGCCAAAGGATTGGAGTTTCAGCTTCAGCATCAGTCCTTCCAATGAACACCCAGGACTGATCTCCTTTAGGATGGCCTGGTTGGATCTCCTTGCAGTCCAAGGGACTCTCAAGAGTCTTCTCCGACACCACAGTTCAAAAGCATCAATTCTTCAGTGCTCAGATTTCTTTATAGTCCAACTCTCACATTCATACATGACTACTGGAAAAACCATAGCTTTGACTAGATGGAACTTTGTTGCCAAAGTAATGTCTCTGCCTTTTAATATGCTGTCTAGGTTGGTCATAGCTTTTCTTCCAAGGAGCAAGTGTCTTAATTTCATGGCTGCAGTCATCATCTGCAGTGATTTTGGAGCTTCCCCCCCCAAAAAAAGTCTCTCACTGTTTCCACTGTTTCCCCATCTATTTGCCATGAGGTGATGGGACTGAGTGCCATAATCTTAGTTTTTTAATGTTGAGTTTTAAGCCAACTTTTTCACTCTCCTCTTTCACTTTCATCAAGAAGCTCTTTATTACTTCTTTGCTTTCTGCCATAAGGGTGGTGTCATCTACATATCTGAAGTTATTGATATTTCACCCGGCCATCTTGATTCCAGCTTGTGCTTCATCCAGCCCTGCATTTTGCATGATGTACTGTGCATATAAGTTAAATAAGCAGAGTGACAATATGCAGCCTTGACATACTTCTTTCCTGATATGGAACCAGTCTGTGGTTCCATGTCCAGTTCTAATGGTTGCTTTCTGACCTGCATAGAGATTTCTCAGGAGGCAAGTCAGGTGGTCTGGTATTCCCATCTCTTTAAGAATTTTCCACAGATTGTTGTGACCCACACAGAAAAAGGCTTTGGTATAGTAAATTAAGCAAAAGTAGATATTTTTCTGGAACTCGCTTGCTTTTTTGATGATCCAACAGATGTTGGCAATTTGATCTCTGGCTCCTCTGCCTTTTTAAAATCCAGCTTGAAAATCTGGAAGTTCATGGTTCACGTACTGTTGAAGCCTGGCTTGGAGGATCTTGAGCATTACTTTGCTAGCGTGTGAGGTGAGTACAATTGTGCGGTAGTTTGAACAGTCTTTGGCATTGCCTTTCTTTGGGATTGGAATGAAAACTGACCTTTTCCAGTCCTGTGGCCACTGCTGAGTTTTCCAAATTTGCTGGCATATTGAGTGCAGCACTTTCAGAGCATCATCTTTTAGGATTTGAAATAGCTCAAGTGGAATTCTATCACCTTCACTAGCTTTGTTGGTAGTGATGCTTCCTAAGGCCCACTTGACTTCACATTCCAGGATATCCGCTTCTAGGTGAGTGATCACACCATCGTGGTTATCTGGGTCATGAAGATCTTTTTTGTACAGTTCTTCTGTGTATTCTTGCCACCTCTTCTTAATATCTTCTATTAGGTCCATACCATTTCTGTCCTTTATTGAGCCCATCTTTGCCTGAAATGTTCCCTTGATATTTCTCATTTTCTTGAAGAGATCTCTAGTCTTTCCCATTCTATTCTTTTTCTCTATTTCTTTGCATTGTTCACTGAGGAAGGCTTTGTTATCTCTCCTTGCTATTCTTTGGAACTCTGCATTCAATTGGGTATATCTTTCCTTTTCTCCTTTGCCTTTCACTTCTCTTCTTTGCTCAGCTATGTGTAAGACCTCCTCAGACAACCATTTTGCCTTTTTTGCATTTCTTTTTCTTGGGGAGGGTCTTGATCTCTGCCTCCTGTACAATGCCACAAACCTCTGTCCATAGTTGTTCAGACACTCTGTCTATCAGATGTAATCTCTTGAATCTATTTGTCACTTTCATTGTATAACCATAAGGGATTTGATTTAGGTCATACCTGAATGGTCTAGTGGTTTTCCCTACTTTCTTCAGTTTAAGTCTGAATTTGGCAGTAAGGAGTTCATGATCTGAGCCACAGTCAGCTCCCAGTCTTGTTTGTGCTGACTATATACAGCCTCTCCATATTTGGTTACAAAGAATATATTCAGTCTGATTTCAGTATTGACCATCTGGTGATGTTCATGTGTAGAGTCTTCTCTTGGGTTTTTGGAAGAGTGTGTTTGCTATGACCAGTGTGTTCTCTTGGCAAAACTCTTAGCCTTTGCTCTGCTTCATTCTGTACTCCAAGGCCAAATTTGCCTGTTACTCCAGGCATCTCTTGACTTCCTACTTTTGCATTTATAGTCCCCTGTATTGAAAAGGACATCTTTTTTGGGTGTTAGTTCTAGAGCTCATTAACCAATGCTTCAGTGCTCTGTTAATCAGTAAAAATGGTAGCAAGCATTCTTGTCATATTCTTGCCCTTAAAGGGAATATGTCCAGACTGTATTAATAGACACAGGTAAAGCAGCTGAAAGTTCAGCGCCTATTATTATTAAAAAATTAAAGTAAAAAAATCTTAGAAAACCAGAAATAGAAGGTAAAGTTTTTCCAAGCTTGATAAAGGTTATCCAACAAAGGTCTACAGGAAATAAATGAAGAAACTCTGGACATATTCCCTTTAAGGGCAGGAATATGACAAGAATGCTTGCTACCATTTTTACTGATAAACAGAGCACTGAATTAATGAGCTCTTTCTCTCCCCCCGCCACATCGCTGTATATGTACATATGATGTATATATGTGACTTACAAGGTGTGGTAAACATAGAGATGGGCTGCTTAGATTCCCCTCTATGAAAGGACCTGCACCCAGCTGCATGGGATGCAGTTGGCTTATGGCCCCCTGTCCTCTGCTCTTGAGGGTGCAGTTCTTTGGCAGAGAAATTTCTCCCCCAGTGTCGTATCCTTCTGAGAGCTCCTGTTATCTGGTCATTCAACAAAGCAGTGTATAAAGGCCTAGCTATTTTGACCCAATATAACAGAATGTGGGGACAATTCTGGTCAGCACTCATTTCAGAACTCCCACTGAGATGGCTGAGGCTCTGTCTGGTCTACATAGCAGTTCAACTTCTCTCTTCCTCTCTCTGCTGATTCCTCTTCTTTCCATTCATTGGTATTGACTCCAATAAACATCTTGAACACTCACCCTTATCTCCCACAGGAGAACCCAGTGGGGGACAGAAGGGAATAAAGATGACCACTGACATGAAGACATAATGGAATGAATAAGAGAGTTCAGAAATATTGCTGATGAAAGGATCTGTAATTTTTTAAAATCAATTTTTTGGGGTATGCTAGACAAGCAATTTACAGGTCAAATTTCTCACAGTAACAACTAAGAAGACTAGTTCCTCTAGACTAATTCCTCTTTTAATTCTTCAAACAATGGGGAACATGTTTGAAAGAATTGGAAAGCTGAAATGATAGTCAGGACTTGAGGAAATAGGGAAAGCCAACTTTCCCTTTGATGCATTTGCTAATTTTTGTTAACAACAGTGAGGCTAAGAAGCAAAGCATAAGGTAACCATTAGGAGTTAGAAAATCTCAACAGAAAGTTTAGCATTCCTACTTTCAGGAAGAAAGAAAAGAGCAGCTTTGAAGGAAGCAGATATGAAAATCTAGTACAAAGGCATAGTTAAAAAAACTGTTGTTAACCCAAGAACCAACTAATATGGAATAAAATAGAAAACCTAGAATTAGACCCACATATGAATAAGAGGCATCAGACAATATCAGGGCAAAGAATGGATGTTTGAAGAAATGATATTGGAAAAATAGGCCCACTGTTTTGAAAACCATAAAAACAAAATTCTACCTCCATCTCAATTCTGAACTCCAATTGGATTAGAGGCCCAAATGATTAATTATACAGCCAATAAGAAAACCGTAGAAAATATTTGTCATCTTGGGATAATGAGAGAATTCTTTAGCAATACTTAAAATGAAAAATACTTGAAAGAAGAAAAATTGATGAACTTGCCTGCATTCAAATTACACAATTCTTGTCATTGAGCTACTCCATAGACAAAGTTACCAGCTTTGTGACAAGATTTAAAGGTGATATTTTCACCATTTAAACAAGCAAAGGATAGATATCTATACTATAAATGAATACTTGGGGTAAGTAAACAATAGGAAAGTAAGAAAATTTTAGGGAAAATGTACAATTTGCAGAAAGATTAAATAGCTAATATATAATAATGATGAAAACATTGATTATAAGAGTGATAGATAATACTGTATTCCCAAGAATTATGTTTTATATATAGTGATTTTTAAAATACTAATGACAATTCCCTAAAGTAGGTGAAAGTGAAGTTGCTCAGTCGTGTCCGACTCTTTGCAACCCCATGGACTGTAGCCCACCAGGCAAGAATACTTGAATGGGTTGCCATTTCCTTCTTCAGGGTATCTTCCTGACCCAGGAGTTGAACCCAGGTCTCCCACATTGCAGGCAGATGCTTTAACCTCTAAGCTACCGGGGAAGCCTTCTAAAGTAGGTATTATCTTAAATATATATAAATGAGTATACATGTTCATAAATGTCCTCAAATACAAATTAAACTAATCAGATACCATGTTATAAGGATCATGTTACAAAAATTAAGAAAAATAAAAAATAGAAAATGTTATTGGGGATACAATTAAATAGAAATACTCATGAACTGCTGTGGAAATTATGATGGAGGGGTCAATTCTGGAGGAAAATATAGGTCAACGCTCACTTAAAGTAAGTATGTAAGTATCCCATGAGTTAGTGTCACAATCCCTCCATTTATTTCACAGGTTGATAGTGAGACATAAACAATGGTGCCTATTTAAGAATTAAGGTAAAAATTAGGGTAAGGAAAAAGTAAGTGGTCTTCACTATAAAATGGAATAAGAAAATCTAATATGCTCATGTGGTACGATATCACATAAAGAAATACATATATGTGTGTATATATGTAAGCATATATATATATATATATATACACACACACACACATACATATATACACACACATACCATCGTGGAACAAAGTTGAAACAGAATAAAATCAGCATACACATATCACCAATTTTAAGTTTACTTGTATATCTAAGTAAATCTGTAAAGATGGATTTGGTGGTTATATATTTAAAACACTGGAGTAAGTGCCTAAGTAGAAGGAGAATGAGAAAAGTGGTAGGAAATGAAGGGGTGCTTCATTTAAGGGAGTGAAAATATTGCCAATATTTTGAGAGTGTAACCCAGTTTTATAAACTAAGTGGAAGGAGGGAGGGAGGGAGGAAGAGGGGAAGGAAGGGAGGAAGAAATGGAAGAGAAGAAATCCCATTGTAAACTAATTTAAGCTGTTAGGAAATTCCTTCTCTCATATACCTAGAAGACTTAATCCAGTGACTCTGTCTGCCTTTCTGCAGGAGACTCCTGGAAAACTCTGCTGTCCTACCATATGTATTTTTAAAATTATAATGCACTATCGTTGATTTACAATGCTGTGTTAGTTTCAGGTGTACAGCAAAGTGATTCAGTTATACATGTACATATACTCATGTTTTTTAAGATTCTTTTCTCGTATAGGATATCACAGAATATTGAGCAGAGTTCCCCGTGCTATGCAGGAGGTTCTTGTTGGTTACCTATCTTATATACAGTAGTGTGCATATTTCAGTCCGAAGCTCCTAATTATCCCCCTCCCTCATGTTTCTTCTTTGGTAACCATCAGTTTGCTTTTGATATCTGTAAGTATGTTTCTGTTTTGCAAATAAATTCATTTATAACACTTTAAAAAATTAGATTCCAAATATGAGTATGGTATTTGTCTTTGTTTTTGACTTCACTTGGTATAGTAATCTCTGGGTTCATCTATGTTGCTGTAAATAGCATTATTTTATTCTTTTTATGACTGAGGAATATTCCATGGTGTATATATATATGTGTGTGTGTGTATATATATATATATATGCATACCACATCTTCTTTATCCATTTCTCTGTCATGGACATTTAGGTTGCTTTCCTGTTCTGGCTACTGTAAATAGTGCTGCAATGAATGCTGGGGTGCATGTATCTTTTCTAATTATGGTTTTCTCTGGATGTATGCCCTAGCGTGGGATTGATGGATCATATGGTAGTTCTATTATATATTACATATTATTATATGTTAATTTTTAAAGGACCCTCCATACTGTTCTCCGTAGTGGTTGTACCAATTTACATTCCCAGCAACAGTGTAGGAGGGTTTCCTTTTTCAGACTCTCTCTGGCATTTATTGTTCATAGACTTATTAATGATGGCCATTCTGATCAGTCTGATGTAATACGCCATTGTATTGGGTTTGTCAAAAAATTCTTTTGGGTTTTTCCATAGCATCTTACAAAAAAAACCAACAAACTTTTTGGCCAACCCAATAGTTTTAATTTTAATTTCTCTGATAATTAGTTATGTTGAGCATATTTTCATATGTCTATTGTCTATCTGTATGTCTTCTTTGGAGGAATGTCTATTGAGATTTTCTGCTCATTTTTTGGATTGTATTGTTTGTTTTTTTTTTGAGGTTGAGTTATATGAGCTGTTCATATATATTGGCAATTAATCTCTTGTTATTGGCTCCATTTGCAAATGTTTTCTCTGTGGTTTGTTTTTTCAATGTGTTTGTGGTTTTCTTTGCTGTATTGGAGCTTTTAAGTTTAATTAGGTCCCATTTACTTATTTTTGTTTTTTATTCATTACTCTAGGAAGTAAATCATAAAAGATATTGCTGTGATTTGTGTCAAAGAGTGTTCGGCCTATATTTCCTTCTGTTTTATAGTGTCCAGCCTCACCTTTATGTTTGTGATTGATCTTGAGTTTATTTTTGTGTATAGTGTTGGCAAGCATTCTAATTTCATTCTTTTTACATTTGGCTGTCCATTTTCCCCAGCACCATTTATTGAAGAGATTGTCTTTTCTCTATTGTATATTCTTGCCTCCTTCATCATATCATAATTGACCATAGGTGCATAAGTTTACTTCTGGGCTTTCTATTCTGTTCCATTGATATATATTTTTGTTTTGGTACCAGTACCATACTATTTTGATGGCTGAAACTTTGTACTATAGTCTGAAGTCAGGGAGTCTGATTCTTCCAGCTCAGTTTTTCTTTCTTAGGATTGCTTTGGCTACGTGGGGGTCTTTTGTGTTTACATCTAAATTATAAATTTTTTTGTTTTAATTCTGTAAAAAATGCCATTGGTAATTTGACAGGGACTGCAATGGATTTGCAGATTGCTTTGGGTAGTATAGTCATTATGACAATATTGATTCTTCCAATCCAAGAGCATGGTATATCTTTCCCTCTGTTTGTGTCATCTTCAATTTCTCTCATCAAAGTATTATAGTTTGCAGAGTACTTGTCTTCTGTCTCCTCACATAGCTTTATTCCTAGGTATTTTATTATTTTGGATGTAGTGCTGAGGAACATTCCCAAGCTCATTTTATGAGGTCACCATCACCCTGATATCAAAATCAGACAATGAACACAAAAGAAAATTATAGGCTGCTATCATTGATGAATATAAATGCAAAAATACTCAGCAAAATACTGGCAAACTGAATCCAACAATACATGAAAAGGATCATGCACCATGATTTATCCCATGGACACAAATATTCTTTAATATCCACAAATCAATCAGTGTGGTATATGACATTAACAAACTGAAAAATAAAAACTATGTGATCATCTCAATAGATGCAGAAGAAGCCTTTGACAAAATTCAACACCCATTTATGATAAAAGTTTTCTAGAAAGTGGGCATAGAAGGAACTTACCTTAACATAATAAAGGCCATATATGACCAACTTATAGCTAACATCATTCTCGATAGTGAAAAGCTGAAAGCATTCCCCCTAAGACTGGGAGTAAGGCAAGGATGTCCATTGTAGCCACTTTTATACCTTGTAGTTTTGGAAGTCCTAGCCACAGCAATCAGAGAAAAAAGAAAAAAAGGAAAAGAAGAATTAAAGCTGTCACTGTAGATGACTTGCTACGATACATAGAAAATCCTAAAAATGCCACTAGAAAACCACTAGAGCTCATCAATGAATTTGATAAAGTTGCAGGATACAAAATTAATACACAGAATCTCTTGCATTCCTATATACTAACCACCAAAGGTCAGGAGTAGAAATTAATGAAACAATCCATTTACCATCACATCAAAAAGAATAAAATACCCTGTGTACTGTATGTATCCTCAGGCTTTTAAACAAGATGGCTGTAGCAGCTCCAGACCCATCTGTACCTAAGAAGCTCAGAACAGAGAGAGAGAGATGATAGTCTTTGAACTCTTTAAAAAAACTATCCCAGAAAAACCACAGTACACCTCAACTACAGTCTCATTAGCCCAAATTTGGTCACATGTTCTTTCCTGAAATAATCAGTGGCAAGGTGGTAGGATTATCTTAGGAATATTCCCACTAATGGAGTTAGAAGGAAGATTGGCTTCCCCTCTAACAGTGGTTCTGAAGAAGGGCAGTTTTGTTCCCTGGGGAACACTTGCCAAGGTCTGGGGACTTCTTTTGTTTTTTTTGTTTTTTTCACCTGTCACAACAATGGGTCAGTTGCTACGTCTGCATCTAGTGAAATGCTGTAAAACACACTATGTCCACATGAGAGGCCCCAGCAATGAGTTTTCCAGCTCAAAACGTGAATATTCTTGCTCTATGGCATATGAACTCTCTGTGGAAGTGATGAATTTCTGAAGAATATAGATAGGACCTCTAGATAGTGAGAAGGAAGAGGGAAGCATATAAATCATTGTTACCAAGTAGAATGTTACGGAATGGCCAAATAGAAAGAGAAATAATTCATGGGACAGTAAGATATTACTCTATCTGGTAGAGGATTTGAATAGATGAATGTTTTCATGAATGGCTTGGGAAAGCTATTTGGGGCAATAGACATTGGTTTGACCACAACCTTGCAATTTACTCACTATGTAAACTTGGTGAATTATTTAATCCCTCTGTAAGTTTGGTAAATACAGTGTCAATGTATAGAGATTTATTGCATTTCTCTCTATACAAATAAACATCTCAAGTGTTAAATTTAATAAAAATATAATTTATAATAGCATTCAAAAACACATATAATCAAATCTAGAGAAGTATTTTAAGATTTTTATCTAGAAAGTTAAAAATTACTGACAGGAAGTTTAAAAAACCTACATAGTAGAAGAATATACTAATTTCATGTTATACTTTTCCCTCTTAGGTCTATAGTTTTGTTTTTTGTGGGGTTTTTTTTTAGGTGTATAGTTTTAATTCTTGATTTCTTCTGGGATTGGTCATCTGAAAGTAGGAAAAACAATATCTATTAATATCTCATGGTAGTGATATTAAGTTTAAATGAGATAATCATATAAATAGATCACCATAACATTAATATTCAACACATGCTAGACATTATCATTACCAGCTCCATGAGACACTGGTGCTTACAATGATTCTTGAAGGCGGGAGAAATTTTCTAAGAATAAAATGCAGAGTTAGGCAGCATAAAAACATTCCAGATCATAGGCAATCCTGAGCAAAATCTTGAGCCATGAAGAAACATTCATTAACGGAATTTTGTTGAATTGGGGCCAAGGTTACACACAGGTAAAGGTGTCAAAAGGGACTCAAGGGGTTATTAGAGGCCAGATTAGCTGTTTTCTCACACTCTTACCATAACTATCTATTTGCTTTATTCTAGTTGTAAATCAAATGGCCTTCTTTTCTTTTCAAAATGTAGTTCTAAGTCATCGACATCATCATTGAATGTTTAGGACTGACAGAAGATACATTTAGTTTAATTTGAGGCTGACATGATGGTTGTAGGGAAAACCACAGATTTCTTTAAAAACATCATGCCTCATCCTTCACAACCAGTGATGGAAGATGTTTCTTGTTGAATCAGAAGTCCTTTTCAAGAGATCCCACAGGGAAGTCAAATCTTGGGATGATTTATGGCTTCCAAGCCTGTTGCCTCCTTCCCACACAGAGATTCTCCAAGGCATGCAGAGGTGCTGTCTGGTACAGCTGGAAAGAAGAAGGAGAAATAATCCTGAGACTGAATTCAACTCAGTGACCTGTTTAGCTTGAAAAGGCCTGAGAAGGATGTAGATTTTTGAAAGAAATACAAGGTCACTTATACTAATATGCCTTTTAAAGGATTTAAACAGGGGAGAAATAAATTGCTAGATGAAGATTAATGTGTTTCATTTTTCTTCAAAATTCTACCTTGCAAGGATAAACAAAATGAGGAAAAAGGCAGCGGAATGGACATTAGCCTGTATTTTCTTCTCAAATAGTAGAGAATACAAATTTCAGAGCTGAAGGCAAAGGCATTCATCCTGCCAGCTCTGTGGGGGAGGACAGAAAAAAAAAAAAAGCAATATGCTCTATACTTCATTTCTATTCTAACCATCAAATCTCCCATGGTTTCCCCTTAAAATATAAAAATGAAAACAAATTGCATTCAAATGCTCAAGGAAAGATAAGAAGGATGTGGTTTGTTTTGTTGTTATTTCTTTATAGTTCAAATATGTCTGTGCCCTTTTTTTTTTTTTTAAAGAATGACAAGTTCTTCCACTCAAGATGCAGTAAGTCTGTGTTTCCCGGGGGAGTCGGCAATCAGCAAGATTCTGTGGTGTATTTGGAGGCTATGATGAGGTCAGACAGGGCCAGGGGACTCAGTGTTCTTGTACAGATGATGCGGGGGAGGGGATGAAATACACAGTTGATTGGCAGTGGGCTCCACAACATCACTCACTGGCACGATGAAGTGGCAGACCTCCTCTAGGGCTCTCCTTGAAGCTACCCATCCCCCTCCACCCCCCCACCCCCCACCCCCCGCCCAGGATTTGCACAGTTCTGCTCTTCTGTCACCATTTTCTAAAAACATCCATTGCCACCTAACAGAAGAGACTGTCAAGAGTTGAAAATTTTGTCTCCTTTTAATAATTTATTCTCTTTCCCTGTAACCATCTCAGTACCTGACTGGCACTCAGGGGCTATCCCAGAGCATCTATTCGGAGGAAGTCCACACAGTGTGTGTGTTCAACAGGGATCCTGGGCTGCAACTGCTAGCAGAGATTAGTATCCAGAGTACATACCTACCGTATTCTCCCAGGGATAGACTGTGTGTATTCACAAGGAAACGTGCTTTCAAAGTACTAATAATTGCTATACCATCGTTATCATTATTTTCCAAAATCTATGTACCACCTAAGCTGTTTCTATTCATTTATCAATCAATCAATCAAACTTTGTTTCTCTTTCCTTCTCTTTCTTTTATTCCCCCTTCCTCCCTTTCTGTCTTTCCCTCCTTCCTTCTTTTTCCATTCCTTCCTCCACCTTTTTCTTTCTTTTTTTTCTTCCCTTTTCACAAGTGAAAATTTTAAAAAAGAAATTCTATCATTGGATTACCTGGTGGTAAAAATTAAAAAGCAATGAAAACAATTTAAATTGTAATTAAAACAATTTTAATTGCAGATCTAAGCCTGAGGCTTGACAAGAGTCTTATTCTTGATGTAATCAGAAGAAATGGAAAGAGAGTAGATTTTTTTCCCCAGTATCGTTTAATATTGGTCAATGCCCTGTCCATTTGACACTTAAAAGCTCACATCTGTTAGCACCAGAAGAGATAAAACACTAAATTAAGTTCCATTGTTGTGGTTTTAAACATAATCATGGTTGCAGGGTCACTCATAGCATACTTATTTGTTTATTCAAAAAATTCTTATTGAGCGTGTGATCTGTGCTCAGCACTGTTCAAGTTCTTGGTAAGAAAAAGCAATAAAGCAAACAGACAAAACCCCTCCCAACATTCTCTGAGTTGAGATTGAAAATACACAAATAAGCTATAAGTAAAATACACAGTGAGTATGCAAGAGACATGGGTTTGATCCTTGAGTCTGGATGATCCGTTGGAGTAGGAAATGGTGACCTGCTCCAGTACTTTTGCCTGGGAAATCCCATGGACAGAAGAACCTGGCAGGCTACAGTCCATGGGCTTGCAAAGAGCCAGACACAACAGAGTCTAAACACACACACACAAACACAGTGAGTTAGAGGGAAACACTATAATAGAAATTACTAAAGCGAGAAAGGAGGCTAGAGAGCACCGGGGTGAGATATGGGTACAGTTGGTAAAGAAAGCCTCAGGCAGCAGGAGCAGCACATGTAAAGGGCATGTCCTCTCCACTGGAGGACTGGGGAGTGAACCCTGGCGGGAGCAGAGTGGGTGAGAAGACGCGTGAGGCAGAAAGGGCCAGATGGGTGACTGGAGGGATGGGTGGCTTCTGTTTGGCCTTGCAGGCCACTTTGGCTTTTACTCTGCAAAGAATAATAACAGGCACACAACATTTGCCTTGATTGCACCCTGTCTTCTTTTAGCAATCTTCTCTCCCCATTGGTGGCTTTCCTACTCCTGTTGCCTCTCAGATGGCCTGCAGCGTTTACTCTTGATTTTCTGTGGGGTTCTATTCTTAGGAATCGATCTAGAAAACATACTCAGAGTTAGGGGGCTGCTATCTCTGGAAAGTTGAAGGGGGGTGCATTCCTTTAAAAACATTCTCTCCTGAGTGGGTTCATGTCAGGGGGCTAGTTATGTCAGTGCCCTGATTTTATATCCTATTGCAGAATCAGGGAGAACCAAACCCTTTACAATTTCCAATTTTCCACACTTGGGTGTGTGGATTAGTTATTTAACCAAAAGTACAAGGGAAAGACTGTAAGGAAAAACTGTAGAAAGAACACATTAAAACAACTTCAAATTTATGCAGAAATATAAATGAGGTGAAACTATATGAGATGACTCAGAATACAGCCATCAACTTTGTGATTTCTGGGTTGGAGGGAATAAGATTCTTGCAGATACTAATTTTCCATGGATTTAGAGAATGAGGAGCTGCCTGCATATTATGGTGGTTTGAGAAGAGTTGAAAGTCTCCCTGGGTGCCAAATGCTTCCCATATTTTATTGTGGTGCAGGAAATTCGGATACAAGAAATTGATTATTAAATGTAGGTTATCTAGGAGTAGAGACTTAGTACTTCACAACCAGTAATTGATGCCATAACTGAGATTAATCTATTTGGTTGGCTTATTTTCCAGTGAGAGATAAGATCCATCATTTATTAGTTCAGATATAGAAGAAAGGGGAGAATTCAGGAAAGGTATAGAAAATGGAACTCTTTCTATGTGGGACTTCTTACTGAGAAGCCATGGCTAAAGCGTGTGTGTGTGTGTGTGTGTGCGTGTGTGTGTGTGTGCGTGTACATGCACCATAACATTGTAGGGTTAGGGATATCTCCCCAACTCCTAAAATAGCACCTGGAACATAATAGTACTCAAAATATGTTTTTGATTTACTCAATAAATGGATCACGAAAAGATAGAGTCAGTGAAAGTTAGGTTATAAATACCTCTTAGGGTGTATTTTTGACAAAGGAGAAAAAAATAACGGCTGCTTGAAGTGACTTTCCTGAGGACAGGGCTGATATAGCGCTATGTGTGCTGCTTGTTAGGGGAGTGGCAGTGGATGGAGTAGGGTAAAGAGATCACCACCAAGCAAGCCTTGTAACCTTTATAATCTATCTAAGATTAAAAAAAAATTATCTGTAAGCAGTCTATAGACATGGCATTGATACCAAGGGCCTGAGGGCCAGGCCCTCCTCTGTATCTCCACTGCTCAGAGTAAAGAAGGAACTCAGATCTTGTTTAAAGAGAATGCTTTTGTCACCCAAGGTACAGATGAGTTTTGGAAGTCCATGTTTGCAGAGACAGAGAGAGAGAGAAAGAGAAGTGGGAGGGGGAGAGAGAGATACTTCCAGTGTTTTATTTCTTTTTACCTATCTATATTTTTCGGAAGTACCACACTGCTTGTAGGATCTTAGTTCCCAGACCCAGGGACCAAAACCGGGCCTCGACAGTGAAAGCACTGAGCCCTGACCACTGGACTATCATGGAATTCCCTCCAGTGCTTTAAAATAGGCTATTCAGTTGAGGAAACAACACTGGCCTAGAAGTATACTAGTATAAATAAGGCTGACCTCACTATCAGGCAAATTTGAATTTGTCTGATGCTTATATACTTGGGAATGTATCACCTGGGGAGCCTTTTAAAAACATAGATCTCTAGGCCCACAGTGATTCAGCTCTAGTGAATTCCAACTTGTTTTTTTGTTTCAAATACATTTTTCCAAGTTGGAAACTTGGGAATAAGAAGTTACCTGGGTAGGGATCAGGGCCACATTTGACAAGCCTCTTAGACTTATCAATTTCACCTTCCTCCTTTGAAAGACAGAAGTACAAATAGTAACTTCCCTTAAGGTTATAACATTAGAGGGTCCAGTACTGCCTGTACAGTTAATGTACAGTTTTGCTTTACCATCCATGCTCTTCTTAGTTCACACTTTTTATGTAAATCATCCCCTATCTCATTGGACAAAAGCTGGGATTTTAGAGTCAGGTATTCAGAATTCTGCTCTGCTACCTACTCGCTGGGCAATTTGCAAAAGGCCTCTGAAGCTAGCCTGCACATGGGTTATGTGTGTTTGTAGTTTCCTTTCATCTGAAAAAGTAAGATAATATCTATAATATATCACAGGGTTTGTAGGAGGACTAGGATAGTATGATGCCTTTAAAGCACTCAGCATCATGCCTGGCAGAGTGAGAGCACAAACATTTCTTTGGGGTTAGTTGCATTCCAACCAGAGTTCACTGTGTAAAATGAAATTCTATTTTAATGAGAGGACCATGCACCAAGAGGCATCAGTAGCAAAGGTATGATTTGAGACTGTTTTAAGGGTAGGGACAGCAAACTGTTTCTGCAAATAATTTAGGGGCAGGAGCAGGAAAGAGGGACTTTGGCTATGAATTTGAAAATAAGTAACATATAGTCAAGTCCATCTCGAGAAGACATTCTCAGTACCTGCTTGGAACACTGGAATTTTAAACCTTAAGTGAACTCCCAAACCAAGGCTGGGCATAATTAAATAACTTGCCCGAGATCATAGAATGGCAGACTTAAGATGAGCTGAATTCTATTATGTTGTACAGATGTTTAATATAGTCCAAATGAGTGAAAAGTAACTATAATAGCAAATGTAGTTACTGAAAATATTCACATCACATTTATGCTCTATATCCCCAATTTTTAGGCCTGTTGAACTTCACCACCATATAGTAATCTAGCCTCTGATTGGTTTGTAGTATTAGTGCAGTGACTGAAATATAGGTGAGTTTCTTCATTTTTGAATGAGAGTTAAAAATGGCATCTTCCAAGGAAGATCACAATGAGACTTACTTTCAAAGGACTCAGCACAATTCCTGAAGCACAGCAATTGCTAAAATTTTTGTAGCTGTTGATATTATTGCTGTTCGTTTCCTTAGAAAATGGATCAGTGTTTTCCTCTTCCAAACGTGCATTTAAGCTGAAATTCTCACCATAAATACAATACTCAGACCCTCTAGAAGGAATTTCAGGGATCAGCTGGACAAGGAAGTTATTTTCATGATGAGGTACTTCTTGGAACCCCTGACGTGGACTTTGATGATTCTAGAAATCTCCAAGAATGGGCAGGAACTAATGTTGAGAATATAATTACTGCTCAGAATTCATGTTCTTCCAGACAACTCATTTTCTCATATTTCCTTACAATACTTCTTTTAGGTTATCAATAACCCTATGATACAGATGAAGAAACTGAGTTTCTGAGACATTAAATAACTTAGCACAGATCATAATTAGTGGTAGAGCATGAATTCACACTCTACTTTGTCTTCTGTTCTTCTCCTCCTCCTCTCTTCCTCCTTTCCCTTTTTCTCTTCTCTTAAGCAGCTGGAAGTTTTCTAATTAAATTCTTTTATTCTGGCAATCAGACAACAGTTGCTTGTTAGTCACTTACTCTACAGTAGGAATGGTGTAAGTAAGAATACAGTAAGAATAATGATAAGAATTTAATCTTGAAAAAAAAAGAATTTAATCTTGGAGGGTGAGCGATAAAGATACTGACCTAAGTAACTTTGGGAATTAATGGAGTCTGTAAGACTGAAAGCAACAGAAAGTGTACATAAGCACTGTACTCTGCTACTGCTGCAACCCCATAGACGGCAGCCCACCAGACTCCCCCATCCCTGGGATTCTCCGGGCAAGAACACTGGAGTGGGTTGCCATTTCCTTCTCCAGTGCATGAAAGTGAAAAGTGAAAGTGAAGTTGCTCAGTCATGTCCGACTCTTAGCGACCCCATGGACTGCAGCCTACCAGGCTCCTCCGTCCATAGGATTCTCGAGGCAAGAGTACTGGAGTGGGGTGCCATTGCCTTCTCTGACTGTACTCTAGTATGGGTTAAAAAATCTGATAATTCTATCTAGGTATAGTGGAATTGATCAATTGAGTACTAAATGGATGATAGCTAGTGGCAGCCAGGGTTTTCACTGTCGCAGTGGGAGTGGATTACAGATAAGCATAAGGGGAATACCATAATGATCCCTGTGGTCATAGATGAGAATTGGAGACACGAGTATGAACTAATGTTTAGCCTACTATTGATATAGATGGTTGCATATAAAAATGTTTATATATATGTACATAAGCACTAGTTAGGGTACATACATATATGCCCTTGCTCCATCAGAGGAAAAAGCCTGGAAGCAAGGACATTTCAGTCACCATGAGCACATCAGACTGTTAGATCTTTGTTTCTAATACCATTCTATGATAGAAGAAATCAGGGCTTCTTGGAGAAATAGCTGATTCTAGGACTGCAGCAGAAATATACAGAATAAGTTACATCTTAGAGTGTCAGGAAGTACAAAAGTGCTCAAAGAGAAAAGAAACAAAATACAGTGATGGGAATATATCTCAGGGGCACAGAAGTCAACCTGAAACAGTTCCCAGTTCCCAGTGACCAAAGATGGAAACATGGAACAACAATAAAGTAGCATTTGACTATAACCTAAAGTGTAAAGTCTGTAAAGTGTAAAGTGTAAAGTCTGTGAGTTTGTACTAATATGATAAAAGAAAGGGAGAGAGAAAAAAAGAAAGTTACATCTCCTGAACTGAAGAATTCCAAATAGTTTATGTAGCTACCCCACCCTCAGAGATGGAACATAACTTTGCACTCTTTAATTGTGGACTATACATTGTGACTTCTTTCCAAAGAATACAGCATGGAAAAGGGAAATAAGAATCACTTTACAGTTCAGAAATTTGATACAAAATGCCTCAGTCATGATTATCCTATCAAGGTCAACATCAACTATATTAAGTCATATGTAAGTCTCATGGATAGTATGTACTCTTGATTTGATGGGATGCAAATAACTCTACCACTGTGGTTTTCCTTCCCCCCTCCAAAAAATCTGTTAACCCAGTGTAATCATATTAGGACATCAAATAAATCCAAATAGAAGAATATTTTACAAACTATCTGACAACCCTCAAAACTTGTTAAGATCGCTAAAGTAAGGAAAGTCTGAAAAATTGTCATAGAGAAAAAAAAAGTTGTCACAGTCTAAGGGGTCATGATGACTAAATGTAATGTGATATCCACGAAGGCATACTGGAATGGAAAACAATGTTAGTAAAAACAAGGAAATATGAACAAACTATGGGCTTTAGTTAGTAATAATATATCAATATTGGCTCATTAATTCTAACAAATATATCATTCTAAAGTAAGTTGTTAATAATGGAAACTGAGTGCAGAGTTTATGGGAACTCTGTCTTATCTTTGCAACTTTTCTATTAATTTCAACTGTTTTAAAATATAAAGTTTGTCTAATGAAACAATGTAAGTATGGTTCCTGGCCTCACAGTGATTGCAGTCTACTGGGGAAGGTATACTGGCTTTGTTAGAGAGAGTAGGATGGTTGAACCAGTTAATAGGCTATTAAATAATATAGCAAGAGATTATGAAAGTTTGGACTATAGTGGCAGTTGTGATAGAGATGTTGAAGAGGACAGGTTTCAGATTTATTTAGGAGATAAGTGAGCAGAATAGAATGTTTAGAAATAGCATTGGTTCAGACTTGCCCAGACTGATGAACAGTGGTAGCACTGAAAAGATAGGAAAGATGTGTGATTCCTAGGGGATGACCATGATTTGGGAGTATATTTGGTTTGTGGTTTTAGATTAAAAGAAGACCATTTTACGTGTCACATATCTCAAAATCAGGGTAAGGATCTGATTTGGTGATATCAGGGCTTCCCTGGTGGCTCAGATGGTAAAGAATCTGCCTGCAATGCGGGAGACCTGGGTTCAATCCCCAGTTGGGAAGATCCCCTGGAGAAGGGAATGGCTACCCACTCCAGTATGCTTGTCTGGAGAATCCCCATGGACAGAGGAAGCATGGCGGGCTACAGTCCATGGGGTCACAAGTCAGACACAATTGAATGACTCACTTCACTTCACTTTGGTGATATCAGCATTTAAAACATCTGCCTATGAGAGAGAATTAAATCCATGGGATAAGACCAAAGAGAGAACAAGTATAGAGAAGGAAAAGAGCCTAGAACAACCTTGAGGAACTCTAAGATAGATTGTCAGAGCAGAGTTAGGTGAGCTTGCAAAATGAATTGGGCGAGAGCAGTGAAAAGATCAAGAGACAACAATGTCACAGAAATCAGAGGAAAAGACTGCTTCAAGAAAGGAGTGGTCTACCACATCTCTCTGCTTGACCCCCTCAAATTTTATATAATTATTTTATATTGTTAGGTTAATCATGTTCCCATTATGGCTTGCAATTGTAGTTATCTCCTTTTTTGTCTAGCTATTGATTATGAAAATTGATAAGCATCTTTTACTATTGTGATTATGTAAAAACCCAGGTCTCCCGCACATCTCCCACACTGCATGCAGATTCATTACCAGTTGAGCCACAAGGGAAGCCCAAGAATACTGGAGTGGGTAGCCTATCCCTTCTCCAGTGGATCTTCCTGACCCAGGAATCCAGCCAGGGTCTCCTGCATTGCAGGCGGATTCTTTACCAGCTGAGCTATCATGGAAGACCAACTATTACTCACTTAATACTATTGCATCATGATTAGTCAACAGAAAAAAAACAGAATTCTGTATCAGCAAAACTACCATTTAATAGAAAAATGTGTAAGCACTTTTTAAAATCCAGCTGCATATCAGAATTATCTTGGAATTAAAAAAAAATACAAATGCCCAAGTATTGTTTTTCTTCTCCAAGCCTCCAGATAACATTTCTAATGAGCAGCCATGTTTAAAAGCAACTGAACTATATGATGACCTTTTACTTTTATCTAGTTTGTTTTACTTTTTCTATTTCATATTCAGTGCTCCCATCAAATTTATGTTTTCTAATTTCTCCATCTCTTTTTTTTTATGTTCTTTTTCAAGCCTTTATCAAGGGTAGTAGAAAAGCATTTGTATACATACATATAAATAATATGCATTATATATATATTTTAGAAAGCTTATGAATTTTTGATTAAAAATTTATATTTTGATTCTACTTTTTTGACTTAGTATGAATAGAATGCCAGATTTGTAATTGAAAAAATAGATATTCAGCAAACAACAAAGATTTACTGCATAGCACAGGGAACTATAGTCAATATCTTAAAACAACCTATAAGGGAAAATAATCTGAAAAATAATAGATGTGTATGTGTATAACTAAATCACCTTGCTGTATACCTGAAGCATTGTAAGTCCACTATACTTCAATTATATATATAAAGAAAAAGGAAAGAGAAAGTTAACAAAAAAAAAAAGAAGGGAGTGGTCATTAGGAACATTTTTGAGAAAAAAAGTGAAATGAAGACTAGACACGTCTGGGGATTTAGCAAGAGGAAGCCTGTAATGGATCCATTGCTGCTGTGCCCAGACCCTTTGGGTCCCTTTTTATCACCCATGCACTCTTCCTTGCTTTGTTGTTGTTAAGTCACTAAGTCCTATCCGACTCTTTGCGACCCCATGGACTGCAGCTTGCCAGGTTTCCCTGTCTTTCACTGTCTCTTTGACTCATGTCCATTGAGTCAGTGATGCCATCCAACCGTCTCATCCTCTGTTGCCTGCTTCTCCTCCTGCCTTCAATTTTTCCCAGCATCAAGGTCTTTTCCAATGAGTCGGCTCTTTGCATCAGGTGGCCAAAGTATTGGAGCTTCATTTTCAGCATCAGATTTTCCTTGCTAGAGGGCTCCTATTCTATTAATAACAACTCATACCTATGGCTGTCTTTGAAGGACTTGTATCAAGCTGGAGCCACTTTGCCTGCAACTGCAGACCACTTTTTAAAAAAGAAATTATTGCAGTATAATTGATTCACAATGTTTTGTTAGTTTCAGGTGTATAGCAAAGTGAATCATATATATACATGTGTGTGTGTGTATGTAAATATATTCTTTTCAGATTCTTTTCCCATATAGGTTATTACAGAGCATTGAGTTCCCTGTGCTATACAGTAGGTCCTGGTTACCTACTTTATATATAGTAGTGTGTATATATTATAACCCAAACTTCTGAATTTATCACTTCCCTGAAAGTTTCCACTTTGGTAACCATAAGAGAGATCTGTGAGTCTCTTCCTGTTTTATAAATAAGTTCACTTGTATCATTTTTATTCCACATATATGTGATATCATATATTAATCTTTGTCTGACTTACTTTACTTAGTATGATAATCTCTAGGTCCATCCATGTTTCTGCAAATGGCATTATTTCATTCTTTTCTATGGCTGAGCTATATTCCATTGTATACATATACCACATCTTTATCCATTCCTCTGCTGATGGACATTTAGGCTGCCACTTTCTTACTTTGTATGAAATTGCCAATTTTGCATCTGATTCTGGGAAACCATCTTAAAATAAATTCCTGTTTTTAAAAGTTTTTTTTTTTTTAAAGAAAACTCATTTGAAATGGGGATAATTGAGAAAGTGCATCCTTTTTGCTTGAGATTCCCCCCTTTAAAGGGTAGTGCTCTAGAACTAAAAGTCTAAGATCACAATTTGCAGACCACTACACCACAATGGGCCACTTTTCTAGTAGGCCACTGAGACCCCCTGAGTCCTCATTATTAAAGACAGCCATGGTATTCAGTGCCTTCTCTTTATGGGAGGTATGTGTGTGTGTGTGTGTGTGTGTGTGTGTGTGTGTAGGTAAGTGTGGTATAGAGAATATATATGTGCTTCTATGAGGGGCCAAAATATGGAGGAAATCATGGCAGATATCCAATTCAAGGGCCAACAAAGAAATGAAGAAGAAAAGAAGAATCAAGGTGAAATGTGTAGAAGCGAATGCAAGTCTAACTACTTCTGGTACATGGTAGGGAGAAAGCTGTGAAGGTTTACAGTGGCTATATGGCACTTACATAAGCATACCTACTTGTCCACACACTGTGTGAGATGTTTGAATACCTGACATGTGTGACATGTTGGAATGCCACTTTTAAAGGGGGAGTCTTTAAAGAATCAGAATAATATCATTTCAGAGAGAAATGAGTCATCGGTGAGCATTTGAGAAGATAAACTGTCCGTTTATCAATCTAGCAGAATCAGATGTTTTGATCTAATTTCTCAAAATATTATATCATTCATCAAGATAAAGATCCAATCTTTAACATTTTAGATTTTTGGTATTCATTAGATTATGAGAGGGTTTACTTCTCACAGCAAAACAAATCAAAGACAGCTTTCAGGCAAAGACTATATAAGCATATTTGGTTTAAGCAATGACACCCTATGGCAACAGAGAGATCAATAAAAAAAATTTTAGGATTAATTCTTATATATTATGCTTAATTAGCTCATACATAAGAAATATGCCTTTATGTTATGGAAGGGGCAAATGTGCTTTAAGTGCACAGATGATTTAAAGGGATCTGGGATGAGGATAAAGCAGAATACAGCAAAGGCAAAAGGTGTGAGGTCATCCATTAACCTACTTACATAACCAGGCTGTCTGGAAGCACTCGTGGAGATGGCTAGCGGGGCACATTTGTGATGTCAGGGGAAACAGGGGCATCAGATGCCCTGTCTTTCTCTAGCTAATTTCTCACATCTCTAACAAAGTTTTAGAGTACACTGGCATGGCAGTCATTGCTCTCTGTATCCAGTATGTGTTTTTGCCTGAGACAGTTCCAAACACATCCCTTCCTCAAGGAAAGAAATTTTGCTTAGAAGCTCTCACTGGTCGGACTTGGACCAAGAGTGGATACTTTCTCAAGGGCAGGCCAACCAAAGGCTAATCAGTAAGTCAATATGTGCAAAGGTCATTGTAAGAATCAGAGTTTGGGTTATTAGCCAGTTATTGGTCAGTTGTCTATAAAATTCTGATGGGAACATTTTAGAAGAATTTCTAGATAGGAGGAGACGCATGGGTAGGAAGAAGACATGCAATGAAGGAGGTCATGGTTTCTATGAGAGATGCAGAGACTAAGTTCCCAAACTATTTTGGATCTTAAATTCTAATTCCTTAATTAGAGTCTCATCTTTTAAAGATTTCTTGAGTCTTTACTCTTTGCAAATGAAAGCCCCAACAGTATAGGGAGACATTTGGGTCCAGAAGGAAATATGGACCTGCAGTTAGAATACATGGGTTTGACCTTAGTTCTTTTATTTAATAAGAGAATTTGGACAAATAATTTAGTCTCACTTGGATTTAGTTTCCCATGGTATTACTTTTTAGAGATGCTGTGAAGATTAAATGAGCTAATGTGTATGGTAGGGTGTGGTAGATGAATGGTAACATTTTTTACCTAATTTCTGGTTTTAAAACTGTATCTATGCAAGTGTACCCTTGGAGAGGATAACACTGAATGTAATAAAAGGAAGAAAGGCCTGTCCCCAGTTACCATGTCCCAGAGGGGTTGGGCAAGATTAAAGATCAAGATGGATTATGAGTCTTGATACCTGGTAGACAAATTTAATTGATATAGTTATTTTCCATGGACTTGAGACATGTTTATTTTAGATTTTCTGAAATACTGTTAACTAAAGTTCCCAGGCTAATATATGAGGGAAGAGAGGGTTTGAGTTTCTCAGAAGATGAAACAATGTCAATTAAAGTCAAAGTTATTTATAGCAGTGTGACCTGTACCAACCCAAGCTGGATAGAATTTTGAGTCAGTCATTTAAGTACATTCTTCTTTTTAACCTTTGGAGAAGCCAAGAGATGTGAACAAGTTTGCCTGATTCTTTACACAGTTATGGAAAAGTTCAGAACCATTTTTTTTTTTTTTTTTTGCTCTGCTAGAGGAACTGTTACAAAGTTTTCTTTCTGATTGGCTGGTACCTACCTAACATTTTTCCTTTCATTACACCTCTGAAGCATAGAACATTTGATTTGGAGGTTGAGGCTTGAACTGAAAACTAGAAGATAGAGAAGCAGATCTAGTTCTAAATCTGGAAATTCAAATCAAAGAGCCAAGTGAGAAAAGCACAAATTAGTGGTCATCCTTCTGTACTCTGCACTTCAACCAAACTTCTTTGGCTCATCTAGGCTATGGATTTAATACAGGATTCTTAAATTGAGAGGTTTCTATTGCTTTTTTGCTTTTTGGGCTCATCATAGGCAGTTTGAATTCTAGATGTGTACTGTGTAAGGTTACTACTGTTTGTTTTTTCCAAAATTGAGATTATAGTCATTGCTGAAAAGGTAGAAGTGATATTCTTCTAGGGGGGAAAAGAGGGGGAAAAAATGAGGACTCATTATAACCCAGTAACTCAATGATGTTGAATATGTAATTTACCCCTCAGGCAAGCTTTTGCAAAGGTTCAGATATTTTTGGCATAAGTTTTTCCTCTATTCTGTGAGTCTTTTCTGTACTCTACATATCTCATACTTCCAAATAATATAATTTTAGAGTTAAAAGAATTTTTAAATTCTTGGATAATTTCTATCCTTGTTGAGGTGAGACAACGAAGGCACAAAGAAAATACCATGACATCACACAGATATTCGGAGTCATAGACAGAATTACATTCCAGAATTCTTAACTCTCTCCCAGGGGGACAGGCTTTCATACACCACACCATCTCTTATGCTGGCTCTGTCAGTTCTACAAAACACCATGCTTCTCCTCCATTCCACCCATCTCTTTGTGCCCACAGAAATTATTCCTGCCTTAGCTCAAACTCCTCACTCAAATAAGGCACATTGATGTAGAAATGATCCCAGGCTTTCCCAACTCAGCCACATATGACATTCTTAATCTGGGTCACTTGTTTAGCCTCAGGGGTTATGAACTTTCTTAAATTTAATGCAAAAGTTTGGGCCCAAATGCTTCCTGTTAAATGGTCCATGGATTTCATCAAAGAGATTAAGAACCATGGCTTTAAAATGTAAATTGTAAGCCAAATACTTGGCCTTCTTGAATTTGATGAATGGCATTCCTCCTACTATATTCTATTAAGATTCTGTGCATCAATTAGATATGATACAAGCTTAACAGGGAAATATAGATATTATTACATGGTTCATCAGTTGCCATTGAAATGTCTAGCCCTAAATATTTTTTTGCAAATATGTCCCACTTCTTGAATCTCAAGGTAGTTATACCTTGTTTCTTGATGATGATGAGAGATGGCAGGTATAGGAGGTAACACAGAAAGCAGAACCAGATGCTTTGGCCCCCACAACTTTGAGTCAGACTTGTCAGATGAGCCCTGCTTCCATAAAGTCTTTCCTGATGATACTTAGAAACCAGCAAATCCAGTCTACTTCCTCTAAGAAGAATGAAAAACTCTGATGTTATTTACTTTTTCATGGCACAGAGCACAGCTAAGTTTTATTCTTGAGCAAGAGTTTTTCTGCACAGTAAACTGGTTAACTATGTAAAATCGTAGAATTTAAGAAATGCAAGGAATATCTCCAGTTTTCTCATTTGGCAGATGAGATAACTGGGGTCAAAGTCACTTTCCATTTTGTTCCTGCATACCTCATCCTACTTTGGAAAAATAAAAGGGCCAAATAAGACTACTTATCAGTTCAGATTTGAGTTCAATACAAATCCTCATATTGTTCACTTTTGCTAAATCATAAGGCATAGGCAGTAAATGGGCAGCTTGCTTGGATGAGAGGGAATGCTCAGAATGAATTTGTGCAGATTGAGGTCAGTCTGCAAAATTGCTAGGTTCTGACACCCCTTGTATCTTTGTTTTCAATGTAGAAACAGTGTCTATATCAAGTTTAGGAGGACAAGTATTACAATCACTTATTTGTTCATTAACTAATTCAATAAATATCACATTGGACAGGCCAAGCATTCTGCAAAGTGTTAAGAAGCATACATATAAGATGAAACCAAAATTAAAAAAAAAAAACCTGAAGTCCCTGCGTTAAGTAACTCATAATCTATCAATGGTATTTGCTCCTGATATATTTACTGAACATTTACTGTGTGCTGGAAACTTCCCTAAGCATTTCAGTTTTTCATTTCACTTCATTTTCTTAATTGTATGAGATATTTTTAAAGTGAAATTGGTTAGGCAAATTGATCTCAGGAACATGTTAAAGTTTTATTAAGTGTGATTACATGGAAACTATGCAGAAGCATATTAAGATAGCTGAAATTGAGTTAAGGGTGATGGATGGTGGGGAGAACTTACATACTCTACAGAAATGTTGTTCAGTGTGTTCTAGAAATTAGGGTCAGTCTGAAAATCATTTGTTACCTGTCTGAGACTGGGTATGCTCAAAAATTGAGAGAAAGCATTTAGACACTTCTATAGGAATTTGCTCTTGCTGCAACATTCAATGATTCATTGGTCCTCTCATCCCACTGAACAGGATATAGATCATTTTATGGGTTTTTAGACTTACATGGTGAATTATTTGTAGTGGTGTAAGGTAAACGGGTTCTCTAGAAAAAAACAAGCTAACAACAACAACTAACCTCACTTTGATTTGTAGTGTTTTCTCATTTCTGGTATAAATACTCCTGTCATGGCTGATTTCAAGCCACCAATGTAATGTCAGGTACTGAAACTTTAACAATTGGCTCTTCCAAGTTAACACTAGCCAGCTCCAGCATGTCAGCATGTCAGTGTGACCTGCATACTAGTCATGTAAGATAGTATGACATGTTCACCCATGATAGATTAGGTGATGAAAACTAGTTCTGAAGTTACAAGGTCCAGATTACTGACTAGTTGCACATTATTGTAAATCCTTCCTGTTTTTAATAAGTTGATCTAGGTTAAGCCTAGGACATAGTGGTTCAGAGCCATCTTCCCCATGATGCTAGCTGTAAAGAGAATTTGCCCTTGCCAAGACCCTTTCTTTTACTTTCTCCCTCTCCATTTTCCTGGTAGTTAACTTTGTTTATGTCATTTGCACTGTTTATCTTATTGTCACTCAGCAGGTAGTTTTCACTGCTGAACCGAGAAGTAGACCAACTGGTATTCAGTGGCCTTTTTCAATTGGGAGACTCTCAACCTTCAATTCTGCTAATATTTATTATTTACTTGGTGATTTTCTCTCCTCCATTTTCCTCTATGCAGTTCTTCTGGAACACCTTAGATTTCTTGTTTTTTTCCTCTACTTTTTAAAAAAGGATTTTAATGAGGTATAATTGATGTACAAATTCTATAGATAGTTGATATATACAAATGTGTTTAGACAAAAGTATACATGTGTGAAATTATCACAGTCAATTATATAAACTTATCAGTCACCTCCAAAACTTTCCTCCCACCCCCTTCATTTCTATTTTTATTTTCCTTTTGTGGTAAGAGTATTTAATATAAGACCTGCCCTCTTAGCAAACTTTAAAATATAGTATTATTAGCCATAGGCCCTGTTTTGCAGAGTAGATCTCCAGAACTTCTTTATCTTGAGTAACAGAAACTTCATATACTTTGATCCTCTCTCTTCCCTCCCACCTCACAGCCCATAGCAATTACAATTCTGTCTTCTGTTTCTAATGAGTTTTACTATTTTAGTTTCCAAATATAAGTGAAATCAGGCAGTATTTTTCTTTCTGTGACTGGCTTATTTCCTTTAGCATAATGTCTTCTAGGGAGAGGGAAATGGCAACCCACTCCAGTATTCTTGCCTAGAGAATTCCGTGGACAAAAGAGCCTGGTGGGCTGCTGTCCATAGGGTTGCACAGAGTTGGACACGACTGAAGCGACTTAGCATGCATGCATGAATTCGAGAAGGAAATGGCAACCCACTCCAGTATTCTTGCCTGAAGAATCCCAGGGACAGAGGAGCCTGGTGGGCTGCTGTCTATGGGGTCGCACAGAGTCGAACACAACTGAAGCGACTTAGCAGCAGAAGCAGCAATATCTTCTAGGTCCATCATGTTGTCACAAATGACAGGATTTATTTCTTTTATGAGGCTGAATAATATTCCCTTGTATGCATGTGCCACATTCATCCACTGATGAGAATTTGGGTTGTTTCCGTATCTTGGCTGATGTGAATAATGCTGCAGTGAGCGTGGGAGTGCAGACACCTCTTCAAGATCTGGACGACTTCAGGGAGTTCGCGTTTCTCAAGGTTCGGCTGCCAGGAGCTACTTAATACTCTGTGTGGAACACCAGTTACGCAGTCATTGTTGTGGTTGGCCAGGCTCAGTTGTGCCTCTCTGAATTTTTACTCTAGAGAGGGAAGAAGAGGGAAAACTTTTGGTTCTCCTCTTTCTGTAGTTTCTTCTTTGCCTCTGACCAAGACAAAAAATCAAATAAAAAATAAGCAAAAAGCACACTTTACCAAAGAAGAGATGAGAATAGCAAACATACAAAAATTTTGGTCATTAAAGGAGTACAAATAATACCCATAGTGAGTACCACTGCATATTCAACAAAATGGCTGAGATGAAAAAAACAGTGGTAACATCAAATGACAATGCCAAGGGCTGGCCAGGCACTGGAACCCTGGATCCCTAATACATCACTGGTGGGAATGCAAAATGGTACAGCCACTTTGGAAAATGATCTGGCAGGTTTTTATAAAGTTAAATCTATACTTACCATATAACACAACAGCAAACTTACTCCTAGGTATTTACCTGAGAAAATTGAAATTATCCATACAAAGATCTGCACATGGACATCTAGATAGCTTTAGTCATAACTGCCCAAAACTGAAGACATCCCAAGTGTTCATCTTGTAACTCATCAACCTGTAAATGAATGAAGTTCCCTATAATGGGATACTACGCAGTAATAAAAAATGAAAGGAACCCAAGGCAAAGATTGTATTAACACTGTATGCTTTCACTTATACTTATAGATGAATATCTGATTTATATGTAGTTTAAGGCAAAACTATAGAGACAGGATGGAGAATATGTCAGTGGTTGTCAGTGATTAGGAGTAGGATAAGGAACTGATTTTAAAAACATATGAGCTTCCAGACAGACTGGCTGAGGGAGCTTCCTCATAGCTCAGATGGCAGTGTCTGCTTATCACAGACAAGAGCCTGATACTCAGAGCAGTGGTAGATTGACACCAGAGGGCTCTGTGAGAACTGGTGGGAAGCCCTGGGATCCATAACCAGAGTTGTGGCTCCTGGAAGTTGCCTGAATCTGGTGAGTGGAGGCCCAGGAGTGGAGTGCAGGCCCAGAAGCCAAACCATGGCAATACCAGCGGCTCCAGTGGTGGCAGCAAATATCAGCACAGCTCCCTGTTTCTTGGTTCCCCTTACTGAGGACACATTTATACCATCAGAATATTTCTGAAATAATACATTGAGATCAAGCCCTGAGCCTTTGGAGTGGGAGCACTGACTCCAAGACTCTAGACTACCAGAGAAGTAACCCTAGGGAGTATCAAATAGTGAGAACTCACACAAAGGAAACCACTCGAATACAAGACCAAGCATCACCCAAGCACCTGTAGCACCCTGTGCAGGATGTCTCATCTAAACAGCAAACAAAACAAAAATACAAACCCAATCATTAGCAGAAGAACAACAACCTCACTCAGTCTTGCCCATCAGAGGGAAAAATTACAAACAAACAAAAAAATTCAGCACAAATCTCACCCTATACAAAGCTTACACAAACCACTGGATCAACCTTAGGAGGGCAGAAACCAAAAGGAAGAAAGAATTCAACCTTGAAGCCTGGGAAAAGGAGACCTCAAACACAGTAAGTTTAAAAAAAAATATATGAAAAGGCAGAAATACTACAGAAATGAAGGAACAAACTAGAAATACAGCAGTCCAAATAAATGAAGAATAAATAGGCAAACTACCTGAAAAAAATTCAGAATAATGATAGTAAAGATGATCAAAAGCCTCGAAAATAAAATATAAAAATGCAAGAATCAATTAACAAAGGCCTTGAAGAATTAAAGAATAAACATACAGAGACAAACAACACAATTAAAAATTGAAGGAATCAATAGCAGAATATCTGAAGCAGAAGAATGAATCAGTGAGCTGGAAGATAAAATGGTGGAAATAACTTTTGAAGAGCAGAATAAAGTAAAAAGAATGAAAAGAACTGAGGATAGTCTCAGAGACCTGTGGGATGATATCAAATACACCAACATTCGAATTATAGGGGTCCCAGAAGAAGCAGAGAAAAAGAAAGGGTATGAGAAAATTTTTGAAGAGATTATAGTTGAAAATTTCCCCAATATGGAAAAGGAAATAGTCAATCAAGTCCAAGAGGCACAAAGAGTCCCATAATGGATAAACCCAAGGAGAAACATGCCAAGACACATGCTAATCAAACTAAGACTAAGAACACAAAGAAAGAATATTAAAAGCAGCAAGGGAGAAGCAACAACTAAACATAAAAGGGAAACCCCATACATTTAACAGCTAATCTTTCAGCAGAAACTCTGCAGGCCAGAAGGGAATGGCAGGATATAGTTAAAGTACTGAAAGGGGAAAATCTACAACCAACATTATTCTTCCCCACAAGGATCTCATTGAAAATTGATGGAGAAATCAAAAGCTTTTCAAAGAAGCAAAGGTTAAAGAGAATTCAGCACCACCAAACCAGCTTTACAACAAATGTTAAAGGGACTTATATAGTCAAGAAATACAATAGAAGAAAAAGATCTACAACACTGAACTCCAAACAATTAATAAAATGGCCATAGGAACATATATATCAATAATTACTTTACATATAAATGGATTAAATGCTCCAACTATATGACACAGACTGATTGAATGGATACAAAACAAGACCCATATATATGCTGTCTACAAGAAACCCCTTCAGACCTAAAGACACGTAGACTGAAAGTGAGAGTACGGAAAAATATATTCCATGCAAATGAGAAGCAAAAGAAATCTGGAGTAGCAATCCTCATATCAGACAAAATAGACCTTAAAATAAAGACTATTACAAGAGATAAGAAAGGACACTACATAATGATCAAAGGATCAATCCAACAGGAAGACATAACAATTGTAAATGTTTATGTTCCCTTGTAGCTCAGTCGGTAAAGAATCTGCCTGCAGTGCAGGAGACCCAGGTTTGATCCCTGGGTTGGGAAGATCCCCTGGAGAAGGAAATGGCAACCCACTCCAGTATCCTTCCTGGAAAATCTCATGGACAGAGGAGCCTGGTGGGTTGCAGTCCATGGGGTCACAAAGAGTCAGGCATGACTGAGCGACTAACACTTAACACTTATGCACCCAACATAGGAGCATCCCAATGAGAAAAACACTAACAGACATAAAAGGAGAAATTGACAGTAACACAATAATAGTAGGAGATTTTTTTCAATGGTGAAAAACTGAAAGCATTCCTGCTAAGATCAGGAACAAGACAAGGGTGTCCACTTTAATTACTATTATTCAACATAGTTCTGGAAGTCCTCACTACAGCAATCAGAGAAGCAAAAGAAATAAAAGGAATCCAGATCAGAAAAGAAGTAAAGCTCTCACTGTTTGCAGATGACATGATACTGTACATCGAAAACCCTAAAGATAGTATCATAAAATTACTAATCAGCGAATTTAGCAAAGTTGCAGGATATAAAATGAATACACAGAAATTACTCACATTTCCATATACTAACAATGAAAAATCAGAAAGAGAAATTAAGGAATCAATCCCATTCTCCACTGCAACAAAAAGAATTAAATATCTAGGAATAAATTTACCTAAGGAGACAAAAGAACTATACACAGAAAATTATAAGACACTAATGAAAGAAATCAAAGATAACATAAACCAATGGAGAGATATTCCATGTTCCCGGGTAGGAAGAATCAATATTGTGAAAACGACTATACTACCAAATGCAATCTACAGATTCAATGCAATCCCTATCAAATTACCAATGGCATTTTCCACAGAACTAAAACAAAATATTTCACAATTCATATGGAAATACAAAAGACCCCAAATAGCCAAAGCAGTCCAAAGAAAGAAGAATGGAGCTGGAGGAATCAACCTTCCTGACTTCGGATTGTACTACAAAGTTACAATCATCAAGACAGTATGGTACTGGCACAAAAACAGAAATATAGACCAATGGAACAAGATAGAAAGCCCAGAAATAAACCCATGCACCTATGGGTACCTTATTTTTGACAAAGGAGGCAAGAATATACAATAGGGCAAAGACAGCCTCTTCAATAAATGGTGCTGGCAAAACCAGACAGCTACATGTAAAAGAATGAAATTAGAACACTTACTAATACCATACACAAAGATAAACTCAAAATGAATTAAAGACCTAAATGTAAGACCAGAAACTATAAAGCTCTTAGGGGAAAACATAGGCAGAACACTCAATGACATAAATCTAAGCAAGATCCTCTATGACCCACCTCCTAGAGTAATGGAACTAAAAGCAAAAGTAAACAAGTGGGACCTGATTAAACTTAAAAGCTTTTGCACAGCAAAGGAAACTATAAGCAAGGTGAAAAGATAACCCTCAGAATGGGAGAAAATAATAGCAAATGAAACAACTGACAAAGGGTTAATTTCCAAAATATACAAGCAGCTCATACAACTCAATGCCAGAAAAACAAACAACCCAATCAAATAGTGGGAAAAAAGACATTATTCCAAAGAGGACATACAGATGGGTAACAAACACATGAAAAGATGCTCAGCATTATTAGAAAAATGCAAATCAAAACTACAACGAGATATCACCTCACACCAGTCATCATGGACATCATCAAATGGCCATCATCAAAAAGTCTACAAACAATAAATGCTGGAGAGGGTGTGGAGAAAAGGAAATGCTCTTGCACTGTTGGTGGGAATGTAAATTGGTACAGCCTCTATGGAAAATGGCATGATGATTCCTTAAAAAACTGGGAATAAAACCACCATATGACCTAGCAATCCCATTTCAGGCATATACCCTGAGGAAACCAAAATTAAAAAAGACACAAGTATCCCATTGTTATTGCATCACTATTTACAATAGCTAGAACATGGAAGCCACCGAGATGTCCATCAACAGATGAATGGATAAAGGAATGTTGTACATATACACAATGGAATATTACTCAGCCATAAAAAGGAGTGTTTTTGAGTCAGTTCTAATGAGGTGGATGAACCTAGAACCTATTATACAGACTGAAGTGAGTCAGAAAGAGAAAGATAAATATCATATTCTAACACATATATATGGATTCTGTAAAAATGGTACCGAGGAATTTATTTGCAGGACAGCAAATGGAGAAACAGACAGAATAGACTTATGGACATGGGGAGAAGGGAGGAGAGGGTGAGATGTGTGAAAAGAGTAACGTAGAAACGTACATTACCATATGTAAAATAGATAGCCAATGGGAATTTGCTATATGTCTCAGGAAACTCAAACAGGGGCTCTTTATCAACCTAGAGGGGTGGGATGGGGACAGAGATTCAAAAGGTAGGGATACATGTACACCTATGGCTGATTCATGTTGAGGTTTGACAGAAAACAACAAAATTCTGTAAAGCTATTATCCTTCATTTTAAAAATAAATAGAAAAAACACACATTAAAAAATTTGGTGGGGTAATGGAATATACTGTATTTAGATTATGGTGGTGAGTACATGGTTATAGATGAAAGTGGATACTTCAGTCCCAATCGAATAGCCTTGAGATGACTGTAACCCTAGCCATCCCTTGACTGTAACTGTGAGACCTTGAGCTAGAACTCCCCAGCTAAGCTGCCACCAGAGTTTTGACCAAGAGAAACTGTAAGATAGCAAGCATTTGTTGTTTTAAGGTGCTGTTTTGGAGTAATTTATTATGCAACTCTCTCTGTATATACATATTTAGATATATGTATCTCCTATTTTGTGTTCTATCTATCCATCATCTGTATTCTGACATAATCTGCATAGGTTTAGATCCACTGAAAGATATACTCACTTTAAACAGAATACTTACAATATAAATCTGATACTTTATAATTTTGTACTATTTCTGTTTATTTATTCCTTATGTTGCCTTTTACCTGCCTTTCCAAAAGAGCTTATCAAAATGATTCCCTGCATCATTAAGAGGACTTTCTTCAAAATCACTTATTTATCATAAAAGCTATAGTTTTAAACTATTTATAAATGGCAGTGCATTCATTCAGTAATCATTTTTTGAGTCTTAACCTCTGTGCAAGACACCAAGCCAGGCACAGAGGTCATATTGTTATAAGAGATCCAAGCAGTCTCAACTTTCATGGATCTTACTGTCTAGAAGGGAAGGGAGACTGTAAATGAGTAATCCAGCCATTGAATATAATTGTGATAAAATATCATGAAGGAAACATGTAGGATTCAAATTTTTCAGTTTGGAAAATACCTTATAGTATCCATTGGCACCCCCAAATGTAAGAACATATTCATTAGTTCCTGACTATAAAACATATTCAGTGGCTTCCCTGGTGATCCAGCAGTTAAGACTCTGGGCTTCCAGCTGCAAGGGGCATGGGTTTGATCCCTGATTGGGGAACTAAAACCCCAAATACCATGTGGCCAAAAAAAAAAATCATGTTTATAATTGTGGACATTTTAAAAAACCAAGTGCTAATTATAGGAAAAAAGAGAGACTCAACAAGATTCAGAAACCAAACAAAAATTATATGAAATTGCCTTGTGCCCTTTTGAATACCTCTGCATGGAGGCGGTCCTCCCTTTCTTGTCGTGGAAGGAACTAGAGCTGTGACTGTCCTAGCATATGAGATTCCTCCTAAGCACCAGCTGCTGCATCACGACCTACATCTTGCCCACACCTTGGGTCAGCCGAATTAGACATGTTGATGCTTCTGTTTGCAGCCACAAGGGTCTACTAACAGCAGCCAGCAACCATTCTGAGGGACCCTGAATGGCCTTGAAGTTGTTTATGGGGTTGGTGTGAGCTGGTGCAGGATAGTGAGAAATCATGGGGGCGGCTGCCCTGGGACTGAGCTGCTGTTGTCTAGGCAACTTTATTAAGAACCTTCTGTTCAAGAAAATGAAACTTAAATTAACTCTTGAGTTCTTAGAATCATGGCTTTTCATTCTTAACTGGTCTTTGGCATTTGTAAACTTCTAGGTCTCTTCAGTTCAGTTCAGTTGCTCAGTCGTGCCTGACTCTTTGTGACCCCATGGACTGAAGCACGCCAGGCCTCCCTGTCCATCACCAACTCCCAGAGCTTGCTCAAACTCATGCCCTTTGAGTCAGTGATGCCATCCAACCATCTCATTCTCTGTCGTGCCCGTCTCCTCCCACCTTCAATCTTTCCCAGCACCAGGGTCTTTTCCAATGAGTCGGTTCTTTGCACCAGGTGGCCAAAGTATTGGAGTTTCAGCTTCAGCATCAGTGCTTCCAATGAATATGCAGGACTGATTTCCTTTAGGATGTATTGGTTGGATATCCTTGCAGTCCAACGGATTCTCAAGAGTCTTCTCCAACACCACAGTTCAAAAGCATCTTGGTTGGGGTCCTAAAATACCTATCAAATGGAATTGCTCATAAAGGTCTCTTCATTCTTAAATTTCAATTAAATTCTTTCACCCTCCAGGGTGGTAATCAGTATATTTCTAGAATGAGATCTATCCCCAGATTCAGTGCTCGTATTCTGATTTGGTCTCCAATTCTAAGTCTCCAAAGACAAAAACCCAGAGGGTGTGATTTTTTAAAAGCATGTTTCTTCACTCAAGTGTAGTGTGAAAAAAAATTGCATTTCCTGAGTTTTAGCTGAGGCAGACTCACACCCCTAATACACAGCATAAAATGAATAATGTGCTACAATGGGGATCAATGTAGTTTCTTTCAATATTTTCAACACGAAGAGTTTCTTCTTCAATGTTTGAACAGACAGTCTTTTTTCTGTTGAACAGGAAACAATAATAGTTGATTCCTTTATAAATACTTAGAGTGTACCAGAGGCTATTTTGGACACTGTTTTGATATTAACTCATGTAATCCTCACAACAATCTTATGAGACAAATGGGTTTATATATAAATAAAGAAATTGAGGCACAGAGGTGAAATAAGTTGCCCAAGATCAGGAATCAGTAAAATTCAAAGCCAGCATTTGAACTTGCATAATCAGGGTTCAGAGTCTATGCTCTTAATTACTGCTAAAGCACTTTTGAAGAAGTCAGGTTGTGCTCTGCAGTTACAATACAGGATATATAACCATTTTAAAACTGGAATTACACTTGGCACAACAAAACACTCACACTAAGAGAGGTACGCAGGAACTAAGACTAAATTACAAAGTTGCAGGTTATAGAGTCACACATCCCAGATAGTTAATTTAGGCTCACATTGTTAAATTTCATTCCATCTCTCTCTCATTCTCTCGATCACAAAACTTCTCTCTCTCTGCTTGAAAAAGCATTGGCTTTGGATTCCAGTTTGAATTCATTTTGGCTTCATTTGCCTGCCGTTTGTCCTTTTATGCCATTCCGTAAGTCTTTTGCTTCCCTCATTGTAGGATCAAGCCACCAAAGATGGCTGCTCCCTTGCTCTCTGTACATACCCTGCTGGACTGCACAGTGCCTGCTTCACCTGAACCCCACTCACATGACTGACCTTCCTAAACACTTACCCCCGGCCCCTGCTGATGATTACTCTAACCTTTAGATCAGAACACCTCCACCTTGAGAGCTTATCAAAGGGGAGGTGAGGGGCAGGCCCCTCTGCTTGTTTCCCTGGTGACTGATGAGCCAACCTGATACTGGTCACCTCCCCCTCCCCCCAGGAGCGAGGGGAGACGGCGGCCCTGCCCTGACGCCTTCTGCCACACGGTGGCGGGTCACTCCAGGACCTTCTTTCGGACAAGTAAGACTCCGCCAGCCGCTAAACCACTGTCGTCGAGTATGGGCTCTTTCCTCCTCTCCAGGATGGGCAAGTACAGGGCTTGCAGGCCTGCAGGGTGTGGCCCGACATTCATGTATAAAATTGGTCCAGTATTTCCATTGCAGAGTTCAAAGGAGGTAGAGTATATGAATACCATGTGAAATATAAAGCAGAAGGAATTTCAGGGATTGATAATAATATCTATATGTGGATAAGATGACCACTTATCTGGTGTAATTGGAAATCGTCCAAGGAGTTCTTGCTTTCTTCCCATATCTCTCATTATATTTTTTATCAGAGCTTGAAATCCCACCATTAAAACGCAAATCCTTTAAGTTTTGAAGATTTGTACCTTAAAGATGTTTTTATGATTGTTTAGATGTAAATACCAATGGGAGGCATAACTCTTCAAACTTTCCTGCTAATGCACTGGGGATTGATCTGATATTTGACTACCTGCCCCTGTGGGAATGAGACAGGCAGGCACTATACTGGGCGAAGGGTGATAGGAAGTAAACACTTGGCAGATAGTAGATTGTTGCTAAATCTCAACCTTGGGCTATTCAGAAACCAGATATCTGTGCCCTTTCTTCAATGATGATGTCACCAACTCTGATAATCTTTGTATTTCTCTTAGAGCAGTTTGAGTGCAATACTTGCCTTATTCAAATTGTATATTTGTTCATTTATTATGCTATATATATATTGAATACCCACTCTGTGCTATACATTGTTTAAAGTGGATTCCATACAAAGGTGAGGAAGACAGTGTCTAGAATTGCAATTTAAAAGGTAAATGAAGATAAGGCCAAGGAAGGCCTTGGAACTCACATTAGGGAATTTGAATTTTATTGGTATTTATATACTATTAAGCAGGGGAACTGAATCATTTTTATAGTTCCAGACCCTCTCTGGCTTCTATAACTTTCCCCTCACCCACTGTGCTCCATCCAGGTACATTCCCATCTTGTCTCCAAGCACAGACATTCCACTTAAATCAGTCTTGCCCCCAGACCCCCTTCCCCTCATTTCTTTTAAGCCTTTGCTGAAAGGTCAACTTCTCAGTCAGACCTTCTTTGTTCACCCTATATTTATAAGATTAATCCTCCTTCCTGACATTTTCTATCTGCTGCCTCCAGCTCCCCAGCTTCCTCCCTCTCTCATAGTATTTGCCAAAACCTAATGTACTATGTAATCTATCTATCTAATCAATCAGGTATCAGTCTATCTATATCATCCATTTACCCTTGACCTCACTAAAATGTAACCTCCCTGAAGATAGGGATTTGAGTTGAAAATAGTTCTTTGCACATAGTAGGAGATAGAACATATGTACTTGCTAAACGAAAAAATGGAAGATTTTAAGTGGTCACTCTGGCTCTAATATGGGGATAGGATTGGTGGCAGGCCTGGTGCCAGGAAGGGCAACTAGAAGCTGTTGTGGAAATCTAGGCAAGGGCATAATAGTGACCTGCACCACTGATTCTAGAAATTTTTAGATAATGAATGAACATGGCTTAGTAATTGATTGAGAGTGATAGTGGTAGAGATGGAAGTAGAATATCCATAAGGGGAAGAATAGTTTAAAGAGATGCCTGGGTCTGGTGGATTGAATTATTTGGAGAGAAAATATTACTCGCATCCTCACTGATGTTGGATTTGGTCATGAACTCCCTTTGGCTGGTAGACCATTGGCAGAGCAATGTGAGGAAGAACTTAAAATGTCCTTGCGTGGTTGGTTGGCTCTTTCAACTCTATAAATGCTGTATCTCAAGAAAGTGTTCAAGGTAGTCATTTGCCTTTTTCTCCTAAACCTCAGAGTCTACACATGTGCAGCAGACCTGGATCCATCTTATTAACTTGAACTAAACTACGTGACCTTCAGAGGAAGCAGAGTTGCCCAGCCAGGCTCACACAATCAAAAAAAATGATAGTTAGCTTTCAGACCCACACTCATAAGAATGGATGTATGAACCGGAAGCCACTTTGTTTTTGAGGTAGTTTGTTATACATTGTTATTATAGCAATAGCTGACTTAGATGCTGAGGTACTGGCTTGGAGTACTTGAAAGATAGTTGGCAGCTTCTATAAACACAGGGAATCTAGAAAAAAGAGCCTATTTGAAGGCAGCAAGGTACTGAGTTCAGATCTGGACATGTCAGGTGTGAGGTGCTTGTATGACATCTAAGCACTTTGGTCTATTGGTAGAGAGAGAATTGTGTCAGTAGCCCAGGAGGGACAACTGAGCCCATAGGGACAGCTATAATTTTAGAACACTTACCACATAGAAAATGATGGAAGCCATGAAGGAATGTGTAGAGTGAGAAAAGACCACAGGACAGAAACCTGAGAGGCCCTCCCTGTTACAGGACAGCAACTGCAAACCCTCAGGAAGGCTGGACGTCATCCACAAGCTGAGGACAGCAGCACATGGGCGACAGCAGTGTGTTTTCCAGCCCTGGTTTGAAACTAGGTTCAGTATGTATCTCCCAGACCCAGAGAGGAGAACCCCAACCAACAGCTTCTCCGAGTCTGCTTCCATTCCCTTGTCTACATCCTCCACAGCTCTCAACAGAAGCAACAAAAGCTCCAGAGGACTCAGAAGGCCATTTTCTATTGCTCCTCCTCAGGCTATGTGTGACAGCCATTTCTGAACCCCTTGTTGTGGAAACACATAACAAGTCACAAGTTCGCTCTGATTATTACGAAGGGCAAGGAAGGGCAGAAGTGTTCTTCTCTGCTCAATGATCCATGCAGCTTGAGCATTATCCATCGTAGGCAAATTCAAAGCAGAGATAAGTAGAGATGTACAGCCCAGCAGTTCTCGTAAATGAATTTAGTTCAAGTTGAATTAAGGTGATCTGCGAAAATGTGTTCCAAAATGATTCTCTTCAATATCGAGGACACCAAATCATTCTGAAAAATGGCCTAGCACTTTTGGTAAATGTTTCTATTATAGCCTTATAATTCTATAGAAGGTAGACTAGGGACCTCTAATGAGCTTATTGAAATGGTGAACACTCCATGCTATTTAATATTTGCTGTCACTTTTCTGAAGGCAAAAAGACCTCTTCATTCTGTTTTCGCTGACTGCTTCAGTTGAATTGTGAATGGGTAAAAAGACCATGTTTGCCAGGCATGGAAAAAACAATTTGTTGAAGATGGAAATTACACATTATTGTTCTTAGTGAAGAAGGGTGATGGCATTTGAAAGATATGGGAACTTTTTCTGCTGGAGAATTCTTCCAGCAGCATTTTCAGATTTTAGGGGAATAGTCAGCCTTCTGACTTCTCTCATTGCTCACTGATCAGTCTCACCCAGACTTGACTTAGAACTTTCTGAATCCCACTTCATAAAATCCTGCAGGGGTGGGGAATGTCAAAGGAGCCAGGGAAAGTTTCCCAGAGGAGCAATATCTGGGGGCGATCTGAAGGAATATAACTTAACCGGCTACTGAAGGAGGGATTAGGTCTCTGTATTCAGTACAATGTGGAGCCATTAAATATTTCAAGCATTAGGGGAGATTTATTTTGGGGAAAGATCACTTTGATAGCTTATTGAAAAGAAGCAAGAGTTGGTAAAAGTGACTCAGTTGGGAGGCTATTGCAGTGGAGTTGTCCATGTAAGAGATACTTGCAGGTTGGATTAGGGTGAAGATAGTAGCTATGGACCTGAGAACATGCTTTTGAGGAATAATTAGAAGGTAGCTAGGCAAATGTTGGAAATGGATATGAAATGATGATGATGAAGAGTGTAAGAATCAATTTAGGGGACTGATCACATTTTAGAAGAGAACCAGTTTCTGCTCTTAATTTAGCTGAAGTGCAAATTGAAGGAAATTGGTGCTGGAAGATAATTAATTTGGCTTAGGACATTTAAAGAATGAAATATCATTGAGACATCGAAGTGGAGATGTCAGGTAAGCAGGTGGATTTATTGATCTAGACCACAGAAGGAAGCCTAAAGCTTGGTTTAGTAAATTGCATTGATGGTAATTAAAGCTGAAGGCGTGTGTAAATTCTTGAAGGGAGAGGATACCAAATGAGTAAAATAGAGGGTCTTGAATAGCTCGTGATAACTACAGAATTTAACACTGCAGGGAAAGCAGGCAGGGTGTCAGAGAAGACAAGGCAGGGAGCAGCGAGGAGGAGGAGAAGCAGGATGAGGACATGGAGCAGAGGAAGAGGACATTGTAAGAAAGGGAAGTGGTCAACAGCATCAGACAGATGTGATGGGGCTGACAAACATCCACTGAATTCATTGGTTTGGAGGCGTTTGGGAAGTAATATGGTAACATTCGAGCGGAGTGTGGCTACCGAGTGTATGTACCTTATGTGAAGTGTGACTGTGATCATGAACGCCTTATTGCCAAATTCGGATTGAAATTGAAGAAAGTAGGGAAAAACCACTAGACCATTCAGGTATGTCCTAAACCAAATCCCTAACAATTATACAGTGGACGTGAGAAATAGATTTAAGGGACTAGATCTGACAGACAGAGTGCCTGATGAACTATGAACGGAGGTTCGTGACATTGTACCGGAGACAGGTAGCAAGACCATCCCCAAGAAAAAGAAATGCAAAAGAGCAAAATGGCTGTCTGAGGAGGCCTTACAATAGCTGTGAAAAGAAGAGAAGCCAAAACCAAAGAAGAAAAGGAAAGATATACCCATTTGAATGCAGAGTTCCAAAGAACAGCAAGGAGAGATAAGAAAGCCTTCCTCAGTGATCAGTGCAAAGAAATAGAGGAAAACAACAGAATGGGAAAAGACTAGAGATCTCTTCAAGAAAATTAAAGATACCAAGGGAACATTTCATGCAAAGATGGGCTCAAAAAAGGACAGAAATAGTATGGACCTAACAGAAGCAGAAAATATTTAAAAGAGGTGGCAAGAATATGCAGAAGAACTATACAAAAAAGATCTTCACAACCCAGATAATCACAATGGTGTGATCACTCACCTAGAGCCAGATATCCTGGAATGTGAAGTCAAGTGGGCCTTAGGAAGCATCACTATGAACAAAGCTAGTGGAGGTGATAGAATTCCAGTTGAGCTATTTCAAATCCTAAAAGATGATGCTGTGAAAGTGCTGCACTCAATATGCCAGCAAACTTGGGAAACTCAGCAGTGGCCACAGGATTGGAAAAGGTCAGTTTTCATTCCAATCCCAAAGAAAGGCAATGCCAAAGAATGTTCAAACTACCACACAATTGCACTCATCTCACACGCTAGCAAGGTAATACTCAAAATTCTCCAAGCCAGGCTTCAGCAATAAGTGAATCATGAACTTCCAGATGTTCAAGCTGGTTTTAGGAAAGGCAGAGGAACCAGAGATCAAATTGCCAACATCTGTTGGGTCATTGAAAAAGCAAGAGAGTTCCAGAAAAACATCTATTTCTGCTTTATTGACTATGCCAAAGCCTTTGATTGTGCGGATCACAAGAAACTGTGGAAAGTTCTGAAAGAGATGGGAATACCAGACCACCTGACCTGCCTCTTGAGAAATCTGTGTGCAGGTCAGGAAGCAACAGTTAGAATTGGACATGGAACAACAGATTGGTTACAAATAGGGAAAGGAGTACGTCAAGGCTGTATCTTGTCACCCTGCTTATTTAACTTATATGCAGAGTACAGCATGAGAAACGCTGTGCTGGATGAAGCACAAGCTGCAATCAAGATTACCGGGAGAAATATCAATAACCTCAGATATGCAGATGACACCATCTTATGGCAGAAAGTGAACAAGGACTAAAGAGCTTCTTGATGAAAGTGAAAGAGGAGAGTGAAAAAGTTGGCTTAAAGCTCAACATTCAGAAAACAAAGATCATGGCATCTGGTCCCATCATTTCATGGCAAATAGATGGGGAAACAGTGGAAACAGTGGCAGACTTTATTTTCTTGGGCTCCAAAATCACTGCAGATGGTGACTTCAGCCATGAAATAAAAAGATGCTTACTCCTTGGAAGAAAAGTTATGACCAACCTAGACAGGACATGAAAAAGCAGAGACATTACTTTGCCAGCAAAGGTCCATCTAGTCAAAGCTGTGGTTTTCCCAGTAGTCATGTATGGATGTGAGAGTTGGACTGTAAAGAAAGATGAGTGCCGAAGAATTGATGCTTTTGAACTTTGGTTTTGGGGAAGACTCTTGAGAACCCCTTGGACTACAAGGGGATCCAACCAGGCCATCCTAAAAGAAATCAATCCTAAGTGTTTATTGGAAGGACTGATGTCGAAGCTGAAACTCCAATACTTTGGTCACCTGATGCAAAAAAACTGATTCATTTGAAAAGACCCTGATACTGGGAAAGATTGAAGGCTGGAGAAGGAGATGACAGAGGATGAGAGGTTTGGATGGCATCACCAACTCAATGGACATGAATTTGAGCAAGCTCCAGAAGTTGGTGATGGACTGGGAGGCCTGGCGTGCTGCAGTCCTGCTGCTGCTAAGTCGCTTCAGTCATGTCTGACTCAGTGTGACCCCATAGACGGCAGCCCACCAGGTTCCCCCGTCCCTGGGACTCTCCAGGCAAGAACTCTGGAGTGGGTTGCCATTTCCTTCTCCAATGCATGAAAGTGAAAAGTGAAAGTGAAGTCGCTCAGTCATGTCCGACTCTTTGCGACCCCATGGACTGCAGCCTACCAGGCTTCACCGCCCATGGGGTTTTCCAGGCAAGGGTACTGGAGTGGGGTGCCATTGCCTTCTCCGGTGCTGCAGTCCATGGGGTCACAGAGTCGGACACGACTGAGCGACTGAACTGAACTGAGAGAAACAGGGTGTTAGATGAATCAAGAGGGAAATGACCAGTCAAAAGAAGGTTGTGTTTGTTCTTTTATGGAAGACAGTTGCTCATGTTTAAAAGTATATAAGATGATGAAGATGATAGCAGTGCAGTGGGAGAGAGAAATTATTTTGAGAGTGGTATTGTTAAAGGGTAGAGCAAGGACTAAGTCACACTAGGGCAGATGTGTGCATGGAAGATGGTGAGGCAGTGTAGGTCACTGGAGGAGAGGAGGTCAAGGAAATGAACAGCCCGGGTGTTGGATAGGAAATCCATGTGGATGAATAGCAGGGCTTGGAATGGAGGAAAAGGTTATATTCTAAGTGCAAAAATCTATAGTAAATAAGAGGGCATAATCAAGTGTGAGACAGATGACAACAATGAAGAAGGGGAGGGAAGAACTGCTGTAAAGCCCAGACATCCAAGTAGCAGAAATTTTTGTGGTAGAGAATAAGGAGGACATCATCTTTGCCTGTGGTCTCTAAGGTCCCAATCTGACAGGATTAGAAGTGGGTCCTGAAGGGGTGGAGCATGCTCAGTTAAAGTCAGGCATCCTGGGGAGTTCTTGGGGTGCATCTGGGATTTGAGAGGATTTTTACTGGATATAGAGTAGCAGATTCAATGTCGACAAGGAAAGGCTAAGCATTACCAAAAATCATAATTGATTTTCTTATAAAATGTCTTCACTAAGTGTTTACATTTTAAATACTAAAAAAAGACAAAGTAAATTTAAAAAAATGAAATATCTCAAAGCTTGTCTAAGTCTAGTTTTGGTCAGGATTTTCCTGGTGATCCAGTGCTTAAGACTCTGAGCTTCCACTGCAGAGGGTTCAATTCCTTGTGGGGAAACTAAGATCCCACATGCTGTCTGGCATGGCAAAAAAGATGAAAATAAATAAATCCATTTTTGGTCAATTCAATTGGAGCTTTTAAATAATAAATTTTATGTCTTTTTTTAGACTATAATTAGGAAGCAAATAGCTTCTGACTGGGATGTTAGTGATTTCACTGTTTTTTTAATATCAAAAATTACCATAATTACATTTCCCCTTAATATTATATGTCAAAAAGTCCAATAAATAGACAGGGAACTTCACCCAAGAGCCACTCTAACAAAGAAAACAAATCTTTCACTTGAACGGGGATTTTCAGTGCACACAATTGCAATGGGCACATAGGTTGTGCTATAAAAATATATCAGTTGTAAGAATGTGCTTCACCCTGAGTACAGTGGACCTTCTACGTGGATAAAATTAAGTGCCCAACAGCTCCCAAGAGCCACACACAGTAACCAGAGCCTCAAGAGCTCTTATCGACTCAACCAGGAAGGAAGATTTAGGTTAAGTGTTGTGAAAGGAAAATCAAAATGGATACAGTATTGCTAAGAGAGCCCTCTAAAATGGAGCTGGGAGGGCACTGAGAAAGTATGACTTAGGCATGTCCCAGCCAGGATGGAATCTGACTTTTGGACCACTTAATGTCAATGCAAGCATCCAAATCAGTGTTCCAGAAAGTCAATATACTGATAGGACCCTTACCCTAAAATAACTCATGACAGTCTATCTACGTATTGGACCCTCATCCTACATAATTTGTGACAGCCTGTTCCTTAAGGACAAATATTTCCTTTCCTGTGTCAGAGTCAGTCATAATTCCTGCCAAAACAACCTCGTGACATTTGCCTTTTTAAGTCCCTGACTCTTTCTCTTCCCTGGAACACTCTTTCAGTTTTACCAGAATGTATGTCTACAAAATTGCAATTCTGAAAACCTCAAATAAACTATTTGCAGTGTTCCGTATTTGATGGGCTTCCCTCATAGCTCAGTCGGTAAAGAATCTGCCTATAGTGCAGGAGACCCAGGTTCAATCCCTGGGTGGGGAAGATCCCCTGGGAAGGAAATGTCTTACCACCCCAGTATTCTCGCCTGGAAAATCCCATAGACAGAGGAGCCTGGTGAGCTGCAGTCCATGGGGGTCGCAAAGTGTTGGGCATGACTGGGTGACTAACACTTCATTTCAGTGTTAGCACACAGGCAAATGGATTTTCTATTACTATTACATACTTATCAATACTTTTTCTACTCCTTAGAATATACTCAGCTCTATTTGGGGGGTGCTTAGAGAATCTTATTTTCTGTTTAGAAAGTTGACGAAGGAATGAGAGATACTGTGTAGTGGGCAATTTTAGTTAGAGACATTTAAATAACATGGAAGCAGAAGACAGAGTATATAAAATGAGTTATTAGTTGAACCAGGAATGGAACCCAAGATTTCTGATTCTCAATTTGCAATTTAGCTTTGGGCCTTAGCGCATCACATAGTGTCATTTTATTTCCATTTTAAATGCCCAGAAGTGCTTTATTCATAGGCACCTCTGTTGCCAACTATCTTTTTAGAACCTGGCTCCAATTTTTTCCCCTTTCTCCAATACATAGCAAGCATGAATGCTATAAATTGCCAAAAAAGAAATGGGCACCCAGCCTTACAAGATTAGCTCTAAGAAGACACAATCATCTCAGCCAGTGATAAGAATTTCTGTTCCTAATTGGCTCTGATAGGGAGTAGGGATATGGTTCTTGAGACCTAAGTCACACAGACATTGGAAAAGTGAAGAGAATGGTAATTTTCCAATGTCCCTGATTAAAGCCATCTGTGCTTCCCTAGTGCTATTCCCCTAATGTATTCTAATGCAAAATAGCCTCTTCTCTTGTTTATTTTGGAACACAGCTGTTGTCTTAATTGAGCTTAACAGATAATGGAAGCACTGTTGCACCCCCACTCCCCTTCTCCAAACAAGCAGTTTGTGGGATTTGAGGGAGAGATGGGAGGGGACCATCTTTGCTATTGGGAATCTATCTGTATGTCTGTTCTAGTTCCCCAAATGTACTTATTTTTTTCTGTTGTAAAAAATAGGAGGTTGAAAATATATATGTGTATATGTGTGTGCACACATGTGTGTTCTATTTCTCTTGGAATTTGAACTTGATTTGTTTTTACTTGTGTCATTTGATAACTTTCTGTCCACCTTATTATCACATGATACATCCAGTGATTCAAGTTAAGGTTTCAAAGAAAATTTTTTTCTTGTACTTACCTTCTCCAAGCTGAAGGAGTACAAATAATAGCAGTAAAATATATGCGATAATAGCAAAAGGGTTGGGAGTGAGTGAGAAAGAAATTACAGTATCATAAGGTTCTTATATTTGTCAAATGTGAAGATGAGTTGAAAACAGTGAAATATGAACTGATTCAATATTGGTTCTATCTGGACTGTGGTAAGTTAAAAATGCAGCTACTGAAAAATAATTTTTTTAAAAAGTCTTATAGATAAAGAAAAAAGCAATACAGAAAGTAAAATGGAATGCAAAAGATATTTAATTAACCTAAAGATAATAGGATAAAAGTGAGAAATCATTAAAAAAGTTAAAATACATGGGATGAATAAAAAACAATAGCAAATTGGTCCATAAATATAATAAACTAAACACTCCAATTAAAGTTAGATATTGTCAGACTAGACAAAATAGCAAGGCCCAAACATAAAAGTAAAACACTTTAAATACTAAGACACAGATGGTTTGAAAGAAAGTTTGGGAAATGATATGCCATGTTAATAGCATAAGAAAGAAAAAAGAGTACTTCACACAAAGATAGTCATTTCATGATGATAAAAGTACTAATTTAGTGGAATGACATAATTTTAAACTTGTATATAACTAAAAACAGAACATCAAAATTTATAAAGCAAAAATTGACAGAGCTAAAGAAAGAAATAGATAAATCCATAATCATAGTTAGAGATTTTAAATATTTTGTTCTCAGTAATTGTCAGACAAAGTTGAGAAAAGAATACACAAGGATATATTGTTGTTTAGTCGCTAAGTCATGTCTGACTCTTTTGCAACCCCTTGGACTGTAGCCCACCAGGCTCCTCTGTCTATGGGATTTCCCAGGCAAGAATAGTGGAGTGGGTTGCCATTTCCTTCACCAAGGGGATCTTCCTGACCCAGGGATCAAACCCGTCTCCTGCCTTGGCAGGCAGATTCTTTACCACTGAGCTACCAGGCAAGTAACACAAGGATACAGAGGTTGTTAATAACACAGTCAACCCAGTAGGCCTAATTAACATTTAAAGTATACTAAATCCAACAATTATAGAGCACATATATTTTTAAAATTAGTTTCAAATTTGAAGATACTTAAAGCTTATAGACTAATATGTCATGATCTATCAGGTGGGATTTTTTAGTAGTATAAGAATTTCAACATATGTAAATCATTCAAAATAATGAACTGCAGTAAAAGAATAAAGGAGAAAAAAATTATGTAATTGTCTTAACAGAAGCAAAAAGATGTTTGAGTAAGCCCCGTCATGATTATAAACTCCCAGGAAACTAAGAATAAAAATATAAGTCCATTTAATAAAGGGCATCTGTGAATATATTGAGTGCTCATTCCTAAGAATGGGGAAAAGGCAATGATGGATACTCTTATTTTTTTAGTATTATTTTCAAGGTTCCCACTAGTGTAACAGTAAGAAAAATTATAAAGATTGGAAAGAAAAGGCATAATATTTTTCACTTATAAAATATTAAAGAATCTGCAAAATTACAGAAATTAATAGGTGAACTTATGTCAAAGGGTAAATAGGTAAATGTCCATAAATAATCAAACAATTGGAAAATAAAGTTAAAAATAACATTATAAAGCATCAAAAATATCAAATATTTAACAAACACTTAAAATATGTGTAAAAACCTTTATCCTGAAAACTATGAAATATTGCTGAATATAGAAGAAGAAAAGTAGTAGGAAAGGCCATAACTATGAATTAGAAGACATATCAATTACTTTCAAATTTATCTATGTATTCAATTCCTGTCAATGGCCAAGCAGTCTTTTTTTAAAAATGGGAGTTGATTAAAAAATGAATTAATCTGCCTAAATAAGGCAACATAATATAATTTTTCTGTGTTTTAAGAAAAAAAGCCATAAAAGTCCAGTGAAAAAATGACAATTGAGAATGGGTCTTGTTTTCTGGGATACAGTAGAAAGTGGTGGGGTCTGTGTCACAGTGGAGAGCATGCTTGTCTCAGGAGGGTAGCACCTACTGAGCCATAGGGATTGTTGCTATGCAGCGATGGTGATAGCTAGAATTGCCAGGGTTTCCGAATTTTCAAATGAAGCTAGAAATCAGGATATTTATGTGAAAGCTTCTGATTGTTAATTTTTGAAACAATTCCATTCATTTTTTTCTAACTGTAAGAATGGGAAAAATAGAATGTCTGAGGATGTAAGGGTCATGTTTCATGCCTGTGTACTCTGGTAAAGTCTTTAAGACATGGTCATTCTGTAAAGAAGCTATTCAGTGGGGGAACAGGATAGAGTGTGCCTTTGAAAACTTAGATCCATGCCTACAAGGCAGGAAACCCGGCTTCAATCCCTGGGTCGGGAAGATCTCCTGGAGAAGAGAATGGCAACCCGCTCCAGTATTCTTGCCCCGCCCCCTGCAAAAAAAGGGGCTCAAAGAAATATTTGGGTGACTTCCCTGGTGGTTCAGATGGTAAAGCGTCTGCTTACAGTGCAGAAGATCTGGGTTTGATTCCTGGGTCGGGAAGATCCTCTGGAGAAGAGGAAATGGCAGCCCACTCCAGTACTCTTGCCTGGAAAATCCCATGGACGGAGGAGCCTGGTAGACTACAGTTCATGGGGTCGCAAACAGTCAGACACGACTGAGTGACTTCACTTTCTTTCTTTCTTTCACTATATATGTCAAGCAGTAACTTTAGCAGCTACTTAGATCCTATGTGAGGAAACATTTGAGCCTTGGAAAACTTAAATAGCATACACATGGAGGAGCTGACATTCAATCTCAGGTTTGTGTGATTCCAGAACTCAAATTCTCATATTTCTCCCAAGTGTGGAGAAGATGAGGAATGAGGGAATGAGAGAAGTCAGGAAGCAGTGCAGGTAAGGGGTGAGTCACAACCCCGCACAAAGCATGCGGTCTTCTAATTCATGTCATCTCCTCCCACTTGCCACCCAGAGGAACAGCAAAGTGTTTGTTTGTTAGTTTTTATTGTTTAAACACTGTATCTGGATTTTAAAAGCACATACAAAGTACTGTGTCTGCACTTTGACAGTCAGCACATTTACTCTTTACATACAAACTTCTCTTGGAATGTCATTGTTTAGGACTTACCTCTTTCTCTGCAGACAAGGCTTATATTTTTGGCTCATCTCAGTGAGCATACTAATTTCAAGAACTAATAATTTCCTTGAGCATCATGAACTAATAATCTCCTTGAGCATCTGGAGCCTGACAAATGAGCTGCGTTATCCCTCCTCACGTGTGATTAACAGCAGAATGAGAAGGCAAGCTCAGGAAAGATGGTTACGCACAGAGATAAAACAGAAAACAAACAAAACCGCAGGGGCGCACAGAGGAATTCTGGGAAATCTTCCAGCCTGCCTGCCCAACGGGGTTGCTGAAGCAAGCACTCCCCTCCCATTCCTTCCTGAGAAACTCGGCCTTGTCAGCACAGTCCTTATGTGGGGTAAGAGGAGAAGGCCCAAGGACATGGGATGCTGTTCCAAATAAGGGTGGGTCCTTTCCCTCAGAGCGCTACAGGGGCAGTAATGCCTCCAGAGGGCTGTAAGCAGCTAAACTGAGTTGAGTTGGTTCTTATTAGCACAACATATAGGGAGGCAATCCTTACCGCATATAGAGGCTAAGCCATCTCCTATTGGTGTAGGCTCTTGGGCTCCCAAGTTACAGTATTTGTGCCATCCCTTCTTCCCCTTCACCTGCCCTGGTCGCCCACTCATTCATTTCCCTCAGGAAGTCTTACACGGCAAATACCAGGAACAAAGGCAAAGCAAAAGTAGCCAGAAAGAGTTTGAGAAATGTCACTAAGGGGAAGACCATTGAGTGTATTTGTTAAAGGCAGGGTTACTCGTTTTTTTTTTTTTTTTAAATAATTTAATTCAGTGGACATGCCCTCAGAACAGTCACAGCTGGTGGGTAAGACCCACCCTTACTCTCACATAATAAGTGCCACACTTATTATATGCCCAGTACTTATAGATCACAGAGGAGGGTGTGAATGATTTTGCCTGAAGCCAGTTGGGAATAGGGAAGGGAAAGGCTCAGGCATTGAAGTGAGTGGTTGGTTCCACACAGTTTGAGCACTGTACAAGAGTGTCCAGCCCCTTCCACCATGCAGTTGTGCAGGGCAACCCTTTCTATAATCTCCCACCCAAGTTGGAACACTTTCAGTGGTAGGACTTCTCTGCAGTTTTTAGCATCCTTTGACATCCACTCCTGTGAGATGCTTTCACTTGATCGATCTCACCCTTGATAACTGCCATGAGCCTTTACAGGAGAGTTGCAAACATCCTGGATTCAGCAAAGGATTGATGCAAGACTTGCATAGGTTCCACCCTGATGAAGGGACTGACCCTTTGCTGCTCTGCATCTCGCCTGAATCCTGGGCCCCCTTCTTTTTGCCTATTTCTTTGCCTCATCCTCTCTTCCCTTATGGCCTTACCTGCACATTCTTGCTCTGCTTTCCCCTGCATACCTCCTGCCCCCGTCCCAATTACTTTCTTTACTTACAACCCAGATATTGAACTCATTTCTTTTTAGTATTTCCCCCCGGAATTTTCCTTAGGGCTTGACCTGACTTTTCTGTTTTCATGTACTTTGCTGTGAAATGATTGACACTTTGCTAATCTACATAATAGGTATTCACATGTGTTTATTCCTCAAGTCTATGCTCTAGCACGTCTCATGTTTTATAGAATAGGAGCCATGCTTCAGAGTCAGACAGGACTGGGTTTGAATCACATTTAATCACTGTATGTCTTTGGGCAAGTTACTCAAACTCTGAGTCTGAGTCCTCTCACAAAGCTGGTGTAATGATAACACCTGCCTGGCTTAAGTCATAGAGGAGTTGCAAGCAGTTAATGAAACAATGCCCATAAACTAGCACAGTGACTAAAACGTAGTAAATTTTCAACAAATGTTACTTATGGTGCCAAATGGTACCTAGTCATGTCTAAATAGATGTTCAATAAACATTGCAAAATCAATAGGGAAAAGGGCCAAAAGATCCAAAATAAGAACACATACACAAATATCCTTCAGAGCTGAAGTTATAAATCAGGCTCATGACATATTTTATGTTCAAAGCCACATTTTCTAGGATAGAAAGGCTGTACAGTGTACAGAGCAGACGACTAAGGAATCAACTCTCAAGGCACTAATTCCTTCTCTGTTAAAGGATGGAAGGTTGGCCTCAGTCGTGCTGTCTGGATGTGCAGGAATGAGATCCTGAATTTGTGAGCTCTGCCACTTCCGGATACACAAATACAAAACACAGCTCTATAATGCAGTGTGGAAATTAAGTATGACACGCTGTATCAGTTCTAGGCACATTAGCAGAAATTGAAAATGGTTTCACACTTACACATTTTCAATGGATGATAAATAAGGTTAATGGATTGTGACTGAAATACCCCTGCCCTCTTAAATCTTCCAAGAAGCTTTTAAAACTGGTAAATACATATTCTTCATGATGGTTTGGAAAAATCTGCCCTAATTCAGTTTTGAGCTGCTTAGGACTGTGCAAAAACTGAAAAAATCTGTCTGCAGAAATATCCAAGCCTTGGCCCTTAGGAAAAAAAAAAAAAAAAAGATGTTGAAAATGACACTTTAAATCATCAGCTTCTTAGAGTCTTCTGAAGTCTTACATACTCGAGTTGGCCTGGTGTTAATCTTCTTTTAAGAATAAAATCCAAGGTCAGTATTTTATCTTGCATGTTTTGCTTAGGAAGCTTTGGAATGCTCAGGGCAATTCTTTGAATCGCTTTCTGTATTGTTCACATATATGAGAAACAGAAGAGGAAGTGAGGGGGCCACGCATCTTGCCATCTAGTTGGATGCAATGTCCTCCACTTTGCCAGATGTAGTCTTGAGGGAACTAAGCTTACTTGAGCCAAAGAAAGAACACGAAAGAAGAGCTGGGACTGTGACACTGCATGGAGTTAGCCAGGCTTGCTGCCCTAATAACTCCAAAGGCTTGACAGATGCATTCCATGAAGAGCCTTGGCATCCAATTGTCTTCACTGAGAAGCTCAGCTGGACTATGGCAGAGTAGAGTTAGCAGGAGGTCCCTTGCTGTGGCATCTCAGAGGACAGCTCAGACACCAGGAAGAAAGAAGAAATCTGAGACAGCAGCAGTTTTCTCAAGGAAATCTGGGCTGAACTCCGGGCGCAGAGACTGTTAGAAAAGGAGTGGGAAAGATGAATGATGACAGACATGAAGAACAATTCCAGCTGGGACTAAATAGGTGGGTCTTACTTTGCAGTCTCTAAATGTTATCACCTTTGGTGGGGGGAAAGGGAAATAGATCTTCTTTTAACCTATGTCTGAGGCATAGGAGAAATTGTTCCACTGGACAACCCACACAGCTCTGCTATAGAAAAGTGTGTTTGAATTTGGGTAGAGAATCTAAATTCAAGCCACTTATTAGCTAGATAATTTCAGGTTTTTAATTTTTTTTTTCTGTTTTGACATTTTAATTACTTCTTTTGGAAAGTGGGATAGTCAAATCTACCTCAAAGGATTATTTTCAATATTAAACGAGATAGAAATATTCAGAAACTTTAGTGAAGTGAAAGTAAAAGTCACTCAGTCGTGTCCGACTCTTTGTGACCCCATGGACTTTGCAGTCCATGGAATTCTCCAGGCCAGAATACTGGAGTGGGTAGCCTTTCCCTTCTCCAGGGGATCTTCCCAACCCAGGAATCGAACCCAGGCCTCCAGCATTGCAGGCGGATTTTTTACCAACTGAGCTATTAGGGAAGCCCATAAACTTTAGAGTCCCACATAAATATTATCTTCATTTGCACTACTGTTAATTTCTCAGGAAGTAATCCAGCAAGATGGAGTTTCTTTTTCCTTAGGAGGATCTCAAGTCCACAGACCTTAAAATAACATGACTACTAATGGATGGACTAGGGAAGCAAGTTCATCTAATTCACATTTACATCTTACTTTGATATAGCTCCCATAGCACTGACATCAGTCAGTTCAGTTGTTCAGTCATATCTGACTCTTTGCAACCCCATGGACTGCAGCATGCCAGGCCCCCCTGTCCATCAGCAACTCCCAGAGCTTACTGAAACTCATGTCCATTGAGTTGGTGATGCCATCCAACCATCTCATCCTCTGTCATCTCCTTCTTCTCCCACCTTCAGTCGTTCCCAACATCAGGGTCTTTTCAAATGAGTCAGTTCTTCACATCAGGTGGCCAAAGAATTGTAGTTTCAGCTTCAACATCAGTCCTTCCAGTGAATATTCAGGTCTGATTTCCTTTAGGATGGCCTGGTTGGATCTCCTTGCAGTCCAAGGGACTCTCAAGAGTCTTCTCCAACACCACAGTTCAAAAGCATCTGCTTTCTTTATAGTACAACTCACATCCATACATGACTACAGGACTACTGGAAAAACCATAGCTTTGAGTAGACAGACCTTTGTTGGTAAAATAATGTCTCTGCTTTTTAATATGCTATCTAGGCTGGTCATAGCTTTTCTTCCAAGGAACAAGCGTTTTTTAATTTCATGGCTACAGTCACCATCTGCAGTAATTTTGGAGCCCCCCAAAATAAACTCTTTCACTGTTTCCATTGTTTCCCCATCTGTTTGCCATGAAGTGGTGGGACCAGATGCCATGATCTTAGTTTTTTGAATGTTGAGTTTTAAGCCAACTTTTTACGCTCCTCTTTCATTTTCATCAAGAATTGACATAGTAAATTAAATAAGTTAAATAAAATGAATATTTCTTTTTTAGGATGTGATGATGAATCAAATATTGGTTTGTCTTAGATTTAGTGCTAAAAATTTAGAATGAACTCCTGGGTGAGGAAGGAACCTCAGCCAGGATCAAGTATTACATAGTTCTATAGATAAGTGGTTCTCACTATTTTTGGGGGGTGTGGGACATTTAACACTTCGACCAAACTGATAAAGATTTGTCAAGTGCTTTGTTTGACCAAGTAAGGACACTAATACAGAACAAAACATAAAATTACAACCTGCTCTCACTCTCATTTCATAAAGGAAACCCCCTTCTTTCCAATGTTAGAAAGACATAATCACAGGAATTTTTTAATAGCATTAAGAAATCATACTTTAAAATCCTTTTCATGTTCTCAATAAGCCAAAATATTGTCAGGACCAGTGGGATCTGCATACCTGCATTTGGAAATCTTTTGCACAAATGTCTCTGGATATATCAATCAGTCTTTTGAGATTTCTCCTAAATTCAGTTTCTCCCTGCCATCTTCTCTCCTATGTCTAAGTAGCAATGCTATGTTAAGAAGAAACAGGGACAAATGAAACTCTAAAATTCAGATTCTCAGAAGCTAGTAGCTTTTGTTATGGCTCTTCTTGGGATAATTGCTTTCTCATTGCAATGGGCATTTGACAGACACATGTTTTCTCTTGTATGTCTTTCATCACAAACACAGAAAGAAAACCACTCAGGATAATGGAATAAAGTACTACATTAGGGTCTGTGAGCATATGTGCATTTATTCATAACAATGCTGAAAGGATTTATGACATTTAAATCAATTGCACATGTATTCACCATATAATTAAATTAGCACTTATGGAAGGCACCATAAGGGCTCCTATTACACTATTTCCATTACAAATAATTACAAAAAAAAAAACCCAACTTGTAGTATTAGGGACAGTGTTCTCTTTGTAATTACAGAAGGGCAATTTGTTTAAAAGCTTCACTGACGTCATGTATGCAACAGCTATTTTATTTGTCATTTCAGCAAAATGCAACAGATAGATCTTTGCCAGAGGAGAGAGTATGTGTCATTTAACCTTTTACATGATTTAAACACACATAATGAAGCCAAGTAGACTTAGGTAATCACTAGCTACTTGAATTGGCTGATTTTAAAATCAAATAGAAAGTTCTGGGAAAAAAGAGGAATAATAATAATCTCGAGATTTATAATGACAGCAATGACAGTTATTTATAATAACTACCACCATGGACTGAATCTTACTGGTTGCTGGGAAGGGAACTAGATTTAAAACATGCAGTGCCTTCAACTCACAAATAACTAATTCTTATGAATAATCTCCATTTTACTCATGAGGAAACTGAAGCTTAGGGAGTTCCTTAAGTAAATTGTACAAGGGTCAAGTCAGAGGTATTGGGAGGTAAAGTTGTATCAGTGCCCATTTATTCCCAGTGTAGAACATTACTTTTTAGTTAAACAATAGGTGAAAATCCACTGTGAGCTGTCTTTACATTTCCTTTTAAGAACCCAAACAGTTTAAACTATATGCTGATGTGCAGATGATTCTGTAAATAGTGACCTAAATTTCTCACTCAATTGTTTCCAACTTTCTTTGTAAATATTTTTGATTATCTTAGAGAAAACAGAAATAGATTTTTGTTTGTTTGTTTTTCTTAAGACAAATACTTGGGACAAAAATCACAGAGCAAAAGACTTATTTCTTCTTCCACAACAGAGGACAAAACATAACTGAAGGACCTTCTATAACACCACAGGGAAACTCATTTGTGCAGAGAAATACTGAATTTGAGATAGTCAGGATAGGACATTGGTTATATACTGTTTGCCCTTTCAAATAATTTTGATGACTTCCTTAAAACATGGCAGGGCTCACCTCTCAAGCTATTTCTTCAGAGTACAATCCATTGGGTAAACATGAGCAGTGAGCCCTTTAGAAATATACAGCTTTAAAAGACTCAACTGAAATTGCTAATTAGTAGAAAATCGCATTTCAAAAGCCACCATAAGAGTGACAACTACATCAAGAGCTTGCTCTTCTCTGTAACTCTGAAACCATTTTTTGTATTGTTGGATAGCAGTATATCTCTGACATATTTTGTTGTTGTTCAGTAGCTAAGATGTGTCCAATTCTTTGCCACCCCATGGACTAGCATGCCAGGCTTCCCTGTCTGACACTGTCTCCTGGAGTTTGCTCAAACTCATGTCCATCGAGTTGGTGACGCCATCCAACTATCTCATCCTTTGTCTCCCCCTTCTCCTCTTGCCCTCAATCTTTCTCAGCATCAGGGTCTTTTCCAATAAGTCAGCTCTTCACATCAGGTGGCCAAAGTATTGGAGCTTCAGCTTCAGCATCAGTCCTTCCAATGAATATTCAGGATTGATTTCCTTTAGGATGAACTGGTTTGATCTCCTTGCAGTCCAAGGGACTCTCAAGAGTCTTCTCCAGCACCACAATTCAAAAGCATCAAATCTTCAGGACTTGGCCTTCTTTATGGTCCAACTCTCATATCCATACATGACTATTGGAAAACCATAACTTTGACTCTATGCACCTTTGTCAGTGAAGTGATGTCTCTGCTGCTTTTTAATATGCTGTCTAGGTTTGTCATAGGTTTTCTTCCAAGGAGCAAGGATTTTTTAATTTCATGGATTCAGTCACCATCTGCAGTGATTTTGAGCCCAAGAAAATAAAATCTGTCTGTCAGTGTTTCTACTTTTCCCCAACTATTTGCCATGAAGTGATGGGACCAAATGCCATGACCTTAGCTTTTTGAATGTTGAGTTTTAAGCCAGTTTTTTCACTCTCTTCTTTCAGCCTCATCAAGAGGCTCTTTAGTTCCTCCTTGTTTTCTGCCATTAGAGTGGTATCATCCTCATATCTGAGGTTGTTGATATTTCTCCCAGCAATTTTAAGTCCCCTTGTGATTCATCTAGCCTTGCATTTTGCTTAATGTACTCGGCATGTAAGTTAAATAAGCAGGGTGACAATACATAGCTTTGATGTACTCCTTTCCCAATTTTGAACCAGTACATTGTTCTATGTCTGGTTCTAATTATTGCTTCTTGTCCTGCATACAGGTTTCTCAGGAGACAGGTAAGGTGGTCTGGTATTCCTGTCTCTTTAAAAATTTTCCAGTTTGTTGTGATCTACACAGTCAAAGGTTTAGCATAGTCAGTGAAGCAGAAGTAGATGTTTTTCTGGAATTCCCTTGCTTTTTCTATGATCCAGTGGATGGTGGCAATTTAATCTCTGGTTCCTCTATATTTTCTAAATCCAATTTGTACATCTGGAAGTTCTCTACTATTGAAGGCTAGCTTGAGGGATTTTGATCATTACCTTGCTAGCATGTGAAATGAGTGCAATTGTACAGTAGTTTGAACATTCTTTGGCATTCCTTTCTTTGGGATTGGAATGAAAACTGACATTTTCCAGTCCTGTGGCCACTGCTAAGTTTTCCAAATTTGCTGGCATATTGAGGGCAGCACTTTAACAACATCATCTTTTAGGATTTGAAATAACTCAGATGGAATTCCATCACCTCCACTAGCTTTGTTTGTAGTAATGCTTCCTAAGGTCCACTTGACTTCACACTCTAGGCTGTCTGGCTCTAGGTGAGTGGCCACACCATTGTGGTTGTCCAGATCATTAAGACCCTGTTGTATAGTTCTGTGTATTCTTGCCACCTCTTCTTAATCTCTTTTACTTCTGTTAGGTCCTTGCTGTTTCTGTCCTTTATTGTGCCCATCTTTGCATGAATTTAGAGATGCCTTGGTATCTCTAATTTTCTTGAAGAGATCTCTAGTCTTTCCCATTCTATTGTTTCTCTATTTCTTTACATTGTTCACTAAAAAGGCTTTCTTATCTCTCCCTGCTAGTCTCTGGAATTCTGCATTCAGTTTGATATATTTTTCCCTTTCTCTTTTGCCTTTCACTTCTCTTCTTTTCTCAGCTATTTGTAAGGTCTCCTCAGACAACCACTGTGCCTTCTTGCATTTCTTTTTCTTTGGGGTGATTTTGCTCACTGACTCCTGTAGAATGTTACAAACCTCTTTCCATAGTTCTTCAAGCCTTCTGTCTACTAAATCTAATACCTTGAATCTGTTCATCACCTCCATTGTATAAACATAAGGGATTTGATTTAGGTCATACCTAAATCGTCTAGTGGTTTTCCCTACTTTCTTCAATATAAGCCTGAATTTTGCAATTGATGATGGAGTTGATGATCTGAGCCACAGCCAGCTCCAGGTCTTATTTTTGCTGACTGTATAGAGTTTCTCCATCTTTGGCTGCAAAGGATATAATCAATCTTATTGACATATTTAATTGTGAATATATTTGTCCCAAGAAGAGGACTTCATTGGGATTCTATCATCTAAAAAAAAATACTGTCACAATAGATCATTTTCTTTTTCAACTGATATAAATTGAATAATAGCATATTAGAAATCTTTTTCTCTCTAGGGAATCACATTGCATGTTAGCCTTATAAAGTCTCTGAGTTCTGCAATAAAGAAAACTGTTTAAATTTCTTTAGCTGAACAGTTACATTTTGAGAGTGCATCACTGTTTTTCATCACTTCTAGAACATCCTTCAGGGCAACTGTAGTGGATTCTGTGATGCACTATCCACATATGTCTTTCAGGATTGCCCCAGCTGTCAGCTTCTTTAAGGTTTGCTCAGTCACAGAGAAACTTACCCAGTGATATTCCCTTCCCAGTGATCAGGAGGGAGGCTGGCCACACTCAGTTGCATACTGAGGTAGGAGTGTAAAGGCCTAGCCATTTCACCCAAATGTAAGAGAGCGCTGACTAGTGCTAAGTACTTCAGTGCCCCCCATAGCGTTGAATGAGGTATGCGTGCTATGTGTGCTAAATCACCTCAGTCATGTCCGACTCTGCAACCCTATTGACCATATCCCAATGGGCTCCTCAGGCCATGGGATTCTCCTGGCAAGAATACTGGAGTGGGTTTCCATTTCCTTCTCCAGGGTGAATGAGGTATTGTTTGGTCTAAATAACAGTTTGACTTTTCTTCTTAATCCTACTTCCAGCCCTTCCCACAGGGTTAATCCCAATAAATAGCTTAAACACCAAGATCCACCTCAGAACTATTACTAAAAGACCCCATTTGTGAACTTGTTACCAGGAGTAGTCTGAGAAACAAGGCAGTAAGATGGGATTTGGAAGCAAGATAACTCACTGCCCAGTGGGCAAGGAAGACCCCATTACTAGTAGTAAAGAAATCACAGAGGGCTCCTGGCACCAGATGGCAGTAGAATTGTTCAAATTCTCACTGATTATGAATTGGGATGTTGTATGGATGGAAAGGATGCAATGGCTAGTGTGATTCATCAGGTGCTTGAGAATTTCAGAGAAAAGAGCATCTATGTGGATGATGGGAAGGGGTAAATATTGCTAAGCACCACTGGTGCTGCAAAAATGAAAACAGAAAACTATGGTTTGTTACCCAGAAATTGAAAGCCAGTTTTGAAAGTCAGAGGGACTCCTCAGTAGCCTATGAAGATGCTCTCATCTTCTGAAGTAGGAGAGAAGAGAAAGTGGAGTACCACTTCTAGGATTTAATAGCCACAGTGGCTGAGCCCCAGAGGATGTTCAAAGCTCAACCAACACAAGTCTGTTTGTTACTCCATGGTCAGAATGTAGGTTGGGAAATGTATAGCTTTTGATGAATGATGAATATCACTTAACCGTGGTGACTGAGCCAGATGAACAAGAAGTAGCTAGCACACTGGAGGCTTTGGTGGAAGACATTGGAGCTCCAAAAATAGGAGGTAAACCTTATGAAGATTGAGAGGCTTGCCATGTCAGTAACATGTCTAGTTGTTAATGTGTGTTTGGAACATCTGATATGAGTAAAAGACAAGTTATGAGACACTAAACATCACTTTGCACTGTGAGTGGGTCCGGCAAGTCATATGTTGAGGCAGGCCCATTCCTATCATGAGACAGAGTGGCATTTGATATACCTGGGACGATGCACTTTTGTCATGATTGAGCACAAGCAAACTGGTAATTCAGTCTCCTGTGTCATTCCCAGTGGTCCTCAAAGCTCCTTTTTCAGCTCACACCTGTGATCATATGAGAGCTTCCTTCAAATGTGTCATCTTGGTATATGACTGCAAGCTGAAAAGGAGTGGCAGCTACACAGGCCTTTAAAGAGGGGAAATAATCTCAGAGGGTAGAGTGGAGTACCAGGGTCTCAAACTGTATAGAAAGAAAAATGGCTTAAGGTTAGAGTATATGAGAATTCACGAGCAGTTGTGTTAATGAAAAGTCTGGCTAGCTAGCCAGGAGCCTGAAAGAAGAAACATTGGAATTTGGGAACGAGGTCTGAGCTAGTGGTATGTGGAAGAATGTGTTTGGACAGAACATGAAATGGAGTCTTTGTGCAATGTGTTAATACCAGCAAAAGGCTGTCCTACCATGTCAAGAAGGGAAATGCTCCAAATGCATGTGTTGCATATGAGTAGGAGAGGAGAAAGATAAAATCCATACACACTTCTCACTTTATTTTAGTTTGATATACCATTTATTTGATTATAAGCTATTTATAATTTTATAATACAGTGAGTATAAAATAAGCATGTTGGGTAAGAGACATAAGGGAAGAAAAATATTCTTTGAGCAAAGAAAGTGTACAGCAGTATGGAGGGTGGGGGTAGTGTAGGGTGAAAATCAATGATATAATCTTTTGATTTAAATAAGACAGAGCAAGTAAAATGAACAGAAGCCACTGCACCTAAATGCAGAACTTCATTTACATAGAAACAGGAACAATTTCATGTTCAAGAAATGTCAGTTTTCTATAAATACGGAGGTTCAGTCATTACCACCAGAATTATTCATTATACTATGATTCAAAACAAGATGAATATACCAGGCCAACATTAGAACTCCAATCCACAAAGTGGCCTTTCATGTCTTTTCAAAACTGGCTTTGTGCTCCAAAAATAGAAGTTTGCTGAGTATGTGATAAGGTCAGAAAATAAAAAGGAAATGAACTCATTTCTTTCCCAATACAAGTGAGCAAGGACTAGTCATTATAAACATTTGGAATGTTTAACCGACTTGCATAGATTACCATTTCCTTAAATATTTTAAATTGTAAAATTTGGTAATGGGAGAATATTGGCATCTGAGTTTTCCTTCCAATTATTTCCTCTCTCTTCACCCCTATCTTCAGCCACTTCTCCTTTCTATTCTTTACCTACTTATATCACATCCATTCTTTAAGCCCTATGTGAGACTTTAAAATCTTTCCTGATAACTTGCTTTTAGGATTTTCTTGGGGACTCTCTGTGTGTGTGTGTGTATTCAAATATACATATATACTCCTATTTATCTTGCTCAAGGTTTAGTGGACCTTTTCAAATTGAAATCTCATCTCTAACTTCAATTTCAGGATATTTTTGTCTATTGATCCTTTCATAATTTCTTTATCATCATGACCTCTATTCTCTCAATCTGGAACTCCTCCTGTAAGAAACATTATATACATCTTGAATACCTGCTCCTAGTTTCTGCATTTTTTCTCATGTTTTGTCCCTTCTCTGTTTGACGCACGTTTTCTTCCAGATCACACATTTTGTCTTCAATGGTGATCATTCTAGTGATTTAGTTCAGTTACAAATACATTGTTGTTATTGTTTAGTCATGTTTGACTCTTTGTGACCCCATGGACTATAGCCCGCCAGGCTCCTTTGTTCTAGGCAAGAATACCGGAGTGGTTTGCCATTTCCTTCTCCAGGGGATCTTCACAACTCAGGGATAGAACCTGCTACTCCTGCATTGCAGACGATTCTTTACCACTGAGCCACTATAAATATATGTTTATACTTAATTGCCAAACACTTTTTCTTATTTTCTGTCATTCTGTCATAGCATGTCACATTTTTGTATACACTGACGTTCCATAGAATTGTTTCTAAAGTCTTTGAGATCTCAATTATCTCTGTTTCTTCCAGGACTAGTCTTTCTATGTGTTCACTTTGCTCTTATTATTTCATGATGTTGGTTTTTCTCAAATGAGTGGTAGCCCTTATTGGTTTGTTCATGTTCATACATGAACTAGGTTAATGAAGTTAGGTGGTATGGAATTTCTTTGAAGTTATCCCATTCTTTTCTTCCACTGACTACTACCTAAATGGAAGGACTCAATTAGATTCTGGGTATGAAGACATCATGTTTCAACTAACAGTCTACTATTTAGCTGCACAGTCATGGAGTTTCTTCAGTTTTAGATCTCCCCATTGCCAGATAAGAAATTTTTCTACTAGCAAAGAAATTCACTATGTTTTTTCCTTCAGTAGAGCTGCCTGTCGCTTCCTCTTTTTTCTTTTCTCACTCTCATAGGAATTTTAAGTAAGCCCACAGATTAAGTCTGAGCCCTCCTCAGACAGCATTGTTGCTTTACATTTTTGGATTTTATCCTGGCTAAAGATTTTTCTTCAGTCCATTCCTCAGTGTGTGTGTGTGTGTGTGTGTGTGTGTGTAGAGAGAGACAGAGACAGAGAGACCAATTAGCACAGATACTTTAAATATAGTTCCTTAATAAATAGCTCTAATGCATTGCTCCAGGAATCCATTTTGTTTTGTTTTGTCTTGTTTTGTTCCATGTGTTCACTTTGAGCTTGATATTTCCCTGAGTCTGTGATTATCTTCATGGTGATTTTCATCTATTCATGCTTTATGCAAAGGTTTACCCAGTTTCATTAGGCCCAGTCCATCTGCTTTTTATGTCTCAGGACTCTTTTACAATAGCTTAGATTTTCTTATTTTCCATCTGTTGTGAACCAAGTCTTTTCTTTAAGTTGGACTGAATTTACTGAATATAATTCTAATTGGTTAGCATATTTATACATTCAAATTCAGATTTTAAATATGTTCTTCAACCACATAGAATGAGAGATTATATTTAAAAATAAATGGTTGTTTTGAAGAGTAGCCTTTCATAATGAACTATTGTTAAATTGAGCTAATATATCAGTAAATTTTATATATATAACTTATTTTTTTGTAAAAAAAAAAAAGTCAAGAAAGGCATAGAGATTTCGTATCAAAGGATATTTAAAATTCATACTTTGAAAATCAGATTTGACTATGAAGAGAACTTTTTTGACACAGACTTCATCTTGATCTAATCTTACAATGTGTATCCTGACTATTTATATTACTTACTTTATTGACTAAAAAGAAATGCAAAAATTATACTTCTTTCTATCCACTAAAATGTTAATATCTGAGTATATTTGAAAACAGTAACAAGGAGGCAACTTTTTAATCTTTTTTTTATGCAGAATTAAATCTTGGCTGTAGCTTAAAGCTACATGAATCCTCAGGTTGTTCATTACTGGTTAAGATGTTTCCTCTCCCAGGGGCACTTGCATTTTAATAGAGAACTCTTGTAGCACAAAAGCCTTCCAGACTAAAAGAAATTAATCTCTAAAAATGAAACTTGAGATATTATGGGAACTCTTGAGGCAAAGAAGAGGAGGGAATTTTTAAATGGCAGTCCTTCCTACAACCTTCAAATTACATCATACCTATCATAAAACAAGGTTTAGTAGGGAAAAGCAGGAAATCATATAACTCCATTTATTTCACAGGAAGTAAAATTTGTTTTCAACAGTCAAAAACACTAAAGCACTATCAGAATGTACCAAATCATTTACATATTTTGAAAAACATGTACCATGACTCTCTTGATATGCTAAATCATTGTATAAAGTGTTACTTTAATCACCCAGTCCAAATAATCTCCTTTCTCTTAATCCCTACCAAACGAAGAGTTGATTCAGATGATTTGTACAAAGTATACAGTATTAAGGGGCTTCCCAGGTGGCACTAGTGGTAAAGAACCCACCTGCCAATGCAGGAGACAAGAGATGCAGATTTGATCCCTGGGTTGGGAATATCCCCTGGAGGAGGGCATGGAAACCCACTTGGTATTTTTGCCTAGAGATCCCATGGACAGAGGAGCCTGATGGGCTACAGTCCACAGGGTTGTAAAGAGGCAGACACAACTGAGGTGACTTAGCACACACTCACGCATATAGTATTAAAGCGCATCCATGCAGGGATACAAACAGAGTGCCTGGTGGTAGAGTGTCAGAAATTTTTGGAGTAAATAATATTGATGATAATAACCCCTGAGTTAAGTGAACTGCCAAAATTCTAGATGACCATAAAAGAGACTTAGGCCATAATATACATCCAAAATGTACACTAAAATTGACCTCTCCAATTGAGACACAGTGGGTCAGATAAATGATATATTTAGGTGATAACTGACCCTGAGTGATCCAGTAATTTTTCTTTTCTCTCTTATTCCATCACCTATAAGAGGAATGAATCTTGGTTTTCTTTTCCTTCTAAATTTCTTGTACAATCAACTTCTGAACCTATAGTTATGTAAATAGAAACAGTAGAGAGCACCCTCAAATTCTAGAACTGATGGAGACCATAGAAAATGAGCTCCCTGCCCTTTGTCCACCATTTTGCTTAAAGAAATGAAAGAAAAAGTTGATCAAAGAAAAGAAATAAGATTTCTATTTCCAGCCAGAAGAGATCTAAAATGAATTTCGACCTCCACACAGATCAAACTAGAACAATTGCTTAATGACTATGTGGAGATGCTGTTTTGCAAGTCAGGTTCCGTTTTCTTTCTTTCTTCTTCTTCTTTTTTTAAATAATATAGTTATCTTTAAAAAGAAGCTAAAAACCAAGGAAGAGATTTTTATTTCTCAACCTATAGAAAATTTCAACTAGAGTGTTTCAATATTCTATTCATTAAATAGGAAGAAGGCAACATATGAAATGTTGTGTACCTTCAAGTATTTATATAGACAAATATTCTGGTCATCTTAAGCAATCTCCTCTCTGAACTCTCTGAGTCTTGACTACTTTTAAATTTATTTTGGTGGAAGCAATAACTGATTTCATTCAAACTAGTAGTCATTTTCTTAGAAAAGTATCCCCTTCATGAATGAATAAAATCTTTGACCAAAGCAATTAAAGAAAGGTTTTAGGATTATCTTTTTTTTTTTCTTTTTTAGCTTGGGAGAATTATTATCTATGTAGCTTTTTAAAAAAATTGTAAGAAACATTACCCCAGACTGCTCTGGAATAACAGATGTCACAAATAAAGAAGAAACTCTTTAAGTCATGTGTCGTAGAAAGAGCAGATGTGCCCTCAAGGAAGAAAAAAAAAAAACTTGTTTTCATGCAATTATCTTTTTTAATGAAAATAAATGAAGGAGAAAAACTCACAAAACCTTATCAACATCAGTATCTTCTCTCTTTCTCCCTCCTAAACAGTTTCCCCTGAAACTAAAGTAGCTCTTTAACCTTCTCAATTCTTGAATTGCCTACTAAGTAAGCACCAATCACGATAAGTACTGAAATCTGAAAAGAATCTTACTGATTGGTTTCAAAAGCAGCCATTCAACCTCACAAGAGTAACTTTTTAATTAAGAACTGAGCAGTAGGTAGATTACAAGAAGATGGTAAAAACAGATAAAGGAAGCTTTAGAAATGCAAAGCGAATCTTAGATAATAAATGTGAGAAGGCATTCTAAATATGATGGCCCCAAATGTATTTTATGCTACAGCTCAAGAGATCAGATGAGGAGAAAATCAGAACATTATAGTCCAGAATAAGAAATTAAGATACTTGGATCAGGGAAGGGAGTAAAGTATTTCATAATTGCACTCTTGTTCCATTTATATAAAAAAGAACAATGGGAAAATTGCAGTGGGTTGTTGAGAAGTGTAGAAATAGCAGAAGCCTTGGACACCAGATGGCTGACATGAGAAATTCAAGTGTCAAAACTCCAGTGAACCTAACCTAACCTATCCATGAGTCGGGTGGGTGGTGAAGTGCTGGGGATTATACTTTTCATCTTTTTCTATACATTTTAAATACTCTTAATTGGGTTCATTTTTTCTCCCATTAGGAGCATTTTGCCCCTCTCTAGAGTACTTATTAATATTCCACCAATCTTTATTCCCTGTTTGTTCTTGGAATCCTCCTCCTGGTTTTTCAGGCAATGGTGTCAAAAGCAGGGAGGGGGCAGTTAACGGAAATTCATTTCTTACCTGTTAGAGGCTTTGGGTAGGTATTGTAAGTAAGGAAATGAGGTGCTATTAGCCTGACCTGAGGATTAACATAGTTTTTTTTTTAATGTGAGATACAAGTTTTAAATTGTTAAGAATAATGTAAATCAGAAGAAAGAAAAGGAGTCTAGTATGGTTATGAAACCCCAGTGTCAGAAGATGGACTTGAGCTTTGTTTGAAGGGTAGGAGAGACATATACAGGAAGAAGAGGGACGGGAGGATCAAACAAGGAAGTAGAAGAAACAAGACCAAAGGCACAGGAAGAGTAGGGTGAAGCATTCTTAGGAAGATAAAACTGAACTTAAAAAAAATATAAGCCAGATCATGGCCCTTTGCCACTTAAATCTTTCCAATGATTTTCCATCATAACAAGAATTAACTGTAAATTCCTTCCATAACTTTCAACATCTTGCATGATTTGTTGTTGTTCTTGTTGTTGTTCAGTTGCTAAATCATGTCCCACTCTTTGTGACCTCATGGACTGCAGCATGCCAGGCTTCCCTGTCCTTCACTATCTACTGGAGTTTGCTCAAATTCATGTCCAATAAGTCAGTGATGTCATCCAGCCATCTCATCCTCTGTTACCCTGTTCTCCTTCTGCCCTCAATCTTTCCCAGCATCAGGGTCTTTTTCAATGAGTTGGCTCTTCGCATCAGGTAGTCAAAATATTGGAGCGTCATCTTTAGCATCAATCCTTCCAATTAATATCCAGGGTTGATTTCCTTTAGGATTGACTGGTTTGATCTCCTTGCTGTCCAAGGGACTCTCAAGAGTCTTCTCCAGCATTACAATTTGAAATAATCACTTCTTTGGTGCTCAGCTTTCTTTATAATCCAATCCTCCCTGGTAGCTCAGATGATAAAGAATCTGTTTGCAATGTAGGAGACCTGGGTTCCACCCCTGGGTTGGGAAGATCTTCTGGAGATGGGAATGGCTACCTACTCTGGTATTCTTGCCTGGAGAATTCCACGGACAGATGGGCCTGGTGGCCTATAGTCCATGGGGTCAGAAAGAGTCTGTCTGGACTGAGCGGCTAACACTTGGATGGTTTAGTTGCTATCTACTCTTCAGATATTGCTTCCTACCTTGTTCATTTTAAGTCAGGCTGTTGTCACCTTAAGCCTCTGAATTATCTTTTTCCTTCAATGGCGTTTCCTTCCTTCTCCCTGTCTCTGCATGAGTTGCTCCTTGATATCATTCAAGTCTCAGCCCAAATGTTATCTCCTAAAGAAGCCTTCTTTGACCCCTCCCTCCAGATCCTCTCTATCACATTCATTTCACTTTCTTCTTAGCAGTCATCATTCCTGATAATTACTAGTTTGTTAACTTATTGAACGTCTCTCCTCACCCCAACTTCAGATTCAGGTAGATTATTGCCTGATGCTGCCTGTGGAACACCTAGCACGGGTTCTAGCACGGGGCTACACAAAGCATCTAGGCTGTGAATTGTTACCAATTTACCAAAATGTGGATTGACAAACTGCCTCCTTCATCAAGAAGGGTGTTCTGCTAAGAAAAGTCAGTTAAACCAAACAATATATCTAGTGTCACACTCAATTTATAATATGGCACAAGCTTCCCATCTGCTCATGGACCCCTGAGCAGCCCATGGACTGCCACAGTCTGAAGCCATACTCTGAGCAGTACTGGTATAGCTTCTTAGAGAAACTGGCAAGTTCTCTTCCAGCAAAGCTGGTGGTGGTGGTTTAATTGCTAAGTTGTGTCTGACTCTTGCGACCCCATGGATGATAGCCCGCCAGGCTTCTCTGTTCATGGGATTTTCCAGGCAAGAATACTAGAGTGGGTTGCCATTTCCTTCTCCAGGGGATCTTCCCGACCCAGGGAGCTAAGAGAGAAGCCCCTAGCAAAGCTGGAAGGTGACAAAATGTGAGTGGCTTACTAAAATATATAATCGTTTTGGTGGTGTATTAAAATTTTCATGTGGACATCATAATCAGTGATAATTTGTTAGAATAAAGGAAGTGCTTGCATCTAGCTAGTGAGAAGTTGGATGAGGTCATCAGAGAAGTTGATGAGGCTCTACCACCAGCAATTAGAGCCAGGAGGAACCTGAGCCTGGGAAAAGAAGAAAAAAAGATAAATGCCAATTCGTTGAATCAGTTGGCCAAACTTAATAACAGAAGTCATTAGAGGTGGGATTTTTCACCTAGGACACACTAAAGTGACTCGAGAGAATGTTATTTTGTCTTCCCACAAGAGATCAGCTTACTATGCACCAAATAGAAGATGGACACTCAAAGAGGTTAGGATGCCTGGGAAATGCCTTTTCTATACTCCAGTAATTAGAGGCAGTGGAGATTTACAGAAAGGAAAATCTAAAGTTTAAGATTTCAATGTCATTAAAGTACAATTGTCATAATAGCCTACATAGATGGAGTGTTTCCTATGTATCAGACATTTTGGTACACCCATTATGTCAGGTTAACTCTCTCAATAATCCTTAGGGTAGATACCACTGTTTCATTTTAACTGAGGTTTAAAGAGGTAGCAAGTGGGAAAAAAAATCAGTATTTTTGAACACAGGGAGTCTTAAATGAGAGCTAAGGCTCTCAATACCTAGGCATATGGCCTTCCTCATGTAAGAAGTTCAACTTCAAAGATTCACCAAAAAAAGCTAGAAAAAGGGTTCAGTTCAGTTCAGTTCAGTTCAGTCACTCAGTCGTGTCTGACTCTTTGTGACCCCATGAACTGCAGCACACCAGGCCTTCCTGTCCATCACCATCTCCCAGAGTCCACCCAAACCCATGTCCATCAAGTTGATCATGCCATCCAACTATCTGATCCTCTATCGCCCCCTTCTCTTCCTGCCCTCAATCTTTCTCAGCATCAGGGTCTTTTCCAATGAGTCACCTCTTCGCATCAGGTGGCCAAAGTATTGGAGTTTGAGCTTCAACATCAGTCCTTCCAATGAACACCCAGGACTGATCTCCTTTAGGATGGCCTGGTTGGATCTCCTGCAGTCCAAGGGACTCTCAAGAGTCTTCTCCAACACCACAGTTCAAAAGCATCAATTCAGAATAATTTTAAATATCCAGATATCTTTGGTCCAGTCACAGGTGAGACCTGATATTGAGTATACTGACATAAATGTTATAAAGTGATTTTTTACCACTGGATTCTACACTTAGGGTTTCCTTTCTTTGGATCTTGACAACTTTTCAGATTGCCAAGTTCTCCTAATAAGAAAGCAGGAATAGACACTTCACAGAGTTGAATCTTACTGAATCAGAATCTCTGAGCTTGGAAATCTACATTTTTTAAAAAAGCTTTCCAGGTGAGACAAGTTTAGAAACCGTTGCCTCAAGCTAAACTCTTATTAAAAAGTAGTTAGGAGGAGTACCTGACCAGAGGAAAAGAATATATAGAACTACACAAAACTTGGTAGGACAAAGGAACTAGGGGGAAAACAGGAGTGTTAGTAGGACTGGACCTGCCCTCGGCGAGTGGGGGAACTGAAGTGGGGGTCTGATCCCCACATTGGGGCAATTGTCTGAGTCAGAGGAGAAACATTTAAGGCTGAGAGTGAAACAGCTAATCTGTGGCAGCCTAAATGGAATGAGAATCAGACAGTCCTTGCTGCAGCCATACATACCCTGGACAGGGACGAGGGTCCCCTGGATGGTGAAGCGGCTGGGTTTGGGAGTGTGGAGTGATCCTGGGGTAAGGGCTGCTGTTGACTGCAGAGACACAGATTGAGGGGAGGTGAGGAAGGAGATTGTGGTGGGAAACGCTTATGGAGGAAAGCTGGGCAGCCGTGGAAGCAAGATGATACTGCTGAGTCACACGTAGGGGGTGGAGCCATCACCATAGCCTCTTGCTCCCCACATGCCAGCATCAGCAGCTGAACAGTAGAGACGCTGGCCCATCAAACGCCTGACACACAGATCTACAGAGTAGGACCCCAGCCAGGGGGACCCCTCTATGTGCCTGATGTGCCAAACAGCAGAGAAGGACCCCAGGCAAGGGAGCCCTGTAAGTGCCTGAATGGGTGGAGCTATGGAGAAAGACTTGCCAAAGAGACCTTCTGATCGCCAGCTACAAGAGGCTCGATAAAAGACTCTGATTGGCCACTTTTCCTGCGGTGGAGGCAGTCCGTGTCCCTGCACACGTGGTTCTGCCAGGGTCCCCACAAGCCAAGCAGCTGCGCCACCTTCACGCTCAACTCTCACTGGGGCAGAGCTGCCACGGGCAAAACAGTCTTGTGTCTATGCGCTCAGGGTCACTTCGGTAGTGTCTGACTCTTTGTGACCCTGTAGACTATGGCCTGCCAGGCTTCTCTGTCAGGGAGGGGGTTCTCCAGCAAAAATACTGGAGCATATTGGCCAATACTGGTTGCCATACCCTTCTAGAGCACTATATTTCCTGCTGCCTTAGCCACCAACTCCCCTGAGGACCTGGTGCTGCCAGAACCCCTGCGACCCAAGCAGCTGCACCACCTCCACACCTGGCCCTCACAGGGGCAGACCCAAGCCCTCCAGGGCAGCCTCAGGAGCAAACCCCAGTAGAAACCCCCTTGCAGAGGTGGAAATAAAACCACAATTGAAACCCAGGGGCAGTGTGGCTAAGGAAGAAGACCCAAAACCTTCCCACCAGCTGTACAAACTGCAGATTAAATCCACATGATCAACTAGGCAGACACTGTGTCTATGAAATATATAAAAGGTCACTGAGAACTCCTACAAAAGAGAACGCACTAGTTCTGATAGCTGTAGACATTGGAGGCAAGAATACATAGGAGTAGGATCAGATTAGAATCTGAGCTGCCCCCACAGCAGGCCCAGAGATGAGCACAGTGTCAGAGGGCATCCTAGGGAGGTGAGGTGGACTGTGACTCCCAGTGAGGGAAAGGACTCTGACAGCAGTGACTCAAGAAAAACATTTATTATTCTTATGTTTTGATTTGTTCTGTAGATTCATTTGGATTTTTCTTTTTTCCCCCTTTTTTCCCTGCTCTGTTGTAGTTGTCGATTTTATTGGCACTGTGAAATCTAACTAAGGTTTTGAGCCTTTTTTTTTTTCTCAGTCACATTTTTTATTGCTGGTTTTATAAACCTCTGCCTCTACGTCAGGCATTTGCAGTTCTGTGGAGTTTTCCTTTTTTGTTCTTTTTTCCTCTTTTTTTAATTTTTGATTTTTTAAAACCTATTACAATTTTTCTACATTAATTCCTTTATTGCTTTTACTACTGTTCTTTTCTGTTTGCAGTTAATCTTTAACATATATAAATCTTCTTTATCTACCTCTATTTAATTTTGCATGTTTACTCTCTTTCTTACTTTTCCTCTCAACATATTTGTTAGTTTTATTTTCATTGCTTTATTCTCCAGTTGGCACCTTGCTCTAGTTTTGTTTTCCAGTTTGTGCTTCTGTTAGTTTTGTTCTGGTAGATATCATTTTTGGTTTCTTTTGTTCACCAGGTCAATCTACTGTACTGTATTTTTGTTTGAATGTTTTCAGTTTGCTCATGGGTGTATATATATCTGTGTATATTCCATTATTTTAATTATTATTTGTCTGATTTTGTAACTGTCATTTGGGGTTCATTGTTTTCTCATTTTTGGATATTTGTTTTAATCTCACTTAATGCCATAACAAACCACTTGTGGAATCTTCGACCGTGACCAGAGATCAAGCCCTGAGTAATTGGAATGGGAGCACTGACTCCAAGACCCTAGACTAGCAGAGAACTAACCCTAGGGAGTATCAAAGAGTGAAAACCCACACAAAGGAAACCACTTGAATACAAGACCAAGCATCACCCAAACACTAGTAACACCCTGTACAGGATGCCTCGTCTAAACAACAAACAGAACAAAAGTACAAACCCAATCATCAGCAGACAGGATTACTACTTCACTCGGCTTTGCCCATCAGAGGAAAAACATACAAACAAACAAAAACTCAGCACAAATAACATATATGAAGCTTACACAAACCACTGGACCAACCTTAGGAGGGCAGAAACCAAAAGGAACAAAGAATTCAACTTTGAAGACTGGGAAAAGGAGACCTCAAACACATAAGTTTTTTTTGAAAAAATGAAAAGGCAGAGAAATACTACACAAATGAAGGAATACACTAGAAACACAGAAGTCCAAATAAATGAAGAGGAAATAGGCACACTACCTGAAAAAGAATTCAGAATAATGATAGCAAAGATTATCAAAAACCTTGAAAACAAAATGGAGAAAATGCAAGAATCAATTAACAAAGGCATTGAAGAATTAAAGAATAAACATATAGAGACAAACAACACAATTAGTGAAATTAAAAATACTCTGGAAGGAATCAATAGCAGAATATCTGAAGCAGAAGAATGAATCAGTGAGCTGGAAGATAAAATGGTGGAAATAACTTCTGAAGAGCAGAATAAAATAAAAAGAATGAAAAGAGCTGAGGATAGCCTCAGAGACCTCTGGGATGGTATCAAACTCACCAACATTCAAATTATAGGAGTCCCAGAAGAAGCAGAGAAAAAGAAAGGGTATGAGAAAATTTTTGAAGAGATTATAGTTGAAAATTTCCCCAACATAGAAAAGGAAATAGTCAATCAAGTCCAAGAGGCACAAAGAGTCTCATAGAGGATAAACCCAAGGAGAAACACACCAAGACAAACTAACCAAACTAACAAAGACTAAACACAAAGAAAGAATATTAAAAGCAGCAAGGGAGAAGCAACAACTAAACGTAAAAGGGAAACCCCATACATTTAACAGCTAATCTTTCAGCAGAAATTCTGCAGGCCAGAAGGGAATGGCAGGATATATTTAAAGTATTGAAAGGAAAAGATCTACAAACAAGATTACTGTACCTGGCAAGGATCTCATTCAAAACTGACAGAAAAATCAAAAGCTTTTCAGACAAGCAAAAGTGAAGTGAATTCAGCACCATCAAACCAGCTTTACAACAAATGTTAAACGGACTTATACAGTCAAGAAATACAAGAGAAGGAAAAAAATCTACAAAATCAACCCCAAACAATTAATAAAATGGCAATAGGAACATATATATCAATAATTACTTTAAATGTAAATGGATTAAATGCTCCAACCAAAAGACACAGACTGGCTGAATGGATACAAAAGCAAGAACCATTATATGCTGTCTACAAGAAACCTACTTCAGACCTAAAGACACATATAGACTGAAAGTGAGAGGATGGAAAAATATATTCCAGGCAAATGGGAAGCAAAAGAAAGCTGGAGTAGCAATCCTCATATTGGACAAAATAGACCTTAGAATATTACAAGAGATAAGGAAAGACACTACATAATGATCAAGGGATAAATTCTAAAGAAAAACATACCAATTGTAAATATCTATGCACCCAACATAGGAGTACCTCAATATATAAGACAAACACTAACAGACATAAAAGGAGAAATTGACAGTAACACAGTAATAGTAGGAGACTTTAACACTCCACTCACACCAATGGACAGATCATCAAAACTGAAAATTAATAAGGAAACACAAATCTTAAATGATACATTAGATGAGATGGATCTCACTGATATCTTCAGGACATTCCATCCAAATGCAGAAGAATACACCTTTTCTCAAGTGCACATGGAACACCTCCAGGAGAGACCACATCATGGGTCACAAATCAAACCTCAGTAAATTTAAGAAAATTGAAATCATATCAAGCATCTTCTCTGACCACAACACTGTGAGACTAGATATCAATTACAAGAAAAAAACTGTGAGAAACACAAACACATGGAGATTAAACAACACATTTCTAAATAAACAACAGGTTACTGAAGAAATCAAAAGGGAAATCAAAAAATTTCTAGAAACAAATGACAATGAAAACATGACAACTCAAAACCTGTGGGATGCAGCAAAACAGTTCTAAAAGGGAAGTTTATAGCAATGCAATCATACCTCAAGAAACAAGAAAAACATGGAGTAGACAACCTGACTTTACACATAAATCAACTGGACAAAGAAGAGCAAAAAACCCCCAAGATTCATAGAAGGAAAGAAATCATAAAGATCTGAGCAGAAATAAATGAAAAAGAAATGAAAGAAACAATAGTAAAGATTCATTAAGCTTAAAGTTGTTTCTTTGAGAAGATAAAGAAAATTGACAAGCCTTTAGCCAGATTCATCAAGAAAAAAAGAAAGAAGAATCAAATCAGCAAAATTAGAAATGAAAAAGAGGTTACAGCAGACAATGCAGAAATACAAAGAATTATAAGAGACTATTATTAATAACATATGGCAATAAAATAGGTAACCTGGAAGAAATGGACAGATTCTTAGAAAAGTTCAATCTTCCAAGACTGAACCAGGAAGAAATAGAAATTATGAACAACCCAATTACAAGCATTGAAATTGAAGCTGTGATAAAAAAATTCTCCCAAAAAAGAAAAACACCAATACAGTATATTAACTTATATATATGGAATTTAGAAAGATGGTAACAATGACCCTCTATGTGAGATAGCAAAAGAGACACAGATGTAAAGAACAGACTTTTGGACTCTGTGGGGGAAGGTGTGGGTGGGATGATTTGAGAGAATAGCTTTGAAACATGTATATTATCATATGTGAAGTAGACCGCCAGTCCAGGTTCGATGCATGAGACAGGTTGTACAGGGCTGGTGCACTGGGATGACCCTGAGGGATGGGATGGGGAGGGAGGTGGGAGGAGGGTTTAGGTTGGGGGACACATGTACACCCATGGCTGATTCATGTCAATGTATGCCAAAAACCACTACAATATTGTAAAGTAATTAGATTCCAATTAAAAAAAAAAAAAAGCCCAGGACCAGATGGCTTCACAGGAGAATTCTATCAAACATTTAGAAAAGAGCTATGCCTATCCTTCTATCCTCTTTCAAAAATTGCAGAGGAAGGAACACTTCCAAACTCATTCTATGAGGCCACCATCACCTTGATACCAAAACCAGACAAAGACAACACACACACAAAAAACTACAGGCCAGTATCACTGATGAACATAGATGCAAAAATCTTCAACAAAATTTTAGCAAATAGAATTCAGCAACACATCAAAAAGCTCATAAACCATGATCAAGTTGGGTTTATTCCAGGAATGCAAGGATTTTCAATATACACAAATCAATGTGATACACTATATTAACAAATTAAAAGATCATTTCAATAAATGCAGAAAAAGCCTTTGATAAAATTCAGCACGCATTTACGATTAAAACTCTTCAAAAAATGGGCATAGAAGGAACCTATGTCAACATAGTAAAGGCCATATATGATAAGCCTACAGCAAACATTATTCTCAATGGTGAAAAACCGAAAGCATTCCCACTAGGATCATGAACAAAATAAGGGTGTCCACTTTCACCACTATTATTCAACATAGTTCTGGAAGTCCTTGCTACAGCAATCAGAGAAGAAAAAGAAATAAAAGGAATCCATATTGGAAAAGAAGAAGTAAAGCTCTCACTGCTTGCAGATGACATGATACTGTACATAGAAAACCCTAAAGATAGTATCATAAAATTACTAGAGCTAATCAGTGAATTTAGCAAAGTTGCAGGATACAAAATCAATACACAGAAATCACTAGCATTTCTATATACTAACAATGAAAAATCAGAAAAAGAAATTAAGGAATCAATCCCATTCACCATTGCAACAAAAAGAAATATCTAGGAATAAACTTACCTAAGGAGACAAAAGAACTATACCCTGAAAATTATAAGACATTAATGAAAGAAATCAAAGATGACATAAACCAATGGAGAGATATTCCATGTTCCTGGGTAGGAAGAATCAGTATTGTGAAAATAACTATACTACCAAATGCAATCTACAGATTCAGTGTGATCCCTGTCAAATTACCAATGGCATTTTTCACAGAACTAGAACAAAATATTTCACGATTCATATGGAAACACAAAAGACTCTGAATAGCCAAAGCAGTCCAACGAAAGAAGAATGGAGCTGGAGAAATCAACCTTCCTGACTTCGGATTATTCTACAAAGCTACAGTTATGAAGACAGTATGATACTGGCAGAAATATAGACCAATGGAACAAGGATAAAAAGCCCAGAAATAAACCCATGCACCTATGGGTACCTTATTTTTGACAAAGGAGGCAAGAATATACAATGGGGCAAAGACAGCCTCTTCAATAAATGGTGCTGGGAAGACTGGACAGCTACATGTAAAAGAATGAAATTACAACACTTCCTAATACCGTACACAAAGATAAACTCAAAATGGATTAAAGACCTAAATGTAAGACCAGAAATTATAAAACTCTTAGAGGAAAACATAGGCAGAACACTCGATGACATAAAGCAAGATCCTCTATGACCCACCTCTTAGATTAACAGAAATAAAAGCAAAGTAAACATGTAGGACCTGATTAAACTGAAAAGCTTTTGCACAGCAAAGGAAACTATAAGTAAGTTGAAAAGACAGCCCTCAGAGTGGGAGAAAATAATAGCAAATGAAACAACTGACAAAGGGTTAATTTCCAAAATATACAAGCAGCTCATACAACTCAACGCCAGAAAAACAAACAACCCAATCAAATAGTGGGGAAAAGACTTAGATATTTCTCTAAAGAGGACATGCGCATGGCTAACAAACACATGAAAAGATGCTCAACATTGTTCATTATTAGAGAATTGCAAATCAAAACTACAATGAGATATCACTTCACACCAGTCAAAATGGCCATCATCAAAAAGTCTACAAACAATAAATGCTGGAGAGGGTGTGGAGAAAAGGGAATGTTTCTCTTGCACTGTTGGTGGGAATGTAAATTAAACAGCCACTTTGGAAGACAGTATGGAGATTCCTTAAAAAAACTAGAAATAAAACCACCACATGACCCCACAATCCCACTCGTAGGCATACACCCTGAGGAAACCAAAATTGAAAAAGACACATGTATCCCATTGTTCAGTGCAACACTATTTACAATAGCTAGAATATGGAAGCAACCTAGACATCCATCACAGATGAATGGATAAAGGAATGCGGTATATACACACAATGGACTTTCACTCAGCCATAAAAAGAATGCATTTGAGTCAGTTCTGATGAGATGGCTGAACCTAGAACCTATTATACAGAGTGAAGTGAGTCAGAAAGAGAAAGATAAATATTGTATTCTAATGCATATATATGGAATCTAGAAAAAATGGTACTGAAGAGTTTATTTACAGGTCAGCGATGGAGAAACAGGCATAGAGAATAGACTTATGGACATGGGAAGAGGGCAGGAGAGGGTGAGATGTATGGAAAGAGTAACATGGAAACTTACATTACCATATGTAAAATAGATAGCCAAGGGGAATTTGCTCTGTGGCTCAGGAACTCAAACAGGGGCTCTGTGTCAGCCTAGAGGGGTGGGATGGGGAGGGAGACGGGAGGGAGGTTCAAAAGGGAGGGGATATATGTATACCTATGGCTGATTCATGCTGAGGTTTGACAGAAAACAGCAAAATTCTGTAAAGCAATTATCCTTCAATAAAAAAATAAATTAAAAAAAGAAGTAGTTGGGAGCCTCTTCAATGCCAGACTGATATTGGTATTATGACAGTGGGGAAAAAAGTAAGGGAAAATAAAAGTATTAAGTAGAAACAATACTTTCTACAGATTTTCCCAGGTGCAGCTGTATGGAGAATTCTTTTTAACACTGCCTTACCTTGTTAAGAGTTGTGAGGGACTTTGCAGCAAACTGACCCAATGAAGTAAATTGAAGTGTTATAGCACCTTCCACAGATTCGACTTTGTCCCTTGGAGGAATGAATGTCCTGGGGATAAACAACCTGAATGAATACAATATCATCCTTTGGAAAGACAGCTAAAAGCCAACTTTAAGCATCATTATGTGTTGAACAGCACAAACAATGTCACATTAAAGTGAATAACCATGACTTCATGAGCAAGTTCTTCATATCAAAATCACATATATTAATAATATTTTTTCCTAACAATGCATTGCTATTCTGCCTGATGTTTTGCTGTGTCACTGTGACTCTTGCACTTATAAAGAAAGCAGAGAAATGGAACTGCATAGCAGGAATCCTTAGAATATGAACTGATACTGGGAAAAATCTCAGAAAGCAAATAGTTCTTAAGTCAAGGATCAGTTTCATGGGTCTTCTATAAACCCATTTGTGGCTTTGTGCACAGCTTGAGTTCATATGATCCTGTGGTCACTGGTCACATTTATCTACTGAACTATTCTGATGCTGTGAGGATCATAATAGCTTATATTACATTGTCAATATCCATTTTCTTCAAGTATTGGATTCAAGTTAATTTAATCTAAAAGTATGTAGGAGGAGCAGCAGGACTCCTTTGAGAGAGTCAGCATAATAATTATTACATGATTTATTTACTTGTCTTTAGAACTGGATACAGTGCAGAACATTTTGAGTCACTTCCTTTAGATAATGGTGATGCTAATAATAATGCTTCACATTTGATGAAAGTAAATCTTCAACTGGAAGTATGAGAGGAACAGTCCAGAATATCTACTTTATCCACTGAGTTCGAGTATTTACCCAACCTTCCTCTGTTACCTAACTGATAATTATAAAAATAGAAATTAGAGGAGGCTGATGCCAGTTGTTTGCCTGGGTTGGTATATATTCATTGGAGGATTGTGAGGGTTGTTTATTGAGAACAAGTCTATAGCTTTTATCTGTTTAATTTTTGTAATGGTAAGAATCAAAAAAAATCTACTTGGAAGATTTTAAGATCATATTATTTGTAATGTACATGCAAAGGGTCAAGAAGAAGATTAATCTGTCAACAGTGGCTAAGATAACATTGATATTTACACATATGGAAGAAGTGAATGAGGATGGTTCCATTCAATAAATGTGTGCCCTGTCATGTTGCATGATACTGAAAGTACAAAACATGAGCTTCATTACTATTAGTGGGGCTAAATTCAGATGTTGCCAATAAAAGTTTGGGTGCTTTTCTGAAATTCTTGTGCACAATCTGTGCTCCCTAATCAGCAAAATGAGAGAAAAACCCTAATCAATTTCTCTTAAAAATGCTGATTTATTTGCTCCAACACTGATGAGAAACTAGAGCTGGATACCTCCACCAAGTGAGAAAGATGGAGGAAAATAATGGATAAACATTTGTAAACTTGGCAGGTTTGTTTGGGGTTTGGTGCGAGTGAAAGAGTTTTAGGTCATTTCTCATTTCATCGAAATAATCTTTTTAGTCTGGGTTATACATTTAGGGGGGATATAATCTACAAAATGCTCCAAATCACTTAACTTTCCTTCGCCCAGATGAATTTGGTGTGACTGGAAGGCTCTGCACAGGAAATGAAGGTTTCTAAATTGTAACTGGTTTTATCAGAGGGTAAATCTTCCCTCCTAGAGAGAACTGGAGATGGGAGGCAAGGTCCTAGCCAGCAGCAATGATAGACTGTGTCACAACACTGGCAGCATCAATATGCTTTTTGCAGGATCATCTCCTTTCTCTTTTCCCCTCGATGTGACTGTTCCTAACAGACTCCCTTGGCTCAGATGCCCATAGTGAGGACATGCACAAGAAAGGAAAACTAAGACTTTGAGCCACTTCATTAAATGTTTAATTATTAGTGATGAATAGCTCCTTGGTTTTCATAGCTTCATATAGGATCAGGGAAGATTTTGGGGGTGATAGGTCTCTATTCCTTAGATCTGATCTCTTCCTAAGCAACCATTCCTCCTAGAACTTATTGGGTAGCTAAACAGGGTCAAGGGTAAAAACTAGCATGAAGGTGATTTATTCCAATAAAACTTGGGCCATGTCTCCCTGTCATACTGTCACCTGTCAAAATGCCATTGGTCCTTTTATTTACTTTTTTCAGTATCTACTCCTGGAAATCATTAATCTTTGGAATTGGCATTTTAATTAAAACCTAAACGGAGGTAGTTGGCATGAATTCATGCACATGTGTAAGCATACATGTGTGAATATATACAGTTATATGTTGTTTGGAATATGTATGTGTACATGTATGTTCACATACTTAAAATATGAACATCCTTCCAAGTGGCATTATATATTATTCACTTAGAGTTTAAGTCTTATTTGTGGTTTTGGAAAATCTTGTAATCGCATGGAGATGCAGCTGATATTGCAATAGAGGAGTGTATATTTTACAGGAGACCTATTGTAAATTCTGGTAAAGAGAAATATTTATTTCAAAAAGTGAATAATGTACCTTTTGTAACTTTCATGCAAACATAGGTATTTATTGATTACATTTATTTTAAACAAGAAAACTGTAGACAGTAGAACAGATTCTGGTCAGACAAAAGAAAAAAATTAGATCTGAGGATATTCTTAAATAGACCAAACCCTAGAAGACCAGTGTCTGTCTCTACCCACGTGAGACCCCAGTTATATATATATATATTTTTTGGGGGGGTGGACCCCAGTTATATTTATCCACACAGAGCCCACCTTCATCAGAATGACAATATTGCTGATTTTCTTCCATCTTCCTTATTAGTGACATCTCCCAACTTGTGCCTGACTTCCTCCCTTCTGTTGTTCCCTGGATAACCAGTCACATCTCTCCCATCTGTCACTTTGTTGGGTATGCCTTCTTCTGAAATAAACCTATCTCCATAAACTCCAAACCACAACAGAAGTCTCCTTTCAAGGAACTGTCGTTAGTTAACTGTTATGTTGGGTAATATTAATTGCTACATAAAGTTAGATGAGGTATTCCAAGGGGAATTTCCTTTTGACCAGAGCAAAGCCATAAGCAATACTAATGAATGTCTAATGGAATGTCAAGTTCCAGTAACAAAGTCAATGAGACATAAAGGAAAAAAAATTAATCTCTATCTCCAAGGAGCTTGTACTCTTTGCGGGTTATCTCCCAACAGTGCAAAGAAACCTGTGAGGTTCTTGCAACATTGCAAACAAGTATGTGGTTGGGAAGATTGTGTTCTGATTTCTATAAGCTGAAAGGCCAAGTTGACTTTTTCCACTGTGGAGACTACATATCATTAATGTTTATCCCCCACTTGCACCTGCTATCAGAGGCCCTTGTTGAACAAGCCATAGTCACCTTCACATGTTAGCAGAAGAACAAATGAACCTAGAGAGGAATAAATTAAAAGGTACAGTTACGATTGCCAAGAAAGTGGTCATCAGCAATTGGGTCTTCTGGACAACAGAGTATTACAGAGTTAAGGATATGGGATATTTTAGGAGCATCACAGAAATAAATAATTCAGAAGAGGCAATGAAATAATTGATAGATCTTGTTTTGCTGGGTATTTCTGAGTTAAATGTGCAAGAATCAATAGCTGCTCATTACATTCCCTCAGTATCCATTCCCTGTCTCCCTGAGATGAGTCGTATTAGGTAACTGTGGCATCTTGGCAATCATAACCTCTTAAAAATGTGCAAATAGGCCTACTTTGGTAAAGAGTGTGGAGTGTATCACAGGCTGTGAGAATGACTTCCCTGGGAATGGGAGGTGACAAATGACCGTGGAACTCTTAGGTTATAGGAGAGTAAGAGAAAAACCTTGCATAAGGCCAAGGAGGAGACTGACATAGGCTCCCTGCTGCATTAGTTTGTTAGGGCTACTGTAATGAAACATCACAGACCAGGTGGCTTAAACCACAGAAATGCATGTTCTCATAGTTCCGAGTCTGTTTGGTTTCTTCTGAGGCCTCTCTGCTTGGTTTGTAGATGGTCCCTCTCTTGTTATCTCTCCATGTGGTCATCCCCCAGTATGTGGATGCCCCTGGTGTCTTCATGTGTCCAGGTTTTCTTCTCTTACAAGTCACTGGTCAGATTGAATTAGGGCCCATCCTAACAGCCTCATTTAACTCAATCACCTCTTTAAAAGCCCCATGTCCAAATGCAGTCACATTATGAGATACTGGGGCATAAGGCTTCAGCATATGAATTTGGGGGGAACACAGTGCAGGCCATAACTCCTAGTTTACCATGTGTTCCACAGAGCTGTTACCTAATGTAGGACTTAGCTTGGTCTTGGTTACTCATAGACTATAAAAGCTCCTATATTAGTTTTTTTTTTTTTTTCTCCTCCTCCTTCAGCTTTTTAGCAATACTGGCTGTAAAATGATACATCTGGAATATAATCCCATCAGTTGCCATTTCCTCCCTTATGCTACCTCAACTTCCAGTTATGTTAAGCTATTTCTGATAACTGCTGAAACTGAAACTCCAATACTTTGGCCACCTGATGTGGAGAGTTGACTCACTAGAAAAGACCCTGATGTTGGGAAAGATTGAGGGCAGAAGGAGAGAGGGGGGCCACAGAGGATGAGATGGGTGGATGGCATCACCAACTCAATGGACATGAATTTGAGTAAGCTCTGGGAGATAGTGAAGTACAGGGAAGCCTGGCATGCTGTAGTTCATGGGGTCAGAAAGAGTTGGACAAAACAGAGCAAATGAACAACAACAATAGATGTAGTGTCCCAGTCTATATTGCCTCTTCATTTTTCATCTATTAGAAATGCTATTTCAGAACCAATGAGCAATATAGAAATCTCAGAGATACTAGGAAAGACTAGAATAGGACAGTCATTCATGGAAGGAGATGGATACATTTTTATTTTCCGGAATCCATCTTAGGTGAAGCACTCTGTATATTTTGCTGGAAAATGCTATTTGAGTGAAAAGGAACCTACAAAGTCATTCTCAAGCAATAAAAACTGATATTGCTAAACCATAAATCACAAGAGCCAGGAAGGCTAAGGGGTGAGGAAGTCAGGAGAAGGGAAGCAGAGACAGGTGAGATGGGAGAAGGCTGTGTCTTAAAAAGGGGGGAATGGTCTAAACAATCAGAAGCAATCAGAAAGGCCTCATGGAATTATGGGGGCACTTGAGTTTGGTTTAATAAATGAATAGGAAGCAGCATTTAATTTTAGGATATGATAAATCTAGAAACAATGTGTTGTTACATTTGGGAAACAGTGAGAACCCAACTGTCTGAGAATGGAGCATCCTTCTATAAATTTAAATGAAACCAGTTGGCGTCTTTAGTTTGATATTATTCCTGGTTGAGTTTCCTAACCTTGTGGTCTTTGCTTAATTAAGAAGAGCAGGAAATGCAGAAAAAAAGAAAACTCTAAGAAAGCCTTTTGCTAGAGCAGAGGTCCATAAACTTTTTTGGTGGGTCATACAATCCCTGGTACAAGCATGCAACTCAGTCAGAGCATGGAAGCAGCCATAGACAAAACATAAGCAAGTGGGCGTGGCTGTGTGCCAGTTAAACTTCATACATAAAAGGAAGTGGTGGGCCAGAGCTGGTCCTCAGCCCATAGTTTGTGAACTCCTGGTATGGAGAGAAAAGACATGCTATTACAGGGTAGGGGTAGGACAGGAAGGAAGAAGCTTCCAGAGAGTGACTTTAAACAATGCCAGGCACAAAACTAGACACCCTCATTAACAGGTCTTTTTGAAGCTCTGTGAAGTAAAAGGAAGAAAGGAAACTGTGGTAGGAAGATGATGGATAAGTGATTTTTAAAAATTCAGAAAGAGATGTGTGTTGGGACTTCCCTGTTGGTCCAGTCGTTAAGACATTGCACTCTCAGTGCGAGGGGTGTGGGTTCCATCCATGATCTGGAACTGAGATCCCATATACAATATGACTTGGCAAAAAGAAATGTGTGTAAATATAGGGAAAAAATAAGAACCAAATGAAGAGACCAAGCCTACTTAAGAAGACTAAATGGAAGAAGAAAAACCAGAGTCTGGAGGTCAAATTGTTCAGAGAAATATCAAATATCAGGTCAGAAAGGGTACAACAGAATAGAAATGATAGATGATGATATGAACTCGCTGCAGTAAAAGGGCCAGTAAAGGGACTTGAGTTCTTAATTCTACTGGGGTGACTTTTTTGAAGCAGGAGCCCCTCAGCCTCATGAAGCAAAGCCTGATTTTTCTTTCAGCTGCTGCCTCAAATTTCTTACTCTATCTCTAGCCAGGTATCCCAGTGCTGAGAGGCAGATGAGAAAATGAGAAATGAGGGGAGGTAGGCATCTGTTGCTTTCTGTGCCCCTCCTCAGCATCAGACCCAGTTGACATCTCTCCTGATTTCTGAAAGCTCAGTCTATTCTGGTAAGGTGTGGACAATCCCATAGGCTCAGCGTGGTGTCTAATCTACAGAGTATTAAGGCTTGCAGGTGCCATTAACGCAATGTCCCCAGCTGATATAATGAATGCAGCCAGCAGGAGACTCAGAGAATTGAGTTTATCAAGGGGACTGAAGTAGTCTTATTATCTAGTTTAACAATTTGAGGATCACCAAATCACATATCATCATCACTCCCTTTCTGCCAGTGTTTTCCTCTTTTCTTTCAAGACCTGCCACTGAATCATTTCACAGGATGCTTTAATGACAGGGAATATGGGGTTCACTGTGGTTTCATAATAAAGCTGCAGCTGATGGGCTTGTCTGAGGAATTACAAGGTCTCTTTCTGAAGCACAGAGAAATGAATACCACATCAAAAATAGTCCCTAGATTTTAAAAAATAAAGGGTGCTTACACACAACTTGCAAGAACCAAACCCTCTTTCCGTGTTTTTTCCAGAGTGATTTCTGAGCCCCAAGAAGATGCCCTTTGAGTGAAGTGAATGTGAGGTGAGGATTAGCTTGGTGGTGATTTAGTTGCTAAGTCATGTCTGACACTTTCACAGTCCCATGGATTGTAGCCTGCCAGGCTCCTCTGTCCTTGGAATTCTCCAGGCAAGAATACTGGTGTGGATAGCTATTCTCTTCTCCAGGAGATCTTCCCTATCCAGGAATTGAATCTGGGTCTCCTGCATTGCAGGTGGATTCTTTACCGACTGAGCCAGCTGGGAAGCCCCGAGGATTAGCTTAGGGTAGAACTAGATGTAACTGTGGCCTCCATCTTCAACCAGCCCATGTGACATCTTATTCACAACCATGTGTGACCAGTACCTGGTTTAGTGCTTCACCTTAAGAGATGCTCAGTAAATGGGAGGTAGGCTAGATGGATGAATAATTACAAATTTTCTTTGTGCTTCTCAGGTCTTGAGAGGAAGCTGGTTAATGTCCTCTTGTTATTTCATCTTCACTTTGCCAATCAAGATTGGGATGCATTCCAAAGAGGGATTTTTATTTAGCAATGTGAAAACTAGGCAACCTACTTTCTTATTTTCAATCAAATTTGAGCCATTGCTAAGGAAGTGTTTTGGATTGGTAGACAGCTGGATCCTATTTCTGTACGCCAGCCTACAACCTATGACCCTGAAACTTGAATTATTTTTTAGAGAGGCTTGTTAATGTCCATGCTGTGGCCAGTCCTAATCACAACTTTAATTACTTTATAATCACACAAGTACCACCATGTGATTTGATGTTTTCTCTCACTGAGGAGAGGTGCAGACATAACCTCTTGATCAGACTTTCCTCAAGCTCCTCCTTTGTCATCTCTCTGCTTTCTCTCCGGGTAATTACAATCTATGAAATTCAGAACCAAATCCCATAGTTAAATAATTTATTGTATAGTTAACAGACAAGCTGTACTCTTCACTTATGAAAAGTACAATTAAAAACACATAAATATTTAATTCATACAATGTTTAATTGGTAGGTTTGAATCCAATTATGGTACCAATGTACTTATCTCCCAATTTTAAATCCTATATTATTTTTCATTAAAAATGTTAAAATGAAAAAAAAATGAAAAAAATTAAATGAAAAAAAAATTTTTTAATGAACAGAAATTGTCATTCAGTTCAGTTCGTTTCAGTCGCTCAGTCGTGTCCGACTCTTTGTGACCCCAGGAACCGTAGCACGCCAGGGCTCCCTGTCCATCACCAACTCCCAGAGTTTATCCAAACTCATATCCATTGAGTTGGTGATGCCATCCAACCACCTCATCCTCTTTCATCCCCTTCTCCTCCAGCCCTCAATCTTTCCCAGCATCAGGGTCTTTTCAAATGAGTTAGTTCTTCGCATCAGGTGGCCAAAGTATTGAATTTAAGTATCAAGAAAAAACTGTCACTGAACCTAGCAGGTGGTATCTGTTAGCAAAACTAAGTTCAATGAGAGAAATCATTTCTTGATAACCACTGCCAGGCAACACACACACACACACACACAGAGCAATATTCTGTACTAAAAGCTTTAGCATATATCCAGGCCAGAACATTGGAAAGTATCAAAATATATTTTTTTAAATCCATAAAGAAATAAACATGAGTTAATACTGATAACATCATAAAAGTGATACTCCTAGAAAAGATAAATATGCCCCATTGCCCCCAAGACCCAGGATTACTCAGCTTAAAATGTTAAATGCTGCCAGATAGCATCTCCCCATTTTTTGGTCTTGTTCCCTTCACCAGAGTTCTTTCACATCGAAGGAAAAATGAAAAAAATCAGTCATTGGTCAGATCAAGTCCCTGATTTGAACCATGAAAGTTATCTTTGTCACTTTCTGCTTTAGTATATTACAGGAGAGGGCTATATTTACCATTTACAATCTTAATCAAAAGAATCTAAAAAACGATAATCTCTTCTCCTCTTTGTTTTATTCCTTTTCTCCAATACCTACACTTCCTAAATTTATTTAATTAAAGGCGCTGAGGAATAAAAAAAAATATTTTGTACTGGAATGGAGACTGTGCACAGTTGATATGGGGTAGAAATCATGCTGTCTCAAGGAAAAGTGAAATCTCACAATTCTATGTCCATCTATGTTTTTACCTGGGAACAGTGTTTTCTAGTGTTTGTGCGCTAATGGATCCCTGAGCTGTGTCAGAATGTTATTGCCTGATACTCGATTCACCTTTCAGGGCTTCTTCTCGTCTGTGTTTCCTAAGGGTTCAGTGTAGGAAGGAACCGCAAGTATTTTACTTATATACTTCCAAGGGGAAGATGACCTCCACACAGCCTGTCAGTGTCATCACTTGGATTCTGTTTGAAATTTTTCATGGAAATAAAGTTTGCTGTTCAGTTCAGTTCAGTTGCTCAGTCGGGTCCGACTCGTTGCAACCCCATGGACTGCAGCACATCAGGCCTCCCTATCCATTGCCAACTCCCTGAGTTTATTAAAATTCATGTCCATTGAGTCGATGATGCCATCCAACCATCTCATCCTCTGTTGTCCCCTTCTCCTCATGCCCTCAATCCTTCCCAGCATCAGGGTCATTTCAAATGAGTTAGTTTTTCACATCAGGGGGCCAAATGGTGGAGTTTCAGAATCAGTCCTTCCAATGAATATTCAGAACTGATTTCCTTTAGGATGGCCTGGTTGGATCTCCTTGCAGTCCAAGGGACTCTCAAGAGTCTTCTCCAACACCACAGTTCAAAAGCATCGATTCTTTGGCACTCAGCTTGCTTTATAGTCCAACTCTCACATCCACACATGACTACTGGAAAAACCATAGCTTTGACTAGACAGACCTTTGTTGGCAAAGTAATATCTCTGTTTTTTAATATGCTGTCTAGGTTGGTCATAACTTTCCTTCCAAGGAGCAAGTGTCTTTTCATTTCATGGCTGCAGTTACCATCTGCAGTGATTTTGGAGCCCCCCAAAATAAAACCTGTCACTGTTTCCACTGTTTCCCAATCTATTTGTCATGAAGTGATGGGACCAGATGCCATGATCTTAGTTTTCTGAATGTTGAGTTTTAAGCCAACATTTTTACTCTCCTCTTTCACTTTCATCAAGAGGCTCTTTAGTTCTTCTTCACTTTCTGCCAAAAAGGTGGTGTCATCTACATATCTGAGGTTATTGATTTTTCTCCTGGCGATCTTGATTCCAGCTTCTGCTTCATCCAGCCCAACGTTTCTCATGATGTACTCTGCATATAAGTTAAATAAGCAGGGTGACAAGATACAGCCTTGATGTACTCTTTTCCCTATTTGGAACCCTGGTATTCCCATCTCTTTCAGAATTTTCCACAGCTTATTGTGGTCCACACAGTCAAAGGCTTTGGCATAGTCAATAAAGCAGAAGTAGATGTTTTTCTGGAACTCTCTTGCTTTTTTGATGATCCATTGGATGTTGGCCATTTGATCTCTGGTTCCTCTGCCTTTTCTAAAACCAGCTTGAACATCTGGAAGTTCATGGTTCACATACCGTTAATGCCTGGCTTGGAGAATTTTGAGCATTACTTTACTAGTGTGTGAGATGAGAGCAATTGTGTGGTAGTTTCAGCATTCTTTGGCATTGCCTTTCTTTGGGATTGGAATGAAAACTGACCTTTCCCAATCCTGTGGCCACTGCTGAGTTTCCCAAATTTGCTGGCATATTGAGTGCAGCACTTTCACAGCATCATCTTTTAGGATTTGAAATAGCTCAACTGGAATTCCATCATCTCCACTAGCTTTGTTCATAGTGATGCTTCCTAAGCGAATGTGAATGACTTTGCATTCCAGGATGTCTGGCTCTAGGTTGGTGATCACACCATCATGGACATCTGGGTCATGAAGATCTTTTCTGTATAGTTCTTCTGTGTATTCTTGCCATCTCTTCTTAATATCTGCTGCTTCTGTTTGGTCCATACCATTTCTGTCCTTTAATGTGCCCATCTTTGTATGAAATGTTCCCCTGGTATCTCTAATTTTCTTTAAGAGATCTCTAGACTTTCCCATTCTATTGTTTTCCTCTATTTCTTTGCATTGATCACTGAGGAAGGCTTTCTTATCTCTCCTTGCTATTCTTTGGAACTCTGCATTCAAATGGGTATATCTTTCCTTTCTCCTTTGCCTTTTGCTTCTCTTCTGTTCACAGCTATTTGTAAGGCCTCCTCAGACAACCATTTTGCCTTTTTGCATTTCTTTTCCTTGGGGATGGTCTTGATCACTGTCTCCTGTACAATGTCATGGACCTCCGGCCATAGTTCTTCAGGCACTCTATCAGATCTAATCCCTTGAATCTATTTGTCACTACCACTGTATAATTGTAAGGAATTTGATTTAGGTCATACCTGAATGATCCAGTGGTTTTCCCTACATTCTTCTATTTAAGTCTGAATTTGGCAATAAGGAGTTCATGGTCTGAGCCACAGTCAGCTCCCGGTCTTGTTTTTGCTGACTGTTTTAGAACTTCTCCTTCTTTGGCTGCAAAGAATATAATCAATCTGATTTCAGTATTGACCATCTGGTGTTTTCCATGTTAGAGTCTTCTCTTGTGTCTTTGGAAGAGGGTGTTTGCTATGACCAGTGTGTTTTCTTGGCAAAACTCTGTTAGCCTTTGCTCTTCTTCATTCTGTGCTCCAAGGCCAAATTTTCCTGTTACTCCAGGTATTTCTTGACTCCCTACTTTTGCATTCCAGTCCCTTATAATGAAAAGGACATCTTTTCTGGGTGTTAGTTCTAGAAGGTCTGGTAGGTATTCATTGAACTGTTCATCTTTGGCTTCTTCAGCATTACTGGTTGGGGCACAGGCTTGGGTTACCGTGATATTGAATGGTTTGCCTTGGAAACGAACTGAGATCATCCTGTTGTTTTTGAGATTGTATCCAAATACTGCATGTTGGACTCTCTTGTTGACTATGATGGCTACTCCATTTCTTCTAAGGGATTCTTGCCCACAGTAGTAGATATAATGGTCATCTGAGTTAAATTCACCCATTCCAGTCATTTTAGTTCACTGATTCCTAACATGTTGATGTTCACTCTTGCCACCTCTTGTTTGACTACTTCCAATTTGCCTTGATTCATGGACCTAACATTCCAGGTTCCTATGCAATATTGCTCTTTACAGCATCATACTTTACTTCCATCACCAGTCACATCCACAAATGGATGTTATTTTTGTTTTGGCTCCATTCTTCATTCTTCTGGAGTTATTTCTCCACTGATCTCCAGTAGCATATTGGGTACCTACTGACCTGGGGAGTTCATCTTTCAGTGTCCTATTTTTGTTTTTTCATACTGTTCATGGGGTTCTCAAGGCAAGAATACTGAAGTGGTTTGCCATTCCCTTCTCCAGTGGACCATGTTTTGTCAGAAGTCTCCACCATGAACCATCTGTCTTGGGTGTAGCATACTTGGGTATGGCATAAGCCCTCTTCTAGGAGGTCACCATTAACCCCACCATAATGCCACCAAAACTTACACAGGACTGAGAAACAAACTCTTGGCGGGCCAAGCAGAAACTTGTACGCACCAGGACCCAGGAGAAAGAAGCAGTGACCCCACAAGAGACTCACCCAGACTTGCCCGTAAGTGTCGAAGAGTCGGCAGAGGTGTGGGTCAGTGGTGGCCTGCTGCAGGGCTGGGGGCACTGAATGTAGCAGGGCATGCATGGGACCTTTGGAAGGAGGTCACCATTGTCTTCACTACCTGCACCATAATTTGGCCCAGGTAAATAACAGGGAGGGAACATATCCCCACCCATCAACAGAAAATTAGGTTGAAAATTTACTGAACATGGCCCTGCCCATCAGAACAAGACCCAGTTTCCCCCTCAGTCAGTCTCTCCCATCAGGAAGCTTCCATAAGCCTCTTACTCTTCTCCATCAAGAGGGCAGACAACCTGAAAAACCACAATTACAGGAAACTAACCAATCTGATCACATGGACCACAGCCTTGTCTAACTCAGTGAAAAAACTTGCTGTTGGCAGTATCAAATCCAACTTGTGGAAGACTTCAGTTTTAAGGAAGAGCATTCCTGGGTTTCCAGTCCTTATCCTGGATCAGGATTCTGGTTATGGAAATTAGGACAGTGTTTTGTTATCTTGGTGTAGAGATTTTCAGTTTCTGTGGTCTTGACATTTTGTGCGGAGGTGGGGGGTGGTGATAATTCTTTCTGTAAGGGGCTGTCCCTTGTTCTGATAGACAAAGTGCCTGAAGAACTATGGCTGGAGGTCCATGACATTGTACAGGAGACAGTGATCAAGACCATCCCCAAGGAAAAGAAATGCAAAAAGGCAAAATGGTTGTCTGAGGAGGCCTTACAAATAGCTGTGAACAGAAGAGAAGCAAAAGGCAAAGGAGAAAAGGAAAGATATACCCATTTGAATGCAGAGTTCCAAAGAATAGCAAGGAGAGATAAGAAAGCCTTCCTCAGTGATCAATGCAAAGAAATAGAGGAAAACAATAGAATGGGAAAGTCTAGAGATCTCTTAAAGAAAATTAGAGATACCAGGGGAACATTTCATACAAAGATGGGCACATTAAAGGACAGAAGTGGTATGGACCAAACAGAAGCAGAAGATATTAAGAAGAGGTGGCAAGAATACACAGAAGAACTATACAGAAAAGATCTTCATGACCCAGATGTCCATGATGGTGTGATCACCAACCTAGAGCCAGACATCCTGGAATGTGAAGTCAAGTGGGCCTTAGGAAGCATCACTATGAACAAAGCTAGTGGAGATGATGGAATTCCAGTTGAGCTATTTCAAATCCTAAAAGAGGATACTGTGAAAGTGCTGCACTCAATATGCCAGCAAATTTGGGAAACTCAGCAGTGGCCACAGGATTGGGAAAGGTCAGTTTTCATTCCAATCCCAAAGAAAGGCAATGCCAAAGAATGCTGAAACTACCACACAATTGCTCTCATCTCACACACTAGTAAAGTAATGCTCAAAATTCTCCAAGCCAGGCATTAACGGTATGTGAACCATGAACTTCCAGATGTTCAAGCTGGTTTTAGAAAAGGCAGAGGAACCAGAGATCAAATGGCCAACATCCAATGGATCATCAAAAAAGCAAGAGAGTTCCAGAAAAACATCTACTTCTGCTTCATTGACTATGCCAAAGCCTTTGACTGTGTGGACCACAATAAAACTGTGGAAAATTCTGAAAGAGATGGGAATACCAGACCACCTGACTTCTTGAGAAATCTGTATGCAGGTCAGGAGTCAACAGTTAGAACTGGACATGGAACAACAGACTGGTTCCAAACAGGGAAAAGAGTACGTCAAGGCTGTATCTTGTCACCCTGCTTATTTAACTTATATGCAGAGTACATCATGAGAAATGCTGGGCTGGATGAAGCACAAGCTGGAATCAAGATTGCTGGGAGAAATATCAATAACCTCAGATATGTAGATGACACCACCCTTACGGCAGAAAGTGAAGAACAAAAGAGCCTCTTGATGAAAGTGAAAGAGGAGAGTAAAAATGTTGGCTTAAAACTCAACATTCAGAAAACTAAGATCATGGTGTCTGGTCCTATCACTTCATGGCAAATAGATAGGGAAACAGTGTAAACAGTGACAGGTTTTATTTTGGGGGGCTCCAAAATCACTGCAGATGGTAACTGCAGCCATGAAATGAAAAGACACTTGCTCCTTGGAAGGAAAGTTATGACCAACCTAGACAGCATATTAAAAAGCAGAGACATTACTGTGTCAACAAAGGTCATCTAGTCAAAGCTACGGTTTTTCTAGTAGTCATGTACGGATGTGAGAGTTGGACTGTAAAGAAAGCTGAGTGCCAAAGTATCGATGATTTTGAACTGTGATGTTGGAGAAGACTCTTGAGAGTCCCTTAGACTGCAAGGAGATCCAATCAAGCCATCCTAAAGGAAATCAGTCCTGAATATTCACTGGAAGGACTGATGCTGAAACTCCAACACTTTGGCCCCCTGATGCGAAAAACTGACCTATTTGAAAAGACCCTGATGCTGGGAAGGATTGAGGGCAGGAGAAGAAGGGGATGACAGAGGATGAGATGGTTGGATGGCATCACTGACTCAATGGACATGAATTTTAATAAAGTCTGGCAGTTGGCAATGGACAGGGAGGCCTGGCATGCTGCAGTCCATGGGGTCGGAAAGAGTTGGACTGGACTGAATGACTGACCTGAAGTGAACTGTCCCCTGTTCTGGGGAATACCTGCCCTTTCCCACTGGGTGTACAGTAGTTCCCGTCCATTTCTGATACCCACTCCCTCACCACCTGTAACCTTAAAAAATACTTCTAGTCATGTGTGTGTGTGTGTCTGGATGGGTTAATGAGGGGTTGGGAGGTGACGTGAAATTACCACTGGTTGAGGACCACTTTCTAGAGAATGAGAACATAGCTAGTTTGTGGCAAAGCTTGGGCTCAAACCTATGGCTTTGAGGGTTTTAGAGGGCTTCTACCCTCTTAGTATTTCTATATTAACACAGACTCTCATTTTAAGGAAAGACTTTTAGCAATGTTAATACAGGGGACAGAGGTTAAGATCCGCTGTTCTAAGTGAGTGTGTATGAAGTCACCTGGTGTTGCTCAGTGGACTTGCTTCTACACTTTCACGATACCATATGCTCACCAGATTGGGGCACTGGACTAAAATCTGTATGAGTTTTGTCTTTTTGTTAAAATTCTGTGACCATATATTACATAATGAAAGAGTTTAAGATACATCACCACATCACCTCTGCCATGGCTTGGCCTGGCCTGCTACATTTTTGATAGATACTCTTTACATAGCTTCTAGTTGTATATTTTGCTAATTTCACACTCTGCTGTCCTATTCCCCCACACTAACTTTTAAAATATGCATGGATTTTATTAGAATGTTGTTGGGTTTTTGTTTTTTGTTTTGTTTTTGGTGCTTTGATAGACAAATTTGCTTAATTTTTGAGTTGTCTTCCCATCCATATTTTCTTCCTATTATTTTTAGTGATCAGTTTTGTGAAATGTAAGGTTTCTCAGGAACCTGAATATCATGCCATTAATGTTATGACTTGTAGTTAAAAAAGTAAAATAGTGACAAAAAGCGTATAAAAATAGCCCTAGATTTCTGTCCCAAAACTTCAGAACCTTTTCTTTATCCCCAGTGTTCTAAGATTTCATGATGTGCCTTTTTGTGGGTCCGTTTTCATTCATTTCACTGGTCACTCAGTGGGTATTTTTAATCTGGAATTATATGCCTTTCACCTTGGGAATTTTTCTCATATCATTTCTTTGATAATTCTCCTTTCACCATTTTTTTCTAGAACTTCTATTAATACAATGAAAGTGGAAGAAGATTTAAATGAAACTTCCTTAGTTATATAACTCAAACTATAAAAATAGAACTGAAAGTAGGCTGACGCCAGGTGTTAGCCTAAGAGTTGGCATATATTTGTTGGAGGTTTATTGCAAGCAAGTCTTGCTGTTATTTGTTTAAAATTTTCAAAAAGCGATATAACTTAGATCTTTTAAAAACTACATCATTTGCATAGTGTGGTTGAAGGAAGTTAGACTATTAAGAGTTACTAGGAAAGGATAAAATTAGACTATCTATATGGGGAAAATGAATGAGAAAGTTGCATTCGGGGACTATGCTCTTTACCAGCCAGGGCTGCCACCCCCTAGTAGCTGGGAATGTGGGCTAATATCTCATAACATCTCCTTCTTCAGAGAACTGTCCTGGCTAACCAGAAGCTGCCTCTTCTGGCAGCTATGCACCTACTCAGGGCTCAGAACTCAGACAATAACTGACAGTCATGGGGGTAAACAGGCTGGATGTTTGTTCAATCAGGATTAATTTAGTAGGGCAGTGTGTAGTCTGTGTTTTTCACTGTTAAATCAGACTGAAGGAAGTCTCCAATTAAGACTGGATTCTTGTGTAGGTTACTTGTTCTTTCCTATCCTGGTTCTCCTCTCTCTCCCAAAAGCTCTCCCTCAATCTATCACTAGAACAAGAATCCCCATCTCAGGCTCTGTCTCTGTTACCGAACCAGATTTCAGTCCACTTGCCCTCACACAGTAGAGCCAATCTATTGATACTAGGCTGTGGTGAAAGAGAGTGCAACAATTATTGCAGGGCGCCAAACAAAGAGTCCAGGGCAGTTGGTGTTCAAAAAGTTCTGCTCTTTTTTGATGACTTTCAGGGAAAGGCAGGGTGATGGGGGTGGAGTCTGTTGTGGGATATGTAATCAGCTCATGGACATTCTTTTGATTGGTTGGTAGTGGGGTAATCAGGTTATGGGGAGTCAAAATCATCAACCTTCTGATTCCAACCTCTGTGGCATCTCTGTGTTTATGGTCCGCACACAGTCAACTTCTTCCACCTGGTGGGGGGTTTCAGTACTTGCAAAACAGATCAAAGGACACAGCTCAAAATATTATCTATAGCCCTTGTGCTGTGCTTAGCCACTCAGTCATGTCCAACTTTTCGTGACCCCATGGACTGTAGCCTTCCAGGCTCCTATGTCCATGGAATTCTCCAGGCAAGAATACTGGAGTAGGTTGCCATGCCCTGCTCCAGGGGATCTTCCCAACCCAGGGATCCAACACAGGTCTCCTGCATTATAGGCGGATTCTTTACTGTCTGAGCCACCACAGAAGTCCAGAGGAGGAACTAAATTTCCTTGACTTTGTTTGATGGCTAAACTACTATTATTTTCTCTTCTTTGACTGTTTTCCTTTCTTTCTGAATTTTCTCACTTCTCTAATTAAATTTATTATTTGGAACTCGGGGAAGGCCTGGGAGGCTAAAGTCTTCTACAGGCATGAGGCAGGTAGAGGACATGGTAGGGATCTGACCTGAGAAGGTCCCATAAGGTCCTTCTCTTGGTTACACTTCCAGTATAGCTTATCTAAAACAGAAATTATACTTTTAAAATCAGAACGCTCTCTCCCCAACCACCCTGTATTCCCAGTTATCCTTGTTTATGGTATTCTGTTCTTGTTACATGAATGTGATATTTTAAAAGTCTTGCTCTGTTTACTGAATCATCTCTATTTCTTCTTTTTATCTGTCTGCTTTGGTCTCTCCTTTACAGTAAAGGCTTTCCTCAAATGTCTGATGATTTTTTTTTCTATCTATATCTATTTAAAGTAGGAATACCAAAACATGGTTTGGAAGCTCTGTGTAGATGATGAACTTGTCTTTGCTGGACACCACTTGTAAGAAAGTTTAATGGCCACTGGTTTATCACTAGATGTGTCCAAATATTTTTATCCTTTGAATAGTTCAATTTCTCTGGGGAAGGGATTCCCTTTTTTCTTGCCAACCTTGTATAAGCTTGGTTTCCTGGCAAGTTTTCTGGAGCAGTACTGGAAAGGTGCACAAAGTCATTATTCAGTGAGCTTTCATTCATCCCCTTGTTTTAATCTAACTGTTCATCCTTGCCCATTTTAAAGTGTTAGGGATTCCCTAGTGGCTCTGATGGTAAAGAATCTGCCTGCAGTGCAGGAGATCCAGGTTCTATCCCTGAGTCAGGAAGAAATCCCTGGAAAAGGTAATGGCTACCTAATCCAGCTGCTCATCCTTGCCCATTTTAAGCTTAATATATTTGCCTCCAGAGCATCTCTGGTTCCATTTTTCCAGAAAATAAACCAAACTATCTTCCTGGCAAGAGCCAGGGAGGAGAAAAAATGACCAGATGTCTGATTCTTATTGCAGGGACTTTCAGATAGGCTCCCTGCATATTTTTTTTCCTTATCACCTTAGTTGTTCTTCCTGGATAGCCTTGCTGTTTATCAGTCCCATCACCACTCATGTGGAATAGATCTTTCTACAATATTTTATTTACTTAACAAAAACTTTTATAATGTGTACCAGATGCTAGTGCAGGTTTAAGTATTCTGCAAACAAAACTTAACTTCAATAACACAATGATCCTATGAAGTAATATTGTTATCCCACTTTACAAATGAGAAAACTTAGCACAATGTAACTTTCCCAAGTCACATAGCTGCAAAACAGCAGTGCCCTGCTTTTTTGAATCCAGGAAATGTGGTGCAGTGTTCTGAGCCATCATGTGACTATTTCTCTAATGTTGGGTTCTTGTCACTTTGCCAGACCCTAATATGGTTTGGGATTACAAATATCTGAGTTTTATTGAAGGTAGAAATTCAATTTCCAACCTTATTGTTTTGGAGCAAATCTCAAGAGGAGGAACTCACCAGGTTTTTTGAGTTATTTTTGTGGTTAAAATTTTACATTAGGGATAGTTATTTTCCCTAAAGTTCTGACATCTGGGGAGAAAGATGATAGTATTAAAATACTATAACTTGGGGAAAAAAAGAGAATGAATTACAGCTGCATGGTAAGATTCTGGGGCTTTTGATAGACTCTCTCAGTCTGAGCAAGTCATCTGATATTTTTAAATAGCTTTATTGAGGTATAATTGTAATAGTTACATAACTAAATTATAAATATATATTTGAAGAGTAGCATATGGTGAATTTGACTCAAACCATCGTCAAAATCTAGATAATGATTATATTCATCACACCAATAGCTTCTTTGTGCCCCCTTGGCAATCCATCCCTTGAATCACCCCCAATGAACTCCCCACTCCTGGGGCTCATCCCCAGGAAACAGATCTTCTTTCTGTCACTCCCGATTAGTTTGCAGTTTTAAGAATTTTATAAAAATATATTAATGGAATCATAAAGGATGTACTTTCTATTGCCTGTCTTTGTTTTCACAGAATAATTATTTTGAGAGTCATCCATATTTTTATTTTTACATGTATCAAAGATTTGTTCCTTTTTATCGCTAAGCAGTGGTCCCTTGTACGGATACACCACATTTGTTTATCCATTCATCTGTTGATGGATATTTGACTAGTTCCCAACCTTTAGCTATTTTAAATAAAGCTGCTATGAACATTTGTATATAAGCCTTTTTTATGCCTTTATTTCACTAGGATAAAATCCTGGGAGTGGAATAGATGGAACATATGGTAGAAACACATTTAACTTTATAAGAGATTGCCAAATTTGTTTTACAAAGTGGACATATTGTTTTGCATTCTCATCAGTAGTGTAGGAGCATTCCAGTTTCTCTATAACCTCATCAGTATTCGCTATGGTCAGTCAGTTTTAGACATTCTGTTAAGTTATTCTGCTAAGGTTTTAACTTGCCTTTTCCTAATGATGTATGAAGTTCAGTACTTTTCCATGTGCTTCTTTACCATATATATGCTTCTTTGGGTGAAATGTTTATTTTTTTTGCCTAATTATTATTATTTTTTCTCATTGTTGAGATTTGAGAATTCTTCCTTTTGTATTCTGGACACATATCTTTTATCAGATATATGATTAGCAAATGTTTTCTCTCTGTATGTGGTTTGTCTTTTTGTTTCTCTTAATGTGTTAATAATGAAGTCAAATTTAAAAGCTTATCTTATTGCTTACACTCTGGTATTTTGTGTAAGAACTTTTTTGTCAAACCAAAGTTCATGAGATTCTCTTGTATGTTTTTCTAGAAGCTTTAGGTTGTACGTCAAGGACTATGATCCATTCTTAACATTTTCATGTGTAGTGAGAATGTGGATCAAAGTTCATTCTTTGCATATAAATGTCACATTGTTTCAACTGTCAATTTTGGTAAAGGCTCTATTGAATTCAGTCAGTAATCCACTGAGCATATATTTTTGAGTGTATTTGCCAACTCTATTCTGTTTTATTAATATATTTGTTTATATTGTACCAATACCTTACTCTTTTGATTATTGAAAACTTGTAAGTCTTAAAGTCAGGTGCTCTAAGACCTTTAACTTCATTCTTTTTCAAAAATATTTTTATTGTAATAGATTCTTTGTGTTTTCATATAAATTTTAGAATCAGTTTGTTGATTTCTGCTAAAAATCTCTCTCCTGATTTTGATTGAGATTGTGTTGAAACTATAGATCAACTGGGGAGAACAGACATAGTAACAACACTGAGTCTTTTAATCCATGATTTTCCCTTTAAGTCTTCTTTAATTTTTGCCAGCAATGTTTTGTAGTTTTCAATGTAAAGATTTGATAGTTATTTGGTCAGAATTGTTTCTAAGAGTTTCATGTTTTTCAGTGTTACTGTAAATGATGTTTTTTCATTTTTAATTTCCAGGTGTTTGTGGCTAACATATAGCAACTAAAATTGATTTTTGTATTGATTTTATATTTTGCAACCTTTCTAAATTTACTTATATTTTAGTAGCTTTTGACGTAGATATTCCATAAGATTTTAACACAGTCAAGTAGTTTGTGAATCAAGATAGTTCTGCTTCTGCTACTGTCACTTAAACTAACCTCAACTGCTGTTCAGTCCTAGTCCATAAATTAAGATAGATAGAACTGATGTCCAAACAGAATGAATTCACCAAGTTCATGTTACCTTTGAAAGACAGATTCAGAATTGAATTGTAGTCTCCCTTGTCCAAGGTAAGGAGCAGCAGCTGTGCTTGCTGGAGCAGCCGTGAAGAGCTACCCCACGTCCAAGGTAAGAGAAACCCAAGTAAGACAGTAGGTGTTGCAAGAGGGCATCAGAGGGCAGACACACTGAAGCCATAATCACAGAAAACTAGCCAATCTGATCACACAGACCACAGCCTTGTCTAACTCAATGAAACTAAGCCATGCTGTGTGGGGCCACCCTAGATGGTCAAGTCATGGAGGAGAGGTCTGACAGAATGTGGCCCACTGGAGAAGGGAATGGCAAACCACTTCAGGATTCTTGCCTTGAGAACCCCATGAACAGTATGAAAAGGCAAAATGATAGGATACTGAAAGAGGAACTCCCCAGGTTGGGAGGTGCCCAATATGCTATTGGAGATCAGTGGAGAAATAACTCCAGAAAGAATGAAGGGATGGAGCCAAAGCAAAAACAATACCCAGTTGTGGATGGGGCTGGTGATAGAAGCAAGGTCCGATGCTGTAAGAGCAATATTGCATAGGAACCTGGAATGTTAAGTTCATGAATCAAGGCAAATCGGAAGTGGTCAAACAGGAGATGACAAGACTGAACGTCGACATTCTAGGAATCAGCGAATTAAAATGGACTGGAATGGGTGAACTGAACTCAGATGACCATTATATCTACAACTGTGGACAGGAATCCCTTAGAAGAAATGGAGAAGCCATCATGGTCAACAAAAGAGTCTGAAATGCAGTACTTGGATGCAATCTCAAAAATGACAGAATGATCTCTGTTCGTTTCCAAGGCAAACCATTCAATATCATGGTAACCCAACCCTATGCCCCAACCAGTAATGCTGAAGAAGCTGAAGATAAACAGCTCTATGAAGACCTACAAGACCTTTTAGAACTAACACCCAAAAAGGATGTCCTTTTCATTATAGGGGACTGGAATGCAAAAGTAGGAAGTCAAGAAACACTTGGAGTAACAGGAAAATTTGGCCTTGGAGTATGGAATGAAGCAGGGCAAAGGCTAATAGACTTTTGCCAAGAGAACGCACTGGTCATAGAAAACACCCTCTTCCAACAACACAGGAGAAGAGTCTACACGTGGACATCACCAGACGGTCAACACTGAAATCAGATTGATTACATTCTTTGCAGCCAAAGATGGAGAAGCTCTATACAGTCAGCAAAAACAAAACCGGGAGCTGAATGCGGTTCAGATCATGAACTCCTTATTGCCAAATTCAGACTTAAATTGAGGAAAGTAGGGAAAACCACTAGACCATTCAGGTATGACTTAAATCAAATTCCTTATGACTATACAGTAGAAGTGAGAAATAGATTTAAGGGACTAGATCTGATAGATAGAGTGCCTGATGAACTATGGATGGAGGTTCATGACATTGTACAGGAGACAGGGATTAAGACCATCCCCATGGAAAAGAAATGCAAAAAAGCAAAATGGCTGAGGAGGCCTTAGAAAGCGCTGTGAAAAGAAGAGACGTGAAAAGCAAAGGAGAAAAGGAAAGATATTCCCATTTGAATGCAGAGTTCCAAAGAATAGCAAGGAGAGATAACAAAGCCTTCCTCAGAGATCAATGCAAAGAAATAAAGGAAAACAACAGAATGGGAAAGACTAGAGATCTCTTCAAGAAAATTAGAGATACCAAGGGAGCATTTCATGCAAAGATGGGTTCGATAAAGGACAGAAACACTATGGACCTAACCAAAGCAGAAGGTATTAAGAAGAGGTGGCAAGAATACACAGAAATGTACAGAAAAGATCTTCATGATCCAGATAATCACAATGGTGTGATCACTCACCTAGAGCCAGACATCCTGGAATATGAAGTCAAGTGGGCCTTAGAAAGCATCATTACGAACAAAGCTAGTGGAGGTGATGGAATTCCAGTTGAGATATTTCAAATCCTGAAAGATGATGCTGTGAAGGTGCTGCACTCAATATGCCAGGAAATTTGGAAAACTCAGCAGTGGCCACAGGACTGGAAAGCGTCAGTTTTCATTCCAATCCCAAAGGAAGGCAATCCTAAAGAATGCTCAAACTACTGCAATATTACACTCATCTCACATGCTAGTAAAGTAATCCTCAAAATTCTCCAAGCCAGGCTTCAGCAATATATGAACTGTGAACTCCCAGATGTTCAAGCTGGTTTTAGAAAAAGCAGAGGTATTGCTGGGTCATATGGCAGTAATAGAACTTCTGGGCATACACACTGGGGAAACCAGATCTGAAAGAGACACATGCACCCCAATGTTCATCGCAGCACTGTTTATAATAGCCAGGACATGGAAGCAACCTAGATGCCCATCAGCAGATGAATGGATAAGGAAGCTGTGGTACATATACACCATGGAATATTACTCAGCCATTAAAAAGAATTCATTTGAATCAGTCCTAATGAGATGGATGAAACTGGAGCCCATTATACAGAGTGAAGTAAGTCAGAAAGATAAAGAACATTACAGCATACTAACACATATATATGGAATTTAGAAAGATGGTAATGATAACCCTGTATGCAAAACAGAAAAAGAGACACAGAAGTACAGAACAGACTTGTGAACTCTGTGGGAGAAAGTGAGGGTGGGATGTTTCAAAAGAACAGCATGTATATTATCTATGGTGAAACAGATCACCAGCCCAGGTGGGATGCATGAGACAAGTGCTCGGGCCTGGTGTACTGGGAAGACCCAGAGGAATCAGGTGGAGAGGGAGGTGGGAGGGGGAATCGGGATGGGGAATACGTGTAACTCTATGGCTGATTCATGTCAATGTATGGCAAAACCCACTGAAATTTGTGAAGTAATTAGCCTCCAACTAATTAAAAAAAATTTTAAAAATTAAAAAAAAAAAAAAGAAAAGGCAGAGGAACCAGAGATCAAATGGCCAACATCCAATGGATCAGCCAGAGAGTTCCAGAAAAACATCTACTTCTGCTTTATTGACTATGCCAAAGCCTTTGACTGTGTGGATCACAAGAAACTGTGGAAAATTCTGAAAGAGATGGGAATACCAGACCACCTGACCTGCCTCTTGAGAATCTGTATGCAGGTCAGGAATCAACAGTTAGAAATGGACATGGAACAACAGACTGGTTCCAAATAGGAAAAGAAGTATGTCAAGGCTGTGTATTGTCACCCTGCTTATTTAACTTATATGCAGAGTATATCATGAGAAACGGGGGGCTGGAAGAAGCACAACCTGGAATCGGATTGCTGGGAGAAATATCAATAACCTCAGATATGTAAATAACACCACCCTTATGGCAGAAAGTGAAGAGGAACTGAAAAGCCTCTTGATGAAAGTGAAAGAGGAGAGTGAAAAAGTTGGCTTAAAGCTCAACTTTCAGAAAACTAAGATCATGGTGTCTGGTCCCATCACTTCATGGGAAATAGATGGGGAGACAGTGGAAACAGTGGCTGACTATTTTTGGGGGCTCCAAAATCACTGCAATGGTGATTGCTGCCACAAAATTAAAAGATGCTTACTGCTTGGAAGCAAAGTTATGACCAACCTAGACAGCATATTAAAAAGCAGAGACATTACTTTGCCAACAAAGGTCCATCTAGTCAAGGCTATGGTTTTACCAGTGGTAATGTATGGATGTGAGAGTTGGACTGTGAAGAAAGCTGGGAGCCAAGGAATTGATGCTTTTGAACTGTGGTGTTGGAGAAGACTCTTGAGAGTCCCTTGGACTGCAAGGAGATCCAATCAGTCCATCCTAAAGGAGATCAGTCCTGGGTGTTCATTGGAAGGACTGATGTTGAAGCTGAAACTCCAAATCTTTGGCCACCTCATGCGAAGAGTTGACACATTGGAAAAGACCCTGATGCTGGGAGGGATTGGGGGCAGGAGGAGAAGGGGATGACAGAGGATGAGATGGCTGGATGGCATCACTGACTCAATGGGCATGAGTTTGAGTAAACTCCGGGGGTTGGTGATGGACAGGGAGGCCTGGCGTGCTGTGATTCATGGGGTCGCTAAGAGTCAGACACGACTGAGCGACTGAACTGAACTGGACACCAAATCTGCTATATTCACACAAATTATTAATGCCTTTAGGAATAAAGCTCTCCTAAAAAAAAAGATAGCCTCTAATACTCATCTTCAAGTGTATTTCTGCTAGTTAGTTGCCCACCTTAAAGTACATTTCTGAAACAAATTTTGGGGAAATCTTATAAAGGACTTTGTTCTATCTAGTCTCAAGTCCCATGTTAGGCTCTAATTGTACCCCCCCACCCCTTTTTTAAAGGTTTCAAGGAAGTAGGTTTCATCCCACCTTCATCTCCTTTGGAAATTGCTAACACCCCTCTACCTTTTGGGACCTCTCTCTTGCAAGCCTGTCTGCAGAATATGATACTATATATTTGCTTTCTTCTTTCTTAATGTCCTGAAGATAAGCACACAGACCCATTTTATTTTAAGGAGCTTAGTGCTAATCACTATGGGGAAACAGATGGTAATAGCAAAAATAGCATTACCAGGAAAGTTACAAAGGTTCTAGAAACTTTAAAAAATTCTTATGATTATATTCTCTGATTCATGGTTTTTGGCTCCCTGTAAAGAGATAATAATCAGTCTTTTGTTTACTGTTTTCATTGTTTCTGGTAGGGCTCCTCACCCACTTCTAGCAAAGGAATTTTCTTTTACGCTCTTACACATGACATTCTTTCTAATCAGATGATGTGATAAATCTAAAGATTTAATAAAGAGAAGCATTGTATTTCCTCAAGTGGGAAGTTCATATTTCTGCAGCTTTTCAAAATTGGTGACAGTCATCATCCTATCCACGAAGTGATTGCTTAGAATATTTCTACACTAAGACTCTGGGTATATACACAGTTGAATTCACACCAGGAAGTCCTAGTAAATAAAATTAAAAATCAGAGTCCGATTAGGTGAGGTTTCCAGAGGCTAGTAAAACTGACAGGGCAACTTTTACAGTTCTCAGAAATTAGTGAGTAGGTTTTAGGGTTTTTCTGTTTCATGGAGTTCAGAAAGCAGGTAAGGATAGGGGGACAGTCCAGAGTTAAGAAAGTGTCTACAGAGTAGACAGTGGAGGGATTAAACATCAGTTCAGTTCAGTCGCGTCTGACTCTTTGCGACCCCATGAATCACAGCACGCCAGGCCTCCCTGTCCATCACCAACTCCCAGAGTTTACTCAAACTCATGCCCATCAAGTTGGTGATGCCATCCAGCCATCTCATCCTCTGTCGTCCCCTTCTCCTCCTATCCCCAATCCCTCCCAGCATCAGGGTCTTTTCCAATGTGTCAACTCTTCACTTGAGGTGGCCAAAGTACTGGAGTTTCAACTTCAGCATCAGTCCTTCCAATGAACACCCAGGACTGACCTCCTTTAGGATGAACTGGTTGGATCTCCTTGCAGTCCAAGGGACTCTCAAGAGTCTTCTCCAACACCACCAGTTCAAAAGCATCAATTTTTCGGCGCTCAGCTTTCTTCACAGTCCAACTCTCACATCCATACATGACCACTGGAAAAACCATAGCCTTGACTAGACAGACCTTTGTTGAAAAAGTGGAAAAACCATTGCCTTGACCAGATGGACCTTTGTTAGCAAAGTAATGTCTCTGCTTTTTAATATGCTATCTAGGTTGGTCATAACTTTACTTCCAAGGAGTAAGCGTCTTTTAATTTCATGGCTGCAATCACCATCTGCAGTGATTCCGGAGCCCAGAAAAATAAAGTCAGCCACTGTTTTCACTGTCTCCCCATCTATTTCCCATGAAGTGATGGGACCAGATGCCATGATCTTAGTTTTCTGAATGTTGATCTTTAAGCCAAATTTTTCACTCTTTTCTTTCACTTTCATCAAGAGGCTTTTTAAGTTCCTCTTCACTTTCTGCCATAAGGGTCGTGTCATCTGCATATCTGAAGTTATTGATATTTCTCCCAGCAATCTTGATTCCAGCTTGTGCTTCTTCCAGCCCAGTGTTTCTCATGATGTACTCTGCATATAAGTTAAATAAGCAGGGTCACAAGATACAGCCTTGACGTACTCCTTTTCCTATTTGGAACCAATCTGTTGTTCCATGTCCAGTTCTAACTGTTGCTTCCTGACCTGCATATAGGTTTCTCAAGAGGCAGGTCAGGTGGTCTGGTATTCCCATCTCTTTCAGAATTTTCCACACCTTATTGTAATCCACACAGTCAAAGGCTTTGGCATAGTCAATAAAGCAGAAGTAGATGTTTCTCTGGAACTCTCTTGCTTTTTCGATGATCCAGTGGATGTGGCAATTTGATCTCTGGTTCCTCTGCCTTTTCAAAAAACCAGCTTGAACATCTGGGAGTTCACAGTTCACATATTGCTGAAGCCTGGCTTGGAGAATTTTGAGCATTACTTTACTAGCGTGTGAGATGAGAGCAACTGTGTGGTAGTTTGAGCATACTTTGGGATTGCCTTTCTTTGGGATTGGAATAAAAACTGATCTTTTCCAGTCCTGTGGCCACTGCTGAGTTTTCCAAATTTGCTGGCATATTGAGTGCAGCACTTTCCCTTAAACATAGATCGCTGGAATTGGAAATGAAGTCAGTGTTATCTGACTTGTGTCAGATAAGAGAAGGCAGTAATGTGGCAGCAATACTAAAAGCTGGGTCAGAGTGGTGTCTCTAAACTGAACAGGAGCTAAGGCAGAATTCCTTTGTTGTCAATGATTATAAAAAGTAGTTTCAGAGAGTCAGGTCAGCAGCCTGGAAAAGTATTCTTGAAGGCTCTTGACATTTAGCTACATCTGGGCCTGACTTTTCTTTCATCTGGTCTACCTTTAAGACTATATCCTTTGTCAATTGTCCACATGTTCTCAGCTCACTTGAACCTATTGTGTGAGTTCATAGATGCTTACAAGTGGCATAAACATTGAATGATCCTCTGGTGCAGCCCCCTCACTTAACACATAATGAAAAAGATATAAGTTTATGGAAAAAAAAATGAGACAAGAGTGACATTGTGATGGTCCATGAGGTATGGGGGAGAGCACGCAAACAGATGTCAACAGACCTTGAGGAGATTCCTGCTTAAGTCCTCTCTACACTGTGGTTTCATCGTCTGTAACACTTGTGTTTCTTGAGTAACTGCATCGTTTGAAGATAAAATGAGATGTTGCTTGTGGAAGTTCTCTGCAAATTGTGAAGAAAAACAAAGCCCAGGACTGAGACAACACTTTTGATACACTTTTGATATCACAGACTAGGTAGTTATCAATACCAGGAACCAGAATTTGGAGAATTTGTGAAAGATTATATGTAGGTACATATAAGGGAAAAATAAATGACCAGCAAACATCATAAGCTAGGGGAAAAGGACACAATGATATAACAATAATGATAATGATTGCCACTGGCTAAATGAATACAATTTTTTCATCTCATTGCATTCTCTAAATGACCTTTACATGATTATCTCTATTTTATGAATGAGGTGGCCATGACCCCAAGAAACTAGGGAAACTCTTCAAGGTCCCACAGGCAGCTGAGGCAGGGTTGGGATGATCATTTTGATTGTTAAGTCCATGTGCTTCACTAATCACACTGCCCTGACTCTCTAATAAAATAAAAGCACTTGGAAGATGATTAGGGACAACATTTTGGAAAGTGATGGTTTCTGTGTTCATCCTGCTACTTCTGAACAGGCAGTAGGCCTGGCTTCATAATTTAACAAGAGATTACTGAGAGGTGGATGGGTACTTACCAAGGTGAAGCCCTGGGAAAAAGTGAGTGTTTCAAAGAAAAAAGTAGGCTTTCCAGGGAGATCTCAGTCGAGACATGAACAAACTATCCAATTACCTGCCATTCACAGATTTAAAGAGAAAACAAAGAGATTTCCTCTGACCTACTGTTTGGAAAATAGGGTATGAAGTTGTCTCAATAAAAGGGGGCAGGAGAGCCTTTTATTTTACTGATAATTCTTTAATGAGGGCTGCAGAGGCACTGGTCCCAGTTGTCAATGAGTAAAGCTAATTAAACTTGGAAATGGCCTTACTGGATTGAAGCAACAAAGAAAACCACTTTTTTTCCCCAAACTATCGACTTTCATACAGGAATATTTCATTAACATCAGGGTTCTGATTATGTAAGAGCCAAGGATTTGCTGCCCAGGAGAATTTTGAGATTCCACTGAGAGTAGAATTAAGAGGAATGAGAAATTCCACCAGGTGGGTTTATGTTGGCTAACAGCAGAAACCAGAACTATCAGATTTTGACAAAAACCAATTTAGACTCCACCACTAGATTTATTAAAGGAAAATCAAATTGAATCTTCTGGCAGTCTGGAGGACCTAGCTTGGTGCTCACATCTTGGAATGGTTGTGAATATTAAAAAATTAAATGAGTGGTTCTGAATGGAAGGCTGTTTCACCCTCTAGTCTTCCCAGTGGTAAAGAATCCACCTGGCAATGCAGGAGATGCAAGAGACTGGGCTTCGATCCCTGGGTTGGGGTGATCCCTTGGAGTACGAAATGGCAACCCACTCCAGTATTCTTGCCTGGAAAATTCTATGGGCAGCAGAGCCTGGCAGACTACAGACCATGGGGCTGCAAGGAGTCCAACACAACTAAGCAGCTGAGCACACACTTCTGTCCTTCTTAAGTGTTGCCAATATTTGCCAAAATACCCACATAAGAAGGGAACAATTCTAGATTTCTCCCTCCTTACTTTCCACATCCAGTCAACAATTGTTTCCTTTTGTCTCTGTCACATGCTATGTCTGCTCCTTCCTCTCCAACAAAAATTATTCACTTACACATCTTGTTATCCAGGATAGACAGTAAGTTCCTTAAGTTCAGGAATATGTCTTATTCAACTTTATAACCACAAAACTAAGAAACAAGGCCACCTATGTCAATATGACTTAACTGTAAAGATAACACTATGAACAAATAAATAAATGCTGTTTGTAATTCTGGCAAATTTATTTATTCAGACAACAAGTTTGTTCATCTGGGCAAACAGTTCTCTTCTTAGCCAACATTCTTCTCTCTGGGGCAAACAGTTCACTTATCAGACAATTCTTTTTTCATCAAGAAATTTAAATTTTTATATCTACCAGTTTTAGATTATTGTTATGCATTTTGTCCAATTTTAACAGCATCCCACCTTGAAAGACTCACCTTAAATCATTTGAATCCAATCTCCAAAACCCTATAAATACCTTTCTCGAACTTCTCTTTTGAGACACAAAGACCATCAATGTGGGTTGCCTCCTTGTTGCAGGAACATCTAATAAATTCCGCTTTGCCTGATGAACAAGTTTCTCTGGTGGATTCTGTAAGGGAGTCAACAAATATAGTTTGTTGGAGTAAATATATATAGTATGCTGCTGCTACTGCTAAGTCGCTTCAGTCGTGTCCGACTCTGTGCGACCCCATAGACCGCAGTCCACCAGGCTCCACCGTCCCTGGGATTCTCCAGGCAAGAACACTGGAGTGGGTTGCCATTTCCTTCTCCAGGAGTAAAAAAATATAGTTCATGACACATAATGGGTTTTTTCATTAAGTGAGTAGGCAGGAATTTGGGTAGGGTGTTGTATATGAGAAATGTAGAAGGCCAAGGTGGATACAATACTGGAGGGATGCTACATGACCTGGCAGAAGCATTTCATAGTGCTCATGTGATAAGAGAATATTGATTGTATTAACAACAATAAACCTAGGTGCTGAAAGTGTGTGGCATGTTTCATTTCTCAATCTGAAATAATTATATCCATGAATTCTCAGTATTCATTATTTTTACTTTACCCTGGGCCAGAATCCTTTTTGTTCTCCTAATCCATTTTCTACTTTATCCATCTGTCTCCCCCTAATAGCTCTGCTTCTAAGAACCTAATTGCTTAAGTGTGCAGTCAGGATTAAGAATTTTTATGATGCACTTGTATTCATTAAGTTATTATGTTTAATAGGAGATGTTTGATCATGAAAATACCTTAATATTTGGAATAAATAAATGAATCAATATGCTTTATTGAATGAGCCAAAAAAGAGGTTTACAGAGGGTAGGGGAAGGAAGGCAAATAAATTATACATACACGAATTCTTGATATTTTGAAATGAATTGTCATGAGACCCTAAAACTCTGAATTCACAAAAACTAACATGTTTTGCTATTTCCCCTATGAGTTGTTTACCAGGTAAGAAATAGTGTGCAAAGCAAATCCCTACTGAATTGCAGATGCTGACTTGATGAGCAGTCCGCTTGGCTAACTACCTAGCTAAAATAGTCCCCTTCCAACCTTACTCTCCATACAGATCCCCAACTCATATGCATCATAATTCAGATCCATGCCTCTGCAATAAACTCTGTTATACCCTGAGTTTAAACTCTGTTAAACTGTTAAACTTTGAACAATAGTAACTGTTGAAATCTGAATATTGAACCTAGGAATGACAAGTTTCTACTGTATGAGATGTGCTCTTATTTACTCAATTAGCTGATGGTAATCTTTCTGAAATTAAAATTCTGAATTTAAAGTGTTTTTATTTTCACCTTGATACAATAGGCCTGATTCTGGACAGAGCAGGTGTTCAAGTGTTTGCTGAATATATAAATTAATTTCCCTTGGTGGAGTGAAATATAGAGATGACAATACTTTTCCTCAGGTCACAAGAGGAGCCAATAGTGGTGTCTGATGTGGTGACCACACATAGGTTTTTCCTAGGAAAATCCCTATTTATACCTGCTTCTGCATTCAATCTATCTTGAAATTTTGGAACAAAAATATCCGAATTTGGATGGTAAATTGTAAGATCACTTTCTATCTACCTCTGATCTTATCTCTCTAGAAATTTGAAACTTATTAATTGGTTGTTTTAATTTTTGTTTGGAATTTTTTTTCCTGAAGTTGAGAAGGCAGTCTTTCTCTAAGAATTACAAAGTGCTGAAAGTGAACTCATATTGTAAGAAGTTCTCTCAATCCAGTGGGCACTTTGCCTCACAATTCAGAGACTGAGTATTTCATACCCGTGAATTGCTAGAGTATTTAAATTAAGTCATTTTGAGTAACAGACTTTTTCTACACTTGCCAATTTTCTGTGAAGATATTTTAATAAATTATCTTTGCTTGTTCTCAGTCAGGTTAAGGGAATGGAACTGGCTTTCATTTTTAAGAATCTTCGATCTCAAGAGATTGTCAGTTCATAAAATTGGCCAATCAGTATGTGGACACATGTGTTAGTTTCTACAGGTTGTCACAGAGAAAGAACAATGAAATTACCTGATAGATCTTGCAAGAAAAAGTGTGATCCTGCCCACATTTTCTATTTCTAGAGGAGAAAACTTCTTCTATACTTCCAGTTTATGCTGAGGCTCAAGATTAGCCTTCAAGGGCCAATGGAAGATAAACATTTATTCATTCATACATTCAGTGATATTTATTTAGTATTTGCTATGTTAACAAGCACAGTTTCCGTTTCTAGCAGACACTGAGATAGATAAAACAGAGTATCAGGTTTCTAGCATCTTTTGATATATGGATAGGGCTGAAAAGCTAAGATTCTGTTTTCTCAAAGAGAATCAAATGAAAGGAAATAACATTTTAGAGCTACACAATTTTAAAAGGTCTCATGTTCATAAATTTTCAGATAATCTTCTGTTGATCCTCAAAGGTACATATGAAAAGCAAAATCATCTCTCCTGGGGGGTTTCTCTTTATATAGACTCATATTAATTTAGCAAAATATTGTGGTTTAGAAATTATTGTCAAATGCATCTTTATTGCAGAGGAGGAAAAACAAACCTTTTTGTCTAACAGTGGAATACCAAATAATTCTTGAAATGGAAAATGACTTTTCAGATACCATTTTAGTGTCATTATGACTTTCACCAAAGACAATGTCCATCAAGCCAAATTATTATTAACATTCTCTAGTGTAGTAAATCCAGATTCCACTTGGTCACTTACTTGGTTGCATTAAAAGCATATAACAGCTTTTAATGGCAGTAAATATTTTTTAGGAACAAATGTTAAATCTCCTTCCCCATGTGAATGCTACATCTGATTCTCTTGCTTTTGGCTCAGTCGAGATAGAGATAATCTGGTTGTTCTCCTAGGAGTGTTAAGACTTCCATTAATTAAATCATTGGCACTTTTGTTGAGGTTCATAAAACTCCAAACTATACCTTAGGAAATAAAACATGCTTGCAATAAACAGGAAAGGAAAAATTCCAAGCTATAGAAAGGCCAAAAGTATGGCCCAGGCCAAAAAGTACGGCCCAGGCCAAAAGTACATTGGGAAGAGGGAGCTAGGAAAAGGATCTTGGAGAGTATGAGACTCTCGGTAAGCATTGAAGCAGAGTAGCTGAACAGAAACTGAACAGAAAAGAGAAGTCATGGAGGTGAGGAAAATCATCATGGACAGAGTTCCATAAGAGAATGATTTTTAAGGCAAAATTCAATTTTAGTTATTCCTAATATCAGAGATCATATGCTAAGAATATTTATTAAATAATTATAAGAATAATATTCTTATTAAAGAAAATGTCAACATATTTAATATAGGAAGAACAACCAAATTTACCTCTAGTCATGCTATCCCTTCCCACCCATTATTGATGTTTTAGGGTAATTAATTCCAGACTTATTCTGGGCATTTTTAAAGCATGGTTTCAATCACATTTTATCATGTCGATCTTTCAATTTAATGCAGTAATAAGCATTGTCTGTGTTAATATGCATTTATTTTATTCCATCATGTACATTTCCCATAGTTTTATTTGATAGTTCATATATTTTTATCTTTGAATAAAATCCCATTCATTATTATTATAAATCATTTTGCAGTTAACCTCTTTGTATATAACACATTTTTTCAGCATTCACTCACTTCGGTGGGAAGTATAGCGGAATGAACAAAACACAGACTTTGGAGTTCAATCTCATTTTGATTTTTATTTCTGCCACTTATAGCTTGTGATTTTAGGCAATGTGTCTAACTTCTCCTGAGCCTTGGTTTCCTAAAATATAAATTGAGCATCACTATATTTACTCTGTAGTACTATATTGAAAATAAGAATTAATAATTGCAAAGTGTGAAGTGCTTAGATCAAGTGCTGGCACATAGTGGATGCTCAATTAATGATGGTTACTATTTTTAATATTGTTGTTAGTATTAATCTTGATATCATATGGATCCCTTTGAGGATAATGGGGATTACTGACTATCTCTTGGAAGGTGGGGGGATCCTGTAAGGAAAACATGAAAAATAAATTCAGAGATATTTATAGCCTGGTTTAGTAGGATTTGAGTGTCTGTTCAAATCCTGCTTCTTCACTTAAGAGGGAACTCCTCTTAGTTCCTCTTCTAGGAGTTGTTTATGATTCTTAACAAGGGAGTGTTTTAATGAAAGCAATATTTTCAAGAAATCAATAATTCATCTTGCTTTTTCTCCTGGTTAAACAACCTCAATATTATTAACCTTTCCCTACCAGACTTTATGCTTTCCAGACAAATTCCTTTGAATTCTCCCTGTGGCTTTCCACTTGATAGATATGACTTATATTTAAGTCTCTGATATTGCTCCTCCCCAACCCAGTCCTGACCCTAGTACAGATAACTCCCTAGTTTGGAACAGAAAATTAAAAATTTGAATTTGCCTAACATCAGAAAAACAAAAACAAAACCTCTATAATTGAATCCTGATTCCATATCTTGGTCTAGCAAAATTAATTAAATGTCTAAGACTTGAAAGGAGACTGTATAAAATACTTTAGTAAGTACTTTATTACTGAACTCTTAATATGTGTGTGTGTGTATATATATATATACACATATTCATGTAAGTCCTTCAAAGATTTATTCTCTGAATTACCAATCAAAGAACTCATAAAGATAGAGGCAGTGGACCAGGCAGGATTAGAGCTGCCTGGGAAGATGGATGCACTGTCTACAGTATCTGAGCTTTAAACAACCTCACTTGCTGCTCACTCCTGGACCAAGTGATGGCTGACAAAGCAGCTCAGGATGACTCATTTAGACTTTTAAAAAGCTACAATTCCCTCTTATTAGGATTAATTAAGATTTAGACTAAATGGGTTGCTTCTTAACTCTTATTTGTGAGAAGTCAGAAGCTAATTCTTTTAAGGCAGAAAAAAAAAAGCTAGCAAAAAACCTAAGCAAATACAATATTTAAAAAGTCATTCAGCCATTCTTTGTTTCTTTTCAGGAAAAAAGAAACAGTTAAATAAAGGACATGACCTTCCTCAATTCTGGGAACTTTTATTGAAATCCATAAACATTGTCACTGCCTTTGGAACTGGATTTATTTCACTCCCTTCTTTGGCATAAATGGCAGTTTGAAGGGCATTTGTTTGTGGGATTTTCTAATATTCTTATAGAAGGCTTTCAGTAGCCTTGCACTATCTATATTGATTTGTTTTTCCACAGATATATCAAAACTTTTACTGAAGTAATTAAAATAATATTTACAATATTGTTTTACTATGTATGATAATGTATCATGCTCAAGCTCAGTCACTCAGTTCAGTAAAGTTCAATTGCTCATTTGTGTCCGACTCTTTGCGACCCCATGAATCGCAGCATTCCAGGCATCCCTGTCCATCACCAACTCCCAGAGTTTACTCAAACTCATGCCCATTGAATTGGTAATGCCATCCAGCCATCTCATCCTCTGTCATCCCCTTCTCCTCCAGCCCCCAATCCCTCCCAGCATCAGGGTCTTTTCCAATGAGTCAACTCTACCCATGAGGTGGCCAAAGTATTGGAGTTTCACCTTCAGCATCAGTCCTTCCAGTGAACACCCAGGACTGATCTCCTTTAGGATGGACTGGTTGGATCTCCTTGCAGTCCAAGGGACTCTCAAGAGTCTTCTCCAACACCACCAGTTCAAAAGCATCAATTTTTCGGTGCTCAGCTTTCCTCACAGTCCAACTCTCACATCCATACATGACCACTGGAAAAAACCATAGCCTTGACCAGATGGACTGGTTGGCAAGTAATGTCTCTGCTTTTTAATATGCTATCTAGGTTGGTCATAACTTGCCTTCCAAGGAGTAAGCGTCTTTTAATTTCACGGCTGCAGTCACCATCTGCAATGATTTTGGAGCCCAAAAAAATAAAGTCAGCCACTGTTTCCCCATCTATTTCCCATGAGGTGATGGGACCAGATGCCATGATCTTCATTTTCTGAATGTTAAGCTTTAAGCCAACTTTTTCACTCTCCTCTTTCACTTTCATCAAGAGGCTTTTTAGTTCCTCTTCACTTTCTGCTATAAGGGTGGTGTCATTTACATATCTGAGGTTATTGGTATTTCTCCCAGCAATCTTGATTCCAGCATGTGCTTTTTCCAGCCCAGCTTTTCTCATGATGTACTCTGCATATAAGTTAAATAAGCAGGGTGACAATATACAGCCTTGACGTATGTACTCCTTTTCCTATTTGGAACCAGTCTGCTGTTCCATGTCCAGTTCTAACTATTGATTCCTGACCTGCATATAGGTCCTCAAGAAGAAGGTCAAGTGGTCTGGTATGCCCATCTCTTTCAGAATTTTCCACAGTTTATTGTGATCCATACAGTCGAAGGCTTTGGCGTAGTCAATAAAGCAGAAATAGATGTTTCTCTGGAACTCTCTTGCTTTTTTGATGATACAGCGGATGTTGGCAATTTGATCTCTGGTTCCTCTGCCTTTTCTAAAACCAGCTGAACATCTGGAAGTTCACGGTTCACATATTGCTGAAGCCTGGCTTGGAGAATTTTGAGCATTACTTCACTAGCGTGTGAGATGAGTCACTCAGTCATGCCCAGCTCTTTATGACCCCTTGGACTGTAGTAGCCCACAAGGCTCCTCTGTCTAGGGAATTTTCCAGGCAAGAATATTGGAGTGGATTGCCATTTCCTCCTCCAGGGGATCTTCCCAACCCAGGGATCAAACCTGTGTCTCCTGCATCTCCTGCATTGGCAGCCACTGAGCTGCCAATGAGCCACCTGGGAAGTCCCTTATGATAATGTAAACATTAAAACACTATGAGCTCAGAAAATTAACACATACAAGTCACATAAAATATCTTCAAATAAAAACACTTTTTCATTTTCCTAATATTGAAATACAACTATATCATTTTCTTCTTAAACTCATCTTCCATTGAAGGTAGGTCCTAGAACTTCAGACAGAGATGTTTTCCTGTCCTCCAGTATATCCTGCCATCTATTATCAATTATTGGTAAACAAATATTTGAATACACTAAGGGGATTTCCATTTAAAATCATCCAATAAAAAATAAAAACAAATAAAATCATCCAATGTTGAATTACCTTACAATGCTCATCTTTAATAAAGTAAAAAAAAAAAAAGTGAGGAAGAAGGTAGCAGAACAGGGCACAGGCTATGTAAAGGGGGAAGGTAAAGGGAGGGGGCAGGTATTTGCGGGTTTGAGTTTGATGTTTGATGTTTACAAAGAGCCATAGCTAGGGGATAAGTCAATTCTATATGTCAGTGTTTAGTAACCACTTAAAAAAAGTTACTACCTCCTGAAATTTTTTTTTTTTTTTTTGTCTTTTAAGGCATTTTTTTCCTATCTCTGTCCCCTCCGTATAAAATTTTAGTACCAAAGATATACTGTGTATCTGTTTTTGTACTATTTATACATCTGTTTTTTATACTTTAAAAGAGTAAGTTTCTTTTTTCTTTTTCCCTCCTACTTATGTTTACTCCATTGGGAGTGATATTGAGAATCCATGTTCTATGTAAGCTTACTTTGAGAATTCATATTCTATGTGCTTAAGAAATAATTTGTGGACTCAACGTGGCTCAACAGAAATTGTGTATATCATAAAGAACTGGCAAAGGTCAGGGCTATTTGGAAAAGATGAGAGCCACTGTCCTTCATTTTGGGTTTATATTGAGGAGGAAACCCCAAGGTTCTTTTGGCAGAAACTACCACGTACCACATTGTCAGCATGAGGTCAGCTTTGAGTTCATCTCCTGTCCATGGAGTGGGACTTTCCTCCTACCTGTGATATTCCACTAATGCTCACTCATCAGCTTCTATGTTGGATGTTAAGGTGGTGTTTATCACCTCACTGTGGGAAGAATCCATAAAATCAGAAGTGTGTCATGTACTAGTACCACTAATAAAATTTTTCAAAGAATTCTACTCTTTAGGCTTTTGCTGGTGTCTTTTCATATAATCAAGGTCAATTATTGTATCTTTTACGTAGTCTTACATAGCAATTTAAAAAGTTAGACTCTCAATTTGAGCGTTCCTTGATGAGTGAGAGGCATGCTTCAGAGTCGGTGTCTATTATGAGGTGAATTGTAACCCCACCCCACCCCGCAAAGAGATACATTAGAAGCCTAACCCTCTTTACTTGAGATAGCACCATTGTTTGGTGATAAGGTCTTTACAGTTCAAATGAGGTCACTGGAGTGAACCCTATATAATCCAGTATAACCAATTTCCTTATAAAAATCTGGGCACTCTACTAGTCTCTTGGACTGCTGAAAGAAAATACTAGAGACTGAGGGTTTAAACTACATAAATTATTTATTTCCTCACAATTCTGTAATCTAGAAGTTCAAGACCAAGAGGCCATCAGAATAGGTGTCTGGTGAGACCTCCTTTGCAGGCTTGGAGACAGCCATTACTCACTGTGTCCTCCTGTGGCTTTTCTTCTGTGTTCATGCAGAGAAAAACAGATATTTCTCTATTCCCTGTCTTTTCAGTGCTATCAGATTCTCACCCCATGATGTCATCTAACTTTGATTACTTACTTTTGGGCCTTTCTCCAAATACAGTCACAATGTGAGTTAGAACTTCAACATATGAGCTGGTGGTTGGGGGTACACAAGTCCATAAAGACACGAAGACACACACAGAAAAATGATGATGTGAACTGATGCAGGGAGATGATGGACAAGCCAAGGACAAAGGCCTGGAATATCGCACTAAGCTTTAGATTTCTATCCTTCAGAACTGTGAGGGAATACATTTCTATTGTTTAAACCATCCAGCTTGTGGCATTTTTGTTATGGCAGCCCTAACACGTTGATGCAGCATGCGTCCCAGGGTCTGGTCTCATAAAGTAGAAGTGGTCTAAGTTAGCCTCATGGTCATTATATTGAGACACTTGAGGTCAAGCTCAAAGGAATAAAAGAAAAGTAAACTGAGCCCAAGTTTTAGGAATCAAATTGTGAAAGCTTTTATCAAACTGATAACTGGTCCACCATTCTGCTTTTGGCAAATAAATTCAGACTCAGCTATTCCTATGAGGTACTGTTCACCTTCTGGCATTCTGGAGCAGTTATTATGAGGACAAAGGAAATGTGGAAGCTTAAATGGAAAAATCAGATGAGGGTCACCAAAGTCAGGGTGGCAAAGAAAGGGTGGCCCAAAGTATGAGGCTGCGTGAACAAAGTGGGAATTACAGATAAGGTTGCTTTAAGGACACTAGTGAAGATAAAGAACCTTTGGAATGGAGAAATGAATAAGTATCCTGAAAAGTAATGAATTATCTAAAAGAGTTGAAGTGAGAGGAAAATGTATTTTGTTGAAAGTTTCCAGAGAGCATAGGGATCTGGCTGTGAGGACTGATCAGGAATCAGACAATGAGAGATTAGCAAGTGAAACACATATTGCATATTCCCAGTAAAGATTATTTCTTTTGTTACCTTTCAAGAGCAAATGCTCCTAGCTGCCCATAAGGTTAAATTACTGGGATTCTTGGTCTCCCTTTAGTAAAGTGTGTTATTTTCTGCTTTAGCACTCTGTTTGGTTAAAAGACAACCTCTTTACACAAAAACATGGAGCCAGAATTGACTGATGTGATAGTTTAGGATTAACAGAAAATGACAACATACAAGGCTTCAGAGATTTGAAGAGGAAACAATATGACTTTTAGCCATCTTAATACAACTCATTCTTTTTGTAGTAATTTTTAGAGGTCTTTTAGAGGACTCCTAATTCTATTTTTCTATGTCTGGTAGAAAATATTTCCCCCGTATTATTACCACTTAAAAAAATTTTGCAAAAGATCCAGATATCTCCATATTATTGTGCTGTGGGACAGCACAGTTTTGGCCCTCTGTTTCAGCAAGTATTTTCACCATTCAAAGTAGATTTCTTTTTCTATTATGGTTGTTGTGTTAGTATATAATGGAAGTTGTTTGCTTTTGCTAAAGCAAGAGGAAAAAAAAATGGAGTGAAATCAACCATGATTTTTTTCAATGCTAATTTTTTCCGCAGAGATTGTTACTGATGATATGGCAGAAAACATATTGCTGTATTAACAAGGTCACTCAGTCACAAAATCCTATTAATGTGGAAAATAACAGAACCAAGCTGTGTGGTGACAAATGAGACAAATTCTCACCTTGTATTCTTAAGATTCCTTGTTCACATTCACACGGATGGCAGGGAAGCTGTGAACAGATTCAGGAGGTGTGCATGACTCTGTAAGAAATATAATTTATATATCATCAGTATTGACTGTTTTCCAATTTTATTTGTTTTTTACTTTTGGCAAAAATAATCATAGCAAGCTAAGTCAAGAAATATTTTCTAATTTATGTTCATATTAAAGACTTATCTACAGAAGTATAAAAGGAACCTGCTGAGTAGAAAATTTCAAACTAAACATATACATTCATAATATCCCTGACATATTTACTTATTTTAGAAGTAAAAGCACCAAATAATCATTTGCATTTTGAATGATAGCAAATGCATTTCAGATTTAGTTGTCAATTTAATGAAGCCTCAAATATTGATTTTAGCAAAACAGTAAAGTAGGATATAAAATAAAAAGGATCATTATAACAGTACCCCAGAGGGAATAACTATGGTCACTTCAGTCAGTGGTAAACTCATTTTAGTGGTGTGGACTAGACAAATAAAAATAAAGATTATCTTGATTTAGCTTAAGTTGGAAAAGAAATCTTGCAGGTTTATGACTTCATAAATTGTTCTGAATGTTTAACATCCCATGAAGAAGACGCAAACAATGAAGATACTTCATTTGTGAATACAAAATCAGTATACTCAGGCAAAAGCCTTGTAATTCAGATTTAGCACCATTATCCATGTTTGCATGACTGAAGGGCCTTCTTTGATTATTCTCAAAGTATTCCCATGCGGACATTACAGACCAGTTAACTTTGTGTTTTAAACACCTACAAGTCTGTCTGACTTAATGGCATTGTAGTTAACTGACACTTTTGTATACTAAGTTATTTGTCTTATGCTTTGACTTTCTGTGGATTACAGATAAATTGCACACATATTGAAAATACACGATTCTTACATAGAGTGGTAACAACTAACTGAATCCACCAAATACTTTCATTTCTCATTGGAAACAGGAGGAAATTAACATTAGATGTTTTAGAAAAAAAGAAAAAAATTATTTATTAACTATAAGATTGACATAAAACAGAATTACAAAATAATTAAGTTTTACATTGATTTCTCAGTCAGTAATAAGTATGCTGTGGCAAGGTTCTCTTGAAATCCAGAAATAAGTCAATCCTGTCTTTCAACTGATCTGGGAATTTCTCAATGAATGTAGCATCATGACAGGTCCCACATAGTTAAACCTATGTCAACTCTCTATCTGAGTATTCTATTCAAATAGAATTTCTGGAATACATAATAAATAAAGTAGAAGTTTGAGACATACTTGTCAATGGATCATTTAAAAAATTCTTTGTTGACTATTGTGCTAAGTTATTTTGGAATTTGGTTCTTATTTCCAGTAAATTCAGTTTACCATAAGAGTAAGAGCTAGATACATATAAAAAGTCCAGATTAAGAAATAATATTATAGGTTTAAGGGCAAATAATTGTTCTAAATGTATTCAGCCTAAGAAGAGAAGGATGGTGTCACTATGACATGAAAAATGGGCCATGAAGGACTATGGAATTTGACTAGTTGAATTTTTAAGAAGACAACTTATGAGATAGAATTAGCATAAAACAAAGAGTCAGAAAATAACACTAGAGGTTCAACAAATTAGAACTGTTGGGGGATTGTGTAATTTCCTTGGTTCTGTCTCATCACAACAAAAATTTGAAGCGATGGACCAACATTAAAGCTCTCAGATAGACCGTGTCACAGCTCTCAGACAGATCAGTGTTACAGCTAAGTTTTATTTAGAAAATAAAGGAAAATACATCCTCGAGACATGAGGGCATGCCAACACAAAAGATGCAAAGAGAAGAGAGAGAGAGCAATAGAGAGAGCGAGAGACCCCTGGCCCTTTGGCTCCTCTTTTTATATTTTTTTCCTCTCCCCTGGACCTGCCCTATGTACACTGGGCTACCCAGGAGTGCTATTTGTTCTACCTGAGGTCCTCACTCTGGTCCTTGGACCTTCCTTTATTCTATTTTTGTGGGCTTTTCCCTTCCTTGTCTTTTAGCCACTGCCATTCTGGACTCCTTTTTCCTGTTCTATCTAACATTCTCCCTTAAAGAGATGGGAGGCCCAATTCTTTGGGAATAGGGGCATCGAGGTCTTTCTGGCTACTTTCTGCTGAACTGGGACAGCAAGGGGCATCGGGCCTCCCCCTCTTACTAGTCTCAGGCCTCAGAGTCCTTATAGCCATGTCCATCTAAGGGTGAGCGATATTTTCCATGGTCTGCTGTAGTTTTATATATCCTTGTTGAACTGGCACTGCATGTTGTAGCTTGTTGACCTGAGCAGAGACAAAACAGGTTAGACAATTGATAATACATGGAGCAATCATAAGCAGCATCAATATGACATAACAAAGACTAGTAGGGGCATTAGCCAACTCCAAATTCCCATTGCCAGAATGGCTCAAGTCCCTCCTTGTTCAGGGATCAGAAGATCTATCTCCTGTCTGTTTTGGAGTACAACCCCTGCCAAGCTGTGTTGGGTTTTTAGAGGTGTCCTGAGATATCTTATCCCCAGAAACTAGATTTTGGGGGTGTTCATTAGAACGGCACTCATTTGTAGTTCTGAATATATATCTGAGGACTCCCAGGGACTCATAGGTGTATTGAGTGTCCTCTTCTGTTTTATTCCACGGCTTGACTCATGAGTAGTGAATGAGCCATGTCCTGGTACCTTGACAGCTATGGGGGTAGAAAGTATTACAGGGTAGGGGCTCTTCCATGTGGGCTGGAGTTGAGCCTTTGGGGACCCATCTTTCCAGACTTTAATTAGGACTTGAGTCCCTGGATCATATAGTGGTGGCTCTTTAGAATCTTTTGGGTCCTGGTTCACACCTTACAAGTGTATATCCTGTTGGAATTGCCCAGTGGCCATGGTATAGGAATGGAGGGTCTGAGCTCTGGATCTAGGAAGAGGTCACTGACATTAAAAAAAAAAAAAAAAAAAGTCTCCATATAGCATCTCATAAGGACTAAGACCAACCTTAAGGGCAATATGGGTGAGGAGGAGAGGTAAAGCCTCTCCTATTGGTAAAGCCTCCTTCCAGCCCAGGAAGGTCTCCTGGGTTACCTTTTTTATTGCTGATTTTAAGAACTGGTTGGCTCTTTCTACTTTTTCTGAAGACTGAGGCCTCCAGGTACAATGGAGATAATAAATAATGTCCAATGCTTTAGAGACCCCTTGAGTGACCTTGGCATCTGATCCCATCACTTCATGGGAAATAAATGGGGAGACAGTGGAAACAGTGTCAGACTTTATTTTTTGGGGCTCCAAAATCACTGCAGATGGTGATTGAAGCCATGAAATTAAAAGACGCTTACTCTTTGGAAGGAAAGTTATGACCAACCTAGTTAGCATATTAAAAAGCAGAGACATTACTTTGCCAACAAAGGTCCATCTGGTCAAGGCTGTGGTTTTTCCAATGGTCATGTATGGATGTGAGAGTTGGACTGTGAGGAAAGCTGAGCACCGAAGAATTGATGCTTTTGAACTGTGGTGTTGGAGAAGACTCTTGAGAGTCCCTTGGACTGCAAGGAGATCCAACCAGTCCATCCTAAAGGAGGTCAGTCCTGGGTGTTCATTGGAAGGACTGATGCTGAAGCTGAAACCCCAATACTTTGACCACTTCATGCAACGAGTTGACTCATTGGAAAAGACCCTGATGCAGGGAGGGATTGGGGACAGGAGAAGAAAGGGGAAGACAGAGGATGATGAGATGGCTGGATGGTATCACTGACTCGATGGGCATGAGTTGAGTAAACTCTGGGAGTTGGTGATGGACAAGGAGGCCTGGCATGATGTGATTCATGGGGTGCAAACAGTTGGACATGACTGAGTGACTGAACTGAACTGAAGTGAGTGACCTTAGAAGTAAATGATGTCCCATTGTCATTTTGTAATGACCTGGGCAGACCAAATTTCAGAATGATTTCATAGAGTAGTTTTTGTTTTTTTTTAACCACCTTCTCAGCCTTCTTAGTCTGGGTGGGAAAGCTTTCAATCCATCCTGTGACTGTATCTATCATGACTAATAGATATTTATACCCTTGAGAAACTGGCATCTGGGTAAAGCCCATCAGCCAGTTCTCTTGTGAGTAGGTCCCACATCATTGGACAGGCTGGGCCAGCTGGGGTCTTCGAGCTCCTTGGGGGTTGTTTAATTGGCATGTGGCACAAGAGGAGACCACTTGCCTTATAGTCGTTTGGAGGCTTGTTCCTCTGAAGGACCTTCCCAATAATCTTTGAAGGGCCTTTTCCCCTAAATGAATGGTGGCATGTAAGGAGTTAACCAACTTCCATTGGAGGTTCCCAGACAGAAAAAGGAGTCCCTCCTTTTGCAACCACCCCATATGATCTTCTTGAAAGCCCTCACTCTTAGCTTTAAGAGTCTCACCTTCAGTATATGAAGGAGTTTCTGGCAAATTAGTCTGCGGAACTAGGGTGGCAACCCCTATTAGGTCATGGTTCTGTAACGCTGCTCTCTTAGCTGCCTGATCAGCTGCTTGGTTCCCTCGTGCCACTTCCGTGCTCCCTTTTTGGTGTCCTTTTCAGTGGGAGACTGAAACCTCAGTGGGCAGACGGACTGCCTCCAAGAGCCTAAGGACTTGATCACCATATTTGATTGGGGACCCTCGGGTGGTCAAGTGGCCTCTTTCTTTCCAAATAGCAGCAAGTGCATGTAGCACCAGAAAGGCATACTTGGAGTCAGTGTAAATAGCTACTCTTTTTCCTTTCCCAGGTCTAAAGCTCAAGTCAGGGCTATGAGCTCAGCTAATTGGGCTGAAATACCTGGTGGCAAAGGTTTAACCGCTACAGTCTCAAAATAGAGCATATCCAGCTCTTCTTTTTCCATCCAAGACAAAGCTACTTCCATCAGTGTACCAGATTTCCTCAGGGTTTTGTCCAATGGTCCAAGGTTTCTAGGCATGAGTGAAAGGGGAGAGAGCCTTCGTGGGTAGGCAGGAAGGTGGCTAGGTTAAGAACCTCACAAGAGGATATAGTGAGGCCTGGATTTTCCATCAGCATTACTTGATATCTGAGGATTCTTTGATCAGACATTCATAAATGGCCTCTCTCATTTAGGAGTTGTTTTACTTGGTGGCTGGTAAAAATAGTTAGTTTGCCCCCAAAAGAGAGTTTTAAAGCATCTTCTATCATGATTGCAATAGCTTCAAGATTTCAAAGGCAGGGGGGCCAGCCTCAGGTGGTTGGATCAGACTCTTGGATAAGTAAGCTACAGGCTGGGGCTCAGATCCCAACCTTTGAGTTAACACTCCCAAGGCTATTCCCTCTCTTTCATGGACATGAAGTTGGAATGTTTTTTCTGGCAACCTCAAGGCAGGTGCCTGAGTTAAGGCCTGTTTTAGTGTAGCCTCTGTCTTCTTTTGAGGAGTTCCCCACATCAGGGGGATTGAATCATCTCGTCCCTTTAAACTTTCATATAAGGACTGGGCAATTAGACCATAGTTGGGTATCCAGATTCTAAAGTACCCAGTTAGCCCCAGGAAAGCTCACAATTGTTTTCGAGTCGTGGGGTAGGGCAACTGGAGGATTCCTTGTACCCGATCAGAGGACAGCCTCCTGGACCCAAGTGTAATCTGAACTCCCAGGTAAGTGACCTTTGTCTCGACCATTTGTGCCTTAGCATGGGAGACTTTATGTCCCCTCTTTGCCAAAAGGTTTAGAACCTGAGTTGCATGTTGTTGGGCATTTTTCTCATCTGGAGAGCAGATTAGTAGGTCATCTATGTATTGTAATATTTTCCCATTAGGTGCCAGGTTCAGATCTAGGAGATCCTGGCTAAGAGCCTGTTCAAACAGGTGGGGGCTATCTCTGAACCCCAGGTAATAATGTCCAAGTCATCTGTTGGTGTTTTTCTCTTGGAGCCTCCCACTCAAAGGCAAAAACACATTGGGATTCTTTAGCCAGTGGTATGCAAAAAAATGCATCTTTGAGATCCAAGACTGTAAACCACTTGGCACTGGGTGGGATTTCTGCCAAGATTACATAGGGGTTGGGTATTGTGGGATGGAGGGGGACTGCAGCTTCATTTATGATCTGGAGATCTTGAACCATTCTCCAGGTTCCATCCTTTTTCTTTACTGAGAGGATTGGGGTGTTACATGGTGAATTGGTGGGGACCAATAGCCCACAAGCAAGGAATTTATTTATTAGAGGCTGAAGTCCCTTCCGAGCCTCTCTTCTGAGGGGATATTTTTTCTGGTTAGGAAACCAAGTGGGATCTTGGAGGACAATGAGGACCAGTTCAGCTTAGTGGGCTCATCCAATAGTCCCCTGGTCCCACACCTGGGGGTTAATTTTGTCCTCCCATAGTTTTTGGTCCCTCTCTATTGGACATGGTGTAACGGGTTCTTCAGTAGTAACCAGAAGCTGTAGGGCTCTAGGGGCTGAAAAGCTTCCCATCACAAGAGTAGTCCCCAGTCTAGTGAGTATACCTCTTCCCAAGAAGGGAGTAGGACACTCAGGGACCACTGGAAACTGGTGGAAAAATATTTGTCCATCCCAGCAACAAAGAAGTGCCTGGATGAATCTTTTAGCAGTTGTTTTTCCTGTAGCACCCAAAGTGGTACAGGTCTGGGAAGAGGCAGCTCCAGAGTAGGAGGTCAGGACACAGTAGGTAGCCCCTGTGTCAACCAAGAAATTCTTGGACCTACCTACCACATCCAGTTGCACCCTTGGCTCCAGCCCCATGATGGTTATCTGTGACAGGCGGGCTGGCTGGAGCAGGCCACTTCAGTCCTGTTGAACCATCCTGAGGTAAGACTTGGCACTTGACCTTGAGGCTCTTGGGTCCCGAGGGCAGAGTGCTGCCCGGTATTGATGGCATTTGTAGCAGGCCATTTTAGGAGACTTGTCATGGTTTGGAGACTCTTTGGCCCAGTGTCCCGCCTGTATACAGATTAGGCATTTGCCTCATGCCTTGCCCTTCCAGGACTCGGGGTTCGCCATAGGGCTTCCCTGGAGGGCGGCCAGCATCTGGGCATGACTTGTCTCTTTCCTTCCCTCCCTCTCCTGGGCCTTGGCCTCCCTCTCCTGTTCTCTGTTATAGAAGGTATTGGTGGCTGTCTGGACCATCTCATCTAAAGAGGCAGCATGGTCCTGCTGCTGTAGCTGTTGTAACTTTATCCTGATGTCTGATGCACATTGGGACAGGAATTTGTCCTTTAAAATTGTAAGAGTCTAAGTCCAGATTGGTAAACTTTTGGAGGGCCTCTTTTAGCCTTTCCAGAAAGGCAATGGTATTCTCATTGGGCTCCTGAGTTATTGCTGAGACTGGGCACAGTCCCACAAGTAATAGGCTTCCTTCTATTTCCATGGGTGGACTTTCTTAGGAGTGAGTATTTCTGAAGCTTATCCTACCCAGTACTGCTGCAACCTGAGAGCCAGGCGTCCCCAGGTCAGGGTGCAGATCCCCAGGCCAGCTGACGCGTGACAGCTTCCTGGAGATTGAATCCCCAGGCAGGTCGAGGCATGTCAGCCTCCCAAGAATTAGGTCCCTGGGCAGGTCAAGGTGTGATGACCTCCTGGGACCCCCAGATTGGAGTTAGGCATCCACAAGTTCTCCAGCATGACCAGTGCTGGGTAGGATTAAGGGGTTGTAATTTTAACTCATTGCCAGTTTGTTCACTGCAGATGGGAATAGATATCATGATGTAAAGCAATCCAAGCCTGTGCCCTGAGACTGGGAACCTGGTGAAACAGTCATAAGCCTTATCCTCCTACTGCTTTAAGAGATTGTAGGTCACTGATTTCCCACCCTAGTCCTGCATAAGAGCAGGTTAGGGTGTCTGCAGTGGTAAACATTTCATTGTCATAGACCCACTTTAGGTAATAACAGAAGTAATGACAAAGAAGTGGATTATCTGGCCCTGTTAGGGGCATTAAAGTATTTTAATAATAGGCCGGGTGGAGAAATGTTGCCTACAAGGGGGCAGGGTCCTGGCTGTAGGAGTTAGTAATTGGCTTAAGAACAAATTGGTAAGAGGCAACAGATCAGATGTTCCATAAAAGTGGAGTGGAGATTTGATCCAGGGGTATGTTTGTAACTTTAGGAGAAGGGTGATAAGGGTTTGGGCCCAAATGGCCTTCAGGGCTGACTCTCAAATTGGCAAACATTATCCCTGGAAGCCCAATTGACTTTGAAGGGATGCCCAACAGAGGGACTTCTAGCAGGCATCGTGTGCCTGTTGCCTGCCCTAGCGGGTCCACTGAGAGATGCTGTTGTTGCACATGTTGTAGGAAACAGAAGATGAAGGCCTGAATATCTACAGGGACTGGATATTATACAGTATTTCCCTCCCAAGGGCCAACTATTTTCTGGTTGCCCCTCCAGAAGATTGTAGAGGCAACATTGTGGGCCCAGATGGGGCTCAGGAAAAGAGCATGAAACAGGAGGGAAGGAAGCAGGGCACAACTTTTGAAAGAATGACATAGCACAAGGGCGTAACATAAACCGATCAAAATCAATTGGATCCAAGATGGCAAGTCAAATTCAAGTAAACCTTAATCCCCAATCTGTAAGCTAAATGACACACCCAGACTGGCAGGACAGTTCCAAGGCACTGTCAAAAGATGGAGGGGTGGATGTTTCCCCAATCCTGGGGGAGATCCTCCCACTCATTAGCATATGAGTTCATCCCCCCACCCCACCCCCTCACAAAACCTAGCCAGACCACATTCCATGGCTGAAGCACTGGCCCTCTGCAATGGCCCACACCCTGCAGAGTGTGCTTCTCTGAATCCTAACAAATCCACCTCTTACCTACTGCTACTGGTCTCTAACTGAATTTTTGCAATGAGACATCAGAGCCCGAGCTTCATTAGGTCCTGAAGCCAGGCATCATGGGTTTTGGCTGGGCTCAAGTCCCGGGAGAGAGGAGGTGAAGGACAGGAGGAAAAAGCAGTGGGAGATACATGCCAAGGAATCCCCTTCATAGCCTGCCGGAAAGTCTGCTAAATACCTGACCTGTGGTCACAGTTTTCATTGGCCTGATCCTTGGCACAAAGAAGATTAAGGACAGAAGAACCCCCACCAGCTTGGGTAACAGCTACTGGGGCCCAGCAGATAGTGCCTTTGGGACGTGCTGAGTAGTAGCCTCTCCAGAGTCCCTCAGTTGCACCCACTGCCACTCGCCTGTTTGCAGGGGGTTCGAGGAAACAAGGAATGAGAGATTGTAAAGGAATTAAGATTTTGTTAGGCATATGTCCCTCCAGACGTAGGAGTGAGGACCTCCTACATTAACTGAAGGTCTTCTGGAATCTGAGACTGAGCCACGTGAGCTTTCTGCTGAGTTCGTTTTTCCGCTGTCCCAGTTTCTAGCGTGCTGGGTTTCTTGTCACTTCCCCTGCGCTGGGTTTTCTTTGCATTCAGCTCCCACCGCAGGAGCTTTCACCAAACTGGGCTCCTGCTGTGCTTGGCCTCCTCCTTGAGGGGGTCGTGGCAAGGTTGTTTCAGCCAGGTTAAATCAGAATCATGGCACCATAGATGTCAGGGGAGTGTGTAATTTCCTCGGTTCTATCTCATCACAACAAAAATTTGAAACAATGGACCAGCGTTTAAAGCCGTCGAACAGACTGTGTTACAGCTCTTGGACAGATCAGTGTTTCAGTTCCATTTAACAGCTCAGTTTTATTTAGAAAATAAAGGAAAATATGTCCTCAAGGTGTGAGGGCATGCTGACGCAAAAGACACTCAAGAAAGAGAGCGAGAGATCCCCCAGCCCTTTGGCTCCTCTTTTTTATATGTTTTTTTTTTTCCCTCCCCCTGGGCCTGCACTAGGTAAATTGGGCTAGCCAAGAGTGTTGTTTGTTCTATCTGAGGTCCTCACTCAGGTGCTTGGACTTTCCTTTGTTCTATTTTTGCAGGCTTTTCCCTTCCTTGTGTTTTAGCCACCACCATTCCAGACTCCTTTTTCCTATTCTAACTACAAAACAGAACCATACCCAGAGAGCTGAGAGTAAATAGAATTGGTTGAAATAGATATTAGTTTTTAAAATAAAAATATATTCAAATAAACCATGAATTAGTAAATAGAAAAACTGTAAAACTGGTGAATAAATTGAAGAACTGGTTGTTTATGAAGAACAATATTGTAGATAAACCTTTTACAAAAATAATTTTAAAAAAGGAGATGAATTTTTAAAAATACTAGAATGAGGAAATGGATAAATCAAATACAAAAAGACTTCTATGAAAATAAGATACCATCTGCTCAACCAGAAACAAATCAGATTATAAAGCTGCAATAATAAAGTGGAGACAAATTAGCACAAGAATACACTTATGGACTAGTAAAATTGGGGAAGATATCCATAAAGAAGTCTAGATACCAACATAAATTTAATACTTTATAAGGATGGCAATTCAAATCAATTAGAAAAATTATTCAATAATTAATGTCAAGCAACTGACTGATAAGTTAGGAGAAAGCTAGTTAGATATTTTTTCTCACACCATACACTGTGTAGGGACATGAGTAAAATCTTAAGAAAAATTTTAAATTGTTAAAAAAATTATAGGTAAGTATACATTCTTGGTGGGAGAAGGCAATGGCACCCCACTCCAGTACTCTTGCCTGGAAAATCCCAGGGACGGGGAAGCCTGGTGGGTTGCCATCTATGGGGTCGCACAGAGTCAGACACGACTGAAGCGACTTAGCAGCAGCAGCAGCATACATTCTTGGTATGGCAAAAAGGCATTCTGAAAATGACTCAATTTCTATACTCAGCCACTTTATTTTTCACTTAAAAATTATTAATTTTAATAATAAAAAATGAAAGTTTATTAAAACAAGTAAGGGGACAAAAAGCCAATAAAATCTATTTAGAAAACAGCAGAACAAGAACTGCTTTGTATAAATGGTTAAGGAAGTAAAATCCATTCATAGACTCTACTTTATAGTGGCTAAAAATCTAAACTATGTGGCATTGACAACGGTATACTTACACACATACATACACACACAGTTGTATTTGAATGTGTTTTTAGATATGTGTGTGTGTATATGTGAGTGCATGGATACAAGCAGGCACATATAATATATCAGTTCAGTTCAGTTCAGTCTCTCAGTCGTGTCTGACTCTTTGTGACCCCATGAATCGCAGCACGCCAGGCCTCCCTGTCCATCACCACCTCCTGGAGTTTACTCAAACCCATGCCCATCGAGTCGGTGATGCCATCCAGCCATCTCATCCTCTGTCGTCCCCTTCTCCTCCTGCTCCCAATCCCTCCCAGCATCAGGGTCTTTTCTGATGTGTCAACTCTTCGTATGAGGTGGCCAAAGTACTGGAGTTTCACCTTCAGCATCAGTCCTTCCAATGAACACCCAGGACTGACCTCCTTTAGGATGGACTGGTTGGATCTCCTTGCAGTCCAAGGGACTCTCAAGAGTCTTCTTCAACACCACAGTTCAAAAGCATCAATTTTTCGGTGCTCAGCTTTCTTCACAGTCCAACTCTCACATCCATACATGACCACTGGAAAAACCAGAGCCTTGACCAGATGGACCTTTGTTGGCAAAGTAATGTCTCTGCTTTTTAATATGCTATCTAGGTTGGTCATAACTTTCCTTCCAAGGAGTAAGTGCCTTTTAATTTCATGGCTTCAGTCACCATCTGCAGTGATTTTGGAGCCCAAAAAAATAAAGTCTGACACTGTTTCCACTGTCTCCCCATCTATTTCCCATGAGGTGATGGGACCAGATGCCATGATCTTAGTTTTCTGAATGTTGAGCTTTAAGCCATCTTTTTCACTCTCCTCTTTCACTTTCATCAAGAGGCTTTTCAGTTCCTCTTCACTCTCTGCCTAAGGGTGGTGTTATCTGCATATCTGAGGTTATTGATATTTCTCCCAGCAATCTTGCAGCTTGTGCTTCTTCCAGCCCAGCGTTTCTCATGATGTACTCTGCATATAAGTTAAATAAGCAGGGTCACAAGATACAGCCTTGACATACTCCTTTTCCTATTGGGAACCAGTCTGTTGTTCCATGTCCAGTTCTCACTGTTGCTTCCTGACCTGCATACAGGTTTCTCAAGAGGTAGGTCAGGTGGTCTGGTATTCCCATCTCTTTCAGAATTTTCCACAGTTTATTGTGATCCACACAGTTGAAGGCTTTGGCATAGTCAATAAAGCAGAAATAGATGTTTCTCTGGAACTCTCTTGCTTTTTTGATGATCCAACGGATATTGGCAATTTGATCTCTGGTTCCTCTGCCTTTTCTAAAACCATCTTGAACATCTGGAAGTTCTCGGTTCACGTATTGCTGAAGCCTGGCTTGGAGAATTTTGAGCATTACTTTACTAGTGTGTGAGATGAGTGCAATTGTGTGGTAGTTTGAGCATTCTTTGGGATTGCCTTTCTTAGGGATTGGAACGAAAACTGACTTTTTCCAGTCCTGTGGCCACTGCTGAGTGTTCCAAATTTGCTGGCATATTGAGTGCAGCACTTTCACAGCATCATCTTTCAGGATTTGAAATAGCTCAACTGGAATTCCATCACCTCCACTAGCTTTGTTGATAGTGATGCTTTCTAAGGCCCACTTGACTTCACATTCCAGGATGTCTGGCTCTACGTGAGTGATCACACCATTGTGATTATCTGGCTTGTGAAGATCTTTTTTGTACAGTTCTTCTGTGTATTCTTGCCACCTCTTCTTAATATCTTCTGCTTCTGTTAGGTCCATACCATTTCTGTCCTTTATTGAACCCATCTTTGCCTGAAATGTTCCCTTGATATCTCTAATTTTCTTGAAGAGATCTCTAGTCTTTCCCATTCTGTTGTTTTCCACGCACACACAAATAATATCTCTAAGAGGTTTTATTTACAGCCAAAAAAAAAAAAAAAAAAATTTTTTTTGAGGGATGTTTGAAAGGATACCAGTTGAATCCCAAATTCCCTAGGAAGTTTGAACAATAAAAAGTCTGGATTCAAGTACTATGTGGTACAAATCATACTTAGGAGCCTTCTTCACTGTCACGGTTACCAACCCTCTCAGATCAAACAGAACTCAGTTGGGCCCTTTCAGTGCAGGTGCTGCTTGTGAAAATTAAACGAGACCAGGTCTTCGAGAGCAGAGCAGAAACGTCACTGTTGATCAAGGAATAAACAAAGAAGGGCTCACTCTCTAAAGACTCCTCCTTCTTGAGGGAAGGGAGGCCAGAAACTTTTAAGAGGTAAGAGATAAGTGCAGCCATCAGAATTCCGGAAAAGGGGCAGCAATTTCTAGAATAGTTGAAGTGTGCCCTTTGGGCTTCTCTGCCAGGGCACTAATTAGGGGGAGGTCTTAGTGTGGTAATAAGGCAAAGGCAAACCTTCCTACACTTTTGGTCTCATCTGCGTAGGCGCTACCTTCCTGGTCAGGCTGGAACCTGGCCGGTGACTATTGCTTCCTTGGCCTGTTGGGTTCTGGGTGGTTCTGCAGTTTTGCATATGTGGCATCTGCCTTAATTTCTGTTGTGCAAGCACAGCGGTGGGCATAGTCTAATGGCCCGTGGTGCAGAAAAAAAGAAGGTAGGTTAGTCTGTGTAGAAGAGTGGATCTCTTCCTGCTGACTGCCTTACTGTCTCTGGAAATGTTCTCACTGCCTCTGCTGTAAAGCCTTCACCTCTGTCCTTGCTTCTTTGCATCACTTTGGATGAGCCAAACCTGCATTTTGGATCCTTGACCTGGCTGCAAGGTAAGTGGAACAGCTACTTGATTCTAACTTCTGTAGTGAGAGGCAACCACGACAGTGACTCCTCTGTCAAAAAGAAGAGGAACCGTGGATTTGCAGGCTTGCATGTGAGAGTGCTGTGAGTGTGTTTATGTCTCTTTGCTTAGGTAGCATTTGATATTATTTTGCTAAGTGTAAATCATATTGTCAATAACTTTGGGCTTAAAGTATCTTACACAGTGGTTAGCGAAGTATTTTGGTGTATGCACCAATACATAATTGTGTTGCATGCAAAAGATTTTCCCCTTACTCAAGAATATGTAGTTTGGGAGATAAAGCTAGCTTACATGAAAAATATCTAAGGAATACTGTAAGACAGCCTATATTGTTTTGCAGTTATTGATTCAATTGACGATTGCTGGTGGAAATAGAGTGATTTAAGTGATTCGAAGAACTGAGAAGGCTTCATAGAAGAAGTACTATCTTGAAGTGGATTTTGAAAGATGGATAATATTTATTACATATTGTCTACAAGTCAGTGTGGACAAATATGCTTGCACTAGTAATTATGAGTATATGTTCATCCAAGTCAGGATGCACTTGATTAGTCAGTTGGTTAGTAAACTGTGTTTAGCTCATTTCATGGGTAGATTCAATTTTTCTCAAATAATCCACTGATTTTTGACCTAAAATAACTCGTCACTTATAAATAAACTTTTAATGAGGCAGGTGTACATAAAGAGTCGTGTACAAGTTATGTGTATACATCTTGATAAATATTTATGAAGTAAACAGACCAGCACACAGATTAGGAAACATACAATTTTCGGTTTCCTAAAAACCCCAGTTGTGTCTTCTAATCACTGCCTTCACAAAACTAAAGAGTATCTTGATATCTCTTGCTATTAATGTGTTAAAATGTTAATGAATCACACTTGAGTCTGCTCCCCACCCCAGGCATAGTAAAGCCAATCTACTGACACCTGGTTGCCATGAAGGACCCCGCAGTGTTTACTGCAGGGGGCCAAGCAGGGAGTTCCAGGCAGCAGGTGCTCAAAACAACTGAATTCCCCTATAGCTTTCAGCCAAGCAATTTTAAAAGAACAATGAGGGAGGGGAGTTGTAGGGTGTGTGATCAATTGGTGGCACAGTTGTCTGATTGGTTGATGGTAAAGTAACAGGGCAGAGTCACAGGGGTTAACATGATCAAACCTCAGGCTCCAGTAGGTTGCCTCATGGTGGTCAAGTAGTTACCTTCTTCCATTTGGTGGGGGTTTTGGCATCTGTAAAACATTTCAGGAAATGTGCTTCAGATACTGTTATCTAGATACTTCAGGGAGAAACTAAAGCAGAGGGCATGGAGTAGGGGAGGGGTGTATCCCAGGATGACTCCATAGGGTTCTGCTAATTTGCAAAACCAGCTTTGCATATACTTTTGAACACTGGTATATCCTTAACTTTTTTTTTGGTGAAATTAGCTGTCCAAATCTTTTGGCCGTATTTTAATTTGGTGGTCTATTGTCATTGCTTTATCATTCTTTCTATATCCTGAATGAGTTCACCTATTATTTGTGTGAGAAATATTTTCTACTTTTTAGTTACCTTTTCACTCTCTTGTGTTTTGTGATTAATGAAGTTTCAGTTTTAACGAGGTTCAGTTTATCAGTTTTTCCTTTATGTATGGCTGGTGCTTTTGTGTGTTTGTGTGTTCTGATTAAAACATATGGATATCCTATTGACCAATCATTGATGATTGATAAAAACAATCTCACCAATGTACTATAATGGAATTTTTTCACAAAAAAAAGTGACTGAATTTTTGTGGGTCTCATTTTAGTCTTTCTATTCTGTTCAGGTGGTCAATTTTGTGGACAAAACTTAATCAGTTGGCCTAAGAAAGAAATGGAAAATTTTGAGTCAGATTTGAGGATTGTAACCCGAAAGAGTACCTCAGAAAGCTCTGAGAACTGTTCCACTCTTGGAAGTCAAGGCACAGTTATATAGTTTTTTGAAACAGATGACTGTACATTAAACAGTGTATTATTGACAGCTTACACAATCCAGATCTAAGTGTCATCATGGCCAATTACAAGATCAAGAGAGAATTATCTTTTAAGGAATTCATGTTGATGCTAAGAGAATATTGTTCCTTATGTTGCTCTTTATGGTTGAACATATTTTTACCGATGGGGGAGGTTTGGTGGATGTCTAATACAGATACACACAAAGCACAGTATGGGGGAGAGAGGAGGCCAAAGGGCACAGAAAAATTTTTATGTTTAAATTTTTCGGTCTTGCCGTAAAGTATACCATTTCACAGTTTGCATGTTCTTGCTGGTATAGAAACCTGCTAGCCTCTTTAGATGGCAGAGGATGACAAAGAATCAACTTCCATGCAATAATCAAGTCCAGGGTGCTCCCAGGGAACATAATGTAAAGATAACTCCAAATTGTGGTTGTAAAATCATTAGTTACCTTTTCTCCTCTAATCTGTTCAGCTCAGTCAGTCAGTTCAGTCGCTCAGTCAAGTATGACTCTGTGACCCCATGGACTGCAGCACGCCAGGCCTCCCTGTCCATCACCAACTCCTGGAGTTTACTCAAACTCATGTCCATTGAGTTGGTGATGCCATCCAACCATCTCATCCTCTGTCATCCCCTTCTCCTCCTGCCTTCAATCTTTCCCAGCATCAGGATCTTTTCAAATGAGTCACTTCTTTGCATCAGATGGCCAAAGTAATGGAGTTTCAGCTTCAGGATCAGTCCTTCCAATGAATATTCAGGAATAATTTCCTTTAGGAAATCTAATCTGTTATTAAATACCTATTAAGTCCATACTATTTTCTTCATTCTTATTGCCATCACTGATTTGTCCAGGTTAGTTCATGCCTAGTTTCTTACAAAGTGTGGCTCAGTTTCTAAATATGAGAAGCAGGGCCATTGCCTCCACCACTATTTTATCTCTTTCCTTCCTTGCACTTATCTTACAGCAAAGTCCGTAGTAGTTGCCCAAACCTTAAGGCTTCATTCCACTTATCTGTGTCTTTACCTTTTGTTGCCTCTGTGAGGAATATTCCACTCACCTTCTGACAAGCTCTTTACTCATTCTTAAAGCTCCAGCTCAAATTATAAATTCTATATGAAGCTATTTCTCATTTGTTCCTGACAGAAGTTAATCATTCACTTCTGTTTACTTGGTGCAGACTGATATTATTTCTACTGTATCATATCCATCTTCATATCCCAAATACCTGGCAGAGATTAGATGCTTAATAAATATTGGTTGAATTGAATCAAATCGATGAATTTTGATTTTCCCCTTACATTACTCATGCCCTTACACACACACACACACACACACAAAAGCCAAATGGAGTTAAATATTAAATACTAAAGCTTAGACACAGTACAAGATAAAACTGAATATTAAACTTCAGTGTTTAGAAAGTGTAGGAAAAAACTCACATAAAGAGAATGTCTATTTTTAAAATATTTACTATAAAAAAATTTTACTAAACCTTTTTAAAGGGAGCATGCTGAATTTTTACATACCTATCAAGATTTTATATTGGCTTTGTCTAGCTCTTCTTTACATTTTTTTTTTTTTCCATTTCTGAGGAGTCTAAAAGCAAATCAATGGTGGTAGTCATTTCACTTGTACCTCTATTAGTATATATTGTTTTAAATGTAAATATTTTCTTGCAAAACCAAACTATCATTATCACATCTGACAAAATAAGCAGTTGTTTTTAAGTGTCCCTTAATATTCAGTCTATAATCAAATTTCCATGGTTATCTCAAAAATGTTTTATTATAGTTGTTCTCATTTCTTCTGTGCCGTGTCTCTTGAATTTTTTGATTGATTGTCTCTGCAGCCCTCCCTCTTCTCCCTTTCTTCCCCTCATGTTACTGAAGTTGTGCAAAAGCAGGTTAGTGGTCCTAAAGAATATTCCACGTTCTGAGTTTGTTTACTTTTTTTTTTTCAGTGTCATTTAACTAACTTTTATTTATCTCTTATAAATGAAGTTAGCTGTGAATCTGGAAGAGATTTAGGTTCAGGGTTTTTGTTTCTTTTGCAACAGCACTTTATAGGTAAAGCTGTGTGTCACGTTACATCACATTTCAGGACCACAATGACTGCTTGTTTCATCTTCAGTGATGCTAAGACTCATCAGTGGATACAAGTCTTGGCAGTCCAACCCAATTATTATGAAACATCTCATAACTTTTAATCTACTGTTTTCATTAACTTATAATCATTGCCCAAATCCATTATTTATTTCATTAGGAGTTGTGAAAAAAAAAATTGCCTATTCTTTCAATGCTTCTACATTTCTAGCTGGAATTCTTCAGTGAAGAACTTTTTTCCATCAACTAGAGATACCTGATTATCTTGAAATATATTGAACGCAGGAAAGGCAGGCTAATGTCCTTTTTAAAGGGCCAGTTTTCAGAGTTATTGCCTTACTTATATCCAATGAAGTTCAGAGGCATTTTGTTGAATTCATAGGACTTCCTATATTCAGTATGTTCTAATTGGCTATATTCACTCAAGTTGCTTTTCCTGGGACTTCCCTGTGATCCAGTAGTTAGGACTTCACTCCTCCAATGCGGAGGGGCAAGACTTTGATCCCTGGTCAGGGAACTAAGATCCCACATAGCACCCAAAAAGTGAAATGAAATAAAATGGTGCAGTGTAAAGCAACATCAACAACAAACTGCTTTTCCTTTGACCAAAGGGGACCTCTGAGTTTCTCTCTCTTTTTTTTTTTTTTTCGCTTTTTTTGCATAACCCATTATTCCCGGGAACGTCCTTGCTTTCCCGCATAGAATGTGCTTGCTTACGCTCAGTTGCTTCAGGTGTGTCCCACTCTGTGTGACCCCATGGACTGTAGCCGGCCAGGCTCCTCTGCCCATGGGATTCTCCAAGGCAAGAATACTGGAGTGTGTTCCCATGCTCTCCTCCAGGGGATCTTCCTGACCTAGGGATTGAACCCGTGGTGTCTCCTGCCTCTTCTGCGTAGGTGGCGGATTCTTTACCACTGAGCCACCTGTGAAACCCTCCGGAACAGGAAAACTCAGCCTAATTCCAGATATTTCCAGCTCTAGGCTTGGAATCAGCTAGTCCTTCTAGGATCTCTGGGTGTCATATTACTCATTGCTAATATGTTGTAATTTATTACAGTCATGTTCAGTGGACACAGCTAGAAAATAGTTTTAAAATGACAAAATAATCAAGAGTCCATACTCATATGTAACACAGTATTTTCACTTAATTTTTTTACTTTATCATTATATCTAGTTTCTTTTATACTAAACTTTTGGCTCATAAAAGTAGTAATTTGATTTCTAATTTGGATTTTCCTATGCATAAAATAGATTTCAAAATTACAATATCACTATAACATAAACCACATAATAAAATTTAGTAGATAAATATTACTAATAATGTAAACATAGAATTCAGTTTGTCCCTCAGAAATATATAGTGCAAATTCTGTGTTTTAAAGTCACTTGAAAAAATTCTTATCTATGTTTATGTTGTCATTTGATATATAGCCAGACTCTCAATCAAGCAGGAAGGAAGAATAAAGTTATTTTTGACACAAAATAACTCAGGAAATTTACTTTCCATATTCTCTATATTAAGAAAGCTCTTGAAGATTTCCCTCAATAAAAAAATAAAATAAGAAAGTTTTAGGAACCATGAAATAGTGCATTAACTTTAAGAGCAGAGTGGAACTGTCCCAAAGTGGCAGACAGCTGGGGTCCTAGAGAACAACCAGTACAGAGTGGAAAATAATCCTTAAAGTTTTAGACAGAAAGAGAAAAAGCAGTAACAAAACATCTATCCCATGCACAGTTCAGTAGAATGCTTGAGATATTGGAATAGTTTAAAGATATAATAAAGGTACCATGTAGAAGCAATTGAGAGGAGACTTAAAGCCTATAAGGAGGGAAATGTGGTTACATTACTTTCACTGGTTCTGCAGTGAACCTCCCAAAATGATGCTAATTTGATGACTTTCAACTTATCTTCCATGTGTAGACAAATCACAGAAGGTTTAGTTATTGTTATGAAGCATAATGTAAATATTAATGGCATTGACTATGTAATAATACAGGATACAGAATTTAGAAGGTGGAAGGGATGGGGGAGGTGGGCAAAGACAGAGCAAGTGCTTTAATAGCTCCCTCGTACAAAGGATGAAATCAAGAGCTTCTAACTAAGAAGCAAGAGTTTTAGTGTATTATTTGAATACACAGAGGAAACATATAATCATAAAAAGAACTGAAGCAGAAACTATTAAAATGGGTGTTCTTGGCAGCAGCATTAAGACTGAGGTGTATAGGGCTGGGGTAGGTAACTTACATTTTTTTGTAAACCATTGTATAGTAATAGATTTATTTTAAAATGTAATGGAACACTATGATTCAAATGTATAATATTAATATTTACAATAGTAGTTTTAGATGGCAGAATTAGCACTTCAAGAAGTGTATCTCAGAGTATGAGGTTGGGAATAGTCTTCAGGATGCCAACAGAAGTTTAAATTATTGAAAGAAATGACAGAATGATGGACAATATGGAAGCCAGAAAATAGAAATACCACCCCTGAGTAATTCAGTTCAGTTCAGTAGCTCAGTCATGTCCAACTCTTTGTGACCCCATGAACTGCAGCATGCCAAGCCTCCCTGTCCATCACCAACTCCCGGAGTCTACACAAACTCATGTCCATTGAGTCAGTGATGCCATCCAACCATCTCATCCTCTGTCATCCCCTTCTCCTCCTGCTTTCAAGCTTTCCCAGCATCAGGGTCTTTTCCAGTGAGTCAGCTCTTTGCATCAGGTGGCCAAAGTATTAGAGTTTCAGCTTCAACATCAGTCGCTCCAATGACTCCCAGGACTGATCTCCTTTAGGATGGACTGGTTGGATCTCCTTGCAGTTCAAGGGACTCTCAAGAGTCTTCTCCAGCACCACAATTCAAAAGCATCCATTCTTCAGTGCTCAGCTTTCTTTATAGTCCAACTCTCACATCCATGTATGACTACTGGAAAAACCATAGCCTTGACTAGATGGACCTTTGTTGGCAAAGTAATGTCTCTGCTTTTTAATATGCTGTGACGTGACTTAGCAGCAGCAGCAGTAGGTTGGTCATAAACTTTCCTTCCAAGGAGTAAGCGTCTTTTAATTTCATGTCTGCAATCACCATCTGCAGCGATTTTGGAGCCCCCCCCAAAAATAATGTGCCTAAATAAAGAGAGAACATTATATTATTAGGAGCGGTATTCAAAGAAAGAAGAAAAATGTCTGTACCTGTGAGAACTCTGGATCAAAAGAAATGGCTTACCCATTACAAGAAAAAAAAATTTATAAAAAGCAATACTTAGACATATCTGCAGATCAGACAAAGTTATGAAATTTAAAAAAGAGAAAGATTACAGCAGACATGCAGTCAGGCTTCCTCTTTAAGTTAGCTTGTAGAGACAGAGACATGGTGCTGTCCTAGGACTTCACGTTCCCAGTGTATGGTCATCTCTGTAGCGTTAGAGAAAAGTAGGGACCCAGGGATTTGAGATAGAAACAAACTGTTGTTCTCATATGAAAAGAGCAAAAGAAATCCTCAGATACTTAAGGATTCAGCAAGTACCCCACCAATGAAAACCATATTCTGAAGTGAACCCTTCAAAAGAAGGCAGTGTGGTGCTGACATTAAAAGGAAGCTTTTGAAAGCATATTTCCTAGTTCAAATGTTAATTCATTTCAGTTCTTGGTTGCAGGAGGCTAATTTTCCATTTCTGGAATTTCTAGCTGTTGGCCAGAAGCAAATAGAATTCCTCTGTGCAGAACAATAGCATTATACTAAGCCACACCAGATCTCTAAAACTTTCATATGAAATATTAAACATGAGATTAGACATAAGGAGAATAAATCATGAAAACACTCACACAAAATAAAGATACTTAGAAAAACTTAAGAGACATGTGGGTCGTGGTAAAACCATCTAACATACATGTAAGCAGAATCTCAGAAAAAGGACAGAGAAAGAGTGGGAAGACCAGTATTTGAATAAATAACAGGTGTTTATTTTCTTTAACTTGCAAAAGACATCAAAGCTTGGAGTCAAGAAGCATTAGAAACCCAAAACAAGATAAATACAAAGAAAAGAATGCTTAGCTTGAGCCTAGTAAAACTGTAAAACTGCCAAAAGCCAAAGTAGAAGGAAAAACCTTAAGAAGACCAGGAAAAAAAGGATATAATATGTATAGAAAGAAAGAAAAAGCCCATCAGCTAGTATCTCAAAAGTAACCTTGGAAGGCAGATGATAAGATTTTGTCTACAAAGTAGCTGATAGAAAATAGTTGCTAATCTAGAGGTCTGTGCCCAGCAAATGTACCCTATAAAAATCATAGTGAAAAGACACTTTCAAGCACTCTAAAATTTTAAGAATTAACCACCAGCAATTTGCAGCAAAGAAAACATACTCCAGGCAGAAGAAAAATAATACTTGGTGAAAACTTGGAGGTACAAGAATGAATACAAAGCAATAAGGGTAAATTTGGATAATTCTAAAAGAACATTAAATATATAAAATCATCATCATCTTTTGTGGAATTTAAAATGTAGAGAGAGTTAAAATTCCACAATCCATTACTATTATTTAAATAACACTGACCCCCAGTTCCCAAGAGAGCCAGCCTCTTTCTTTATATTTGTGCCAGACATATAACCTGTCAGCACTTCCCTTCTAGGTGGTAAGTGCATTTCAGTTTTTGTCCTCTTAAAGCCTCACATCTAATGAAACAATCTTCTTCTTCTGCCTTTCAGCCACATCTTCTAGGATCAGTAGGTGCTACAGGGGGATAAGAGGTTTCACTGCCTTGGTAGTGCTGCTGATTCTTCATTTTATTTTTTAAAATTTGGTCCAGCTTTTCTAGGAGTTTTCTGTAGGCGATTGGTCTAAATCACATGGTCTGCCATTACCGAAATGATATGTATGTTTTAAAACTTAATAACTACACTTCTCTATTAGAATTTATCTTTCCAAATCCTTATGTGCTCAGTCGCTCAGTCATGTTGGACTCTTTGTGACCCCATGGACTGGAGCCCACCCTAGAGTGTGAAATAAATGTAAAATACAAATGACAAGAGATATAAAACTCTGAAACAACAAGGCAACATGAGAGTAAAAAACAACAAGCAAAATAGCTGAAGTAGTTTAAAAAAACATATCTGATAGAATAAACAGTATGAATTGAAAAATAAGAGAAATAGTGAGCAGATAGGATTAAAAAAATTAATCAAGCTAAATATTATTTATAGAAAGCACACATAAAGAAGCATAATTCAGGAAGTTTAAAAAATGAAGAAGTATAAAATATACACATGCAGTTAAAAGAACAGAAGCTTTGGTTTTTCTTAAGATGCATGATTAAAAATAAAGTATTAATCAATTAGTGATCTACATGAATGATTTATCTGTGATAAACATAACTATTAAGTCATATACCTGTGTGAAATATTTCAGGAAAAATACATGAAAGACAAGAAAAAATGACTAATGTGAAATTAGTGGGCAATTTTAACATGCTTTCCTCTGTTTTTAGGACAAAAATAAAAGATAATACAAAAATAAAAGATAATACAAAAAAGGCTGTGGAACTGTGGTTGTACCTCAGTGTACCTGCATCAATCTGGGAGCTCTAAATGTGCACATATCTGGACCCAGATACACAGATTTGATTCCAATTGGTTTAAAGTGTTTCCCAGGCACTGTTGGTTTATAAAAACTTCCCGGGATATTGCAGTGTGTAGCTGAAGTAGAAATCTGATAACATAGAGGTAGAGAATCTGAATCTTATTCTAGTAGTTAATATCACATATATATTAAATTCTGTATCCTACAGAGAATACCTCTTTAGAAGAAAAGTCGCAAATTATAAAGATTGCTGACATATAAAATCGCAAAGAATCCTCAGTAAAATCCATAATGTAAAAATGTGTAGTCTAAAAAATACATATAGTCTATATTCTCAAGTAGCAATATGAAAAATTTACATTGGAAATAAAAAGTACATTTTAACCACTCTGACTCAAGGAAAAAATATAAACTATTATTTAGCACAATATTTAGGAAATAGAATAGTGATAAATTATAATTATTATGTTACACTAACTTTAATTATAATATGAGCATATATCATAGCCATATGCTACTATATTTCTTAGAGAAAAATCAATATTGCTGAATTATTTCATTGCTAAATGAGATAGGGAGTGGAGAGAAAGAACTAAAGCAACTGGCTTGTGACTTATGCACTGGTTTTAGTGCAGGAACATTCCCAGAGGGTGGGGAAAAAAAGTAGATGATCTGGTTAATCTCCGTGTCAACTAGACTTCTGGATAAATGGACTAAACTTGCTAAGAAGAAGATCTTATCTATAGATTTCCCTTAGGAGAATATCACTGACTCAAGGGTTAGAGTAAATAAAATCAAAATCTATAGAAATACGAGCCATGGCTCACTGGAAAATGGCATATAAGCTACACAACTCTTGGGGTATAAAATAGAGATTTTACCTAATTTAAATGTTCCTCCTGCTATGTGAACATCATCAATTATTCTGGAAATGCATGTTTGATATGGGAAGGAAACATCTGAGAAAACGCCCTTAATGTCACAGATTATCTACTTTCTGAGCTCTTTGGAGTCTTTGTGTTCAGGCTCTGCAGCTCGAGGCTCAAAAGCCAATACTTAAGAGACAAGTGTTGCTTGGAAAAGGAGAGGTTGCACCCTGGGGAGAAGGTGGATTGATTTGTGTCCCAGATTCTTCTCAGCGATAAAACCTGTTCCCAAGAATCTGCTCAGTGATAAAGTTTTTAAAAGGGAAATAATTTCAGTTAGTCATTAAAATTAAGTCAGATTCTTCATAGTTTTCCAGTGAATGCACACTTGCTGTCTTCTTGTGATCTTCCTCTAGATGCTCTCTTGTTCACATAGTTATGCTCGCAGGATTACTGAATGGAAGGCTGGGGAAAAGATGTAGTCATCTGTTAATTACTTATTCTTTATTCCAGCTTCTTTCAGAAAGGAATCAACAAGTTAGAATAGGCATTGTGTGATCAAAAGATTTGAGAGATGTGCTTGGGCTGAAGATTAGTGAAGTCTGAGGGCACCTGCTGTGATGGTTAAGGTAAAATATAGCTTGATGAAGTCTATTTCCTGCTAGCTTTCTGGGGCTGCTTACAAATACCCGCTGCCAGACATCATTCCATTTCTATGGGATCAGGGACCAAGGTGAGTCTTCTGCAGCTGCTTTAGGCTGACAAAGGGTGACAAAGTCTTTGAGAGGAAGATGTTATCAAAAGTTTGCAGCATCTCTTTGTTAAGAACGTGAATGGCCTGTTTATATGTACAGGAAGAACAAGGCGCACTTATTTGATGTCCACAAAAATACAGATTATTATGACCTATAGTGTTAATCCCATTCTCATGAGGCCACTTCTTAGGACTGTGTAAGCCATAGGTTCAGTACTGCTCAAGATGGAGCAGCTTAGGTCATGACTGCAGACTATCACAGTTATCTCTTTCCCTCTTGTGGCAGTTACAGTATCTTATCTAGAAAACAATTCAGTAACATAGTTATCTATGTCCTTTAGGGAAGGACTAACAATCCTGTGACTCTAATATCCTAACCATTAACTGCTTGAATCTGCTCTTTTGTGACTCAGGGGAGGCATGGGAGACTTCAGCTTTTCCCAAACCAGGAAAAGAACATGGAGGAGGGGCTTTTGTATCTGAGAGGGCCCTGCAGGTTCCTGCTGGGTCTCACTCGTAGCATTGAAATTATTATGGTGTGATGCTGAGCAAGAACTTTGGTCTGTGGGCATCAATCCACATATTTGTATTAGCTCAGAAAATAAATGAAGTAATATTGTATCCAAGATATTGAAAACAGAATAAAATAATAAATTTAAGGATAGAGAAACTAATTGATAAAGACAAAATTTAAAAATTACTAAGAAAACAAATTAGTTCTACTGAGAAAACTAAGAGTTATTCTTTGAGGAAAATAGTCAAATTATTGAAGGACCAACTAGTCTATTTACTGAACCCAGAGGCTTACTGTGGAGCTCTTTTTCTGTGTGGCTCCCTTCTTTCTGCCCCTCAGATCTCAGCTGCCTCAGCTTGCCCAAGCTGTGACTTCTGTCTCAACTATGTCTGGTGTGATCTGGAAATTCCCTCCAATGCAGTCAACTGGGGCCATCACAGAACTCAGCCCACTTACTTACTTTTCCTCCCAGAACTTAGTCCTGCTTTCCAGTGTCTGAAAACAGATGTTTTGTTTGCTTTACGCAGTTTATGATAGAAGGAGAGATCTGGTACCATTTACTTATTCATGGCATAAAAAAGTATATTTAAAAGCAAGAATAACATGAAAAGAAAGGAAGAGAGCAGGAAAAAAAGATAGTTTGCAGAAAGGGAAAAAGAAAAAGATGCTCAAATCCAGTGGTGAGTAAAGTGAGTAATACTCATATTCCAATGCAATTAAAGGAGTAATAAATGCTGTCAAAAACAGAAAAAAGAAGGTTGTTTGAAAAATTCAACTCAAAATGCAGTGTAAAAACTAATGAAAATAGATAACCTACTACCTAGTTCCATACACACACACACAACAGAAAAAGATTTAATTTAAAAAGAGACTAAATTAAAGGGGGGATATTACATCTTACCTTTTAAACATATGAGAAATGTTTTAATATTTCTATAATTATACATTTAAAATGTGAATAAGTTAATTTCTGTAAAAATACAAATTGCCAAAAATTAAGAAGAGGTAAAAGGAAGAGTAATCATAACCTTGCAAGAAACTGCAGATACTGTAAGAAATAAAAGAACAGAATAGCCTAAGTGCTTATCTTTTCCATTTCCTCAACATGATGATCCCAGATAATTTTGCAGACTAGTTCATTAAACCTACAAAACAAGTATAAATCTTAATTAACTTAATCAAGTGAACAGAAAATGAATGAAAATTCGAGGGTTTCCCTGGTGGTCCAGTGGTTAGGAATCCTCCTTGCAATGGAGGGGACATGAATTCAATCCCTAGTCCAGGAAGATCCCACATATCACGGGGCACCTACACACCATCTACTGAATCCTGAACATCCTGGAACCCCTGGAATCCCTGTTCTACAGCAAGAGAAGCTGCTGCATTGAGAAGCCTGCGCACCTTAACTAGAGAGTAGTCCCTGCTCACCACAGCTAGAGAAAAGCCCATGCATAGCAACCCAGAACCGCCAAAATTAGACAAATAAATAAAAATATTCTGTAATAACCTAAATGGGAAAAAAAAATGAAAAAGAATAAATACTTGAAAAAAAAAGAATGAAAACTCCAAAACTTACTTTTGAAAGCTTATATTTATCTAATGCCAAATACATAATGTTGGTTAATCAATAAAAGAAAATGGCTATCTAAAATTCATGAATAGAATAAATATAAAAGTTATTTGGGAAATTTTTCCAAAATAACAAGGTTCAGGAAAAAACTCTTATAGTTCTATAATCATAAGTACTACCTATAAGTGTCAGAATAGAATACACAAACTCATTAATGAATCAATATTGTCGATCTTGAAAGATACAAAAGTACTTGTAGTAACTAAATGATAAAAGTGATATTTTGAACAAAAGTGAATTATTAAAAATTTATTTAAAAATAACCAGATAATCACAAAAACAGATATAAAAAACTCATTCTACCCATACTTTACCACAAAGCTCCTAGTGGCTTAAAAGCTATATTTTTAAATGGACTTATGGAAGCCTAGGAAGCTTATGCACAGGAGAGTAATTTCTGAAAGGGAAAAAAATTGAGATGAGTCCTACAATCACTTAGGCTTTGTTGCCTGCAGAGAGTTGCCAGGTTGCAAAAGCAGGAAGAGGAAATCTGAACAGAGCTTCGTGGTCTCCTTGGGTTTAGAAAATGGTTGCATATTCAGGGAGAACAAAGCAGCTAGAATTCTCAGGGCAGAGGACTGGAGAAGAGAGAACCACACAGCGAAGAACCCTTGAGAGAGCAGAGATCCTCTTGATGTGCCCTGGTGCCCTGATAGAACATGTTTGTGAGGAGTTACCCAAAGCTAGGGAACAGCTGCTCCAGAGGAATTGTGATGACACAATTCCTAAAGTTTTCATAGGGCTAGACACAATTCATTAACACCCACAGTAAAAATGATCTACTAATATTCAGAGTATCACAGTAGACTCATCTGCAGTGGGGACAAATTAGCTGTAGATTCAAGGTCACTCTGTTCTGCCTATCAGAGATTAGAAGCCAGCCTATAAAAGATTCCATTTTCTGAGTAACATCACTGTGTACCAGGATAAAGCTCAATATTTAGAAATTATTTTTAGTTAGATAATTAAAAAATATTCTTAGTTGCATATTAACTAACTTTTATATACTGCTTTACAGTTCACAAAATACTTTTCACATTCTCTCACTTTGGGTCTGGCTTCCTTGTATAACAAATGCAAATATATAAGTGAAATAGGATAAAGGTGACCCTAACAGCCGACAGTCTTCACACACAGGAGATAAATCCTGGTAGTCTTGCTTATAAAACAGTTTGGAGTTAGGTCTCTTGGAGGTGGACTGACTACTATTTACATAAACTTTTGTAACTGAAAAAAAGAAGAAGACTTTTGTTGGAGAAGACTCTTGAGAGTCCCGTGGACTTCAAGGAGATCAAACCAGTCCATCCTAAAGGAAATCAGTCTTGAATATTCCTTGGAAAGACTGATTGTGAAGCTAAAGCTCCAATACTTTGGCCAACTGATGCGAAGAACTGATTCATTGGGAAAGACCCTGGTGCTGGGAAAGATTGAAGGCAGATGGAGAAAGGGGCGACAGAGGCTGAGATGGTGGATGGCATCACTGACTCAATGGACATGAGTTTGAGTAAACTCTGGGAGTTGGTGATGGACAGGGAAGCCTGGAGTGCTGCTGTCCATGGGGTCTCAAAGAGTCAGACATGGCTGAGCAATTGAACTGAACTGAACTTGTGACTGAATAAAGCACAGGATGTATTTATGACTTAGACTTGTCTCAAAACTCACCCCAGAGATCAAATTTGCACCAATAGGAGCAGTAATTATTCAAGAAAGTAGTGAACACTTTTGGTAGTTTAATTGGGTGACAAATCTCTTTTGTTGCAGGATGCTTTAAACTAACATACGAATAGCTGATCGATTGTTTTGTTGTCTGCCAACTGTGCTAATGCCAAGGTCAACTGACTAATATAGTTAGGAGTAGGGGAAGTGGAAATTGAAAGTGTTAGTCATTCAGTCCTGTCTGACTCCTTGCAACCCTATGGATGTAACCCGCCAAGCTCCTGTGCCCATGGGATTCTCCAGGGGAAGGAGAGAACATCCAAAAACCTCAGGAAGTTGCTTTTGGGCAAGATAGTTTTGATACATGTGCAATTGTTCAATGATCAAAGAGAAAAATGGCAGCTGTGGCCTAACTGGAGCTTTTAGTGTTTATTTAACGCACATTTAATGGTCTCATTATTTAAGCAGTGAAATAAAATACATTCATTATTAATAGAAAAAATTTACCAGTTATAATTTACCATTAATATGTGCAAGGAATACCTAAATAGATTCTACACACAAAGTGTAAAATAAACCAGGCTGAGCTACAGAAGGTCACACTCCTATAAATTACCAGTAAATCTTTTCAAAGGTTACCTCCTTCCTAGTATTTAAGTAGTTTTCATGTTATCAAATTGCCTTTTTTACATAATATTGTGTGTTGTTAAATAGTTATGTTTGATATTAATTCACTGGTGGTTAGTTTTTTCCCTTGATAATCTTAGTAGTTTTACTTTTTAAAAAAAAATAAATTTATTTATTTTAATTGGAGGCTAATTACTTTACAATATTTTAGTGGTTTTGCCACACATTGACATGAATCCACCATGGGTGTACATGTGTTCCCCATCCTGAAACCCCCTCCCGCCTCCCTCCCCATCCCATCCCTCTGGGTCATCCCAGTGCACCAGCCCCAAGCACCCTGTCCCATGCATCGAACCTGGACTGGCGATTCGTTTCACATATGATAATTTACATGTTTCAATGCCATTCTCCCAAATCATTCCTCCCTCGCCTCTCCCACAGAGTCCAAAAGACTGTTCTATACATCTGTGTCTCTTTTGCTATCTCGCTTACAGGGTTATCATCACCATTTTTCTAAATTCCATATATATGTGTTAGTATACTTTATTGGTGTTTTTCTTTCTGGCTTACTTCACTCTGTATAATAGGCTCCAGTTTCATTCATCTCATTAGAACTGATTCAAATGAATTCTTTTTAATGGCTGAGTAATATTCCATGGTGTATATGTACCACAGCTTCCTTATCCATTCGTCTGCTGATGGGCATCTAGGTTGCTTCCATGTGCTGGCTATTATAAACAGTGCTGCGATAAATATTGGGGTGCACGTGTCTCTTTCAGATCTGGTTTCCTCGGTGTGTATGCCCAGGAGTGGGATTGCTGGGTCATATGGCAGTTCTATTTCCAGTTTTTTAAGGAATGTCCACACTGTTTTCCATAGTGGCTGTACTAGTTTGCATTCCCACCAACAGTGTAAGAGGGTTCCCTTTTCTCCACACCCTCTCCAGCATTTATTGCTTGTAGACTTTTGGATAGCAGCCATTCTGACTGGCGTGTAATGGTACCTCATTGTGGTTTTGATTTACATTTCTCTAATAATGAGTGATATTGAGCATCTTTTCATGTGTTTGTTAGCCATCTGTATGTCTTCTTTGGAGTAACGCCTGTTTAGATCTTTGGTCCATTTTTTAATTGGGTCATTTATTTTTCTGGAATTGAGCTGCAGGAGTTGCTTGTATATTTTTGATATTAATTCTTTGTTGCTTCATTTGCTATTATTTTCTCCCATCCTGAAGCCTGTCTTTTCACCTTGCTTATAGTTTCCTTTGTTGTGTAAAAGCTTTTAAGTTTAATTGGGTCCCATTTGTTGATTTTTGCTTTTATTTCCAATATTCTGGGAGGTGGGTCATAGAGGATCCTGCTGTGGTTTATGTCAGAGAGTGTTTTGCCTATATTTTCCTCTAAGAGTTTTATAGTTTCTGGTCTTACATTTAGATCTTTAATCCATTTTGAGTTTATTTTTGTGTATGGTGTTAGAAAGTGTTCTTGTTTCATTCTTTTACAAGTGGTTGACCAGTTTTCCCAGCACCACTTTTTAAAGAGATTGTCTTTTCTCCATTGTATATCCTTGCCTCCTTTGTCAAAGATAAGGTGTCCATAGGTGCATGGATTACTTTATTTAATGCAACATAAACTCTGCCCTGTTGCTTAACAGAGACTTATATCAGTGAAGCTTTCAGTCACTCTTCAAAAGGGCACAAGATCGATTTTTAAAAAGGAAATATATAAAACACAACTGCATGTGGATAAGAAATAAATATGCTCTAGCCTTCTTGAATAGCATATTTAATGAAGATACACATTATTATTCTTCATGCTTTAATTTGTCTTCTTCCTAGGACTAATCCTTTAATATCAAACTATGACAAAGATAATTTTGAAAGACGTAATAAACTCATTTATTTTTGGCTTTGAGTAAGGTGAAAGTGAAAGTCACTCAGTCATGTCCGACTCTTTGCGACCCCATGGATTATACAGTCCATGGAATTCTCCAGTCCAGAATACTGATATGGGTAGCCGTTCCCTTCTCCAGGGGATCTTCCCAACCTAGGGATTGAACCCAGGTCTCCTGCATTGCCAGGCAGATTCTTTACCAGCTGAGCCACAAATGAAGCCCAAGAATACTGGAGTGGGTAACCTATTCCTTCTCCAGGGGATCTTCCCGACCCAGGAATCAAACCTGTGTCTCCTACATTGCAGGCAGATTCTTTACCAACTGAGCTATGAGGGAAGCCCCTCTTTGATTAAAGATGTGGTCAAAACTCATCCTGTATTCCTAGCAGTTTTATTAACATCTTCATGTGTATTCCTCTCTGTTCAGGTTTTATTGCCTGTCATTAACGAAATTGTGAGCTTAAAACAGACTTAAGGTTTTTGTCTTATCTGAAAATAAGTGGCGGCTTTTGCCTTTCTGCTGAAGAAACATTCTTGTCACAAGATAAGGGTTTTGTAGAGAGAGTGCAATCATTAATTGCTTCCCATTTCTCCTCCTTTGTAATGGTTAGAACAGAAAGAGATATTAGAAAACAAAGCAAAAATAAAGCCCTTTGATGCATAATGAGATCAGATTAACTGACTAAGGGTCTTCCTCTTGTTTCTATAAAAGTATTTTCCATTCCAAAACTTTTCAAGAAATGTATCCCTCAAATGATCTATCCCTGCTTCTGATATGTCAGACTCAGAATGTGTTTTTTTGCAATGAGATATGCTGGGGAGATTGAAAGTTAGAATTAATAGGAATCTAGGAGGGACGTTAATACTTTTGCTTAGGGACATTCATAAAATCTTTGTTTCTTACAAGAGTGATGAAATAATAGTCTTATTTCAATGAATAGAAATCTGATAAAACCTTTGAAGTTCCTCCATCCACGGGCATTCTTCTGGCAAGAATACTAGAGGGGGTTGCCATGGCCTCCTCCAGGGGATCTTCCTGATCCAGGAATTGAACCTGTGTCTCCTGTGGCTTCTGCATTGCAGGGGGATTCTTTACTGCTGAACCACTGGGGAAGCCCCCTTAGAAACAATAGAGAGGGCAAAACCATCCATCATATATGACCCACAGTAAAACCTTTTGAAGTAATAGTAAGAGCTTTTGCTCAACCAGTCATTTGAGTGGAAGCTGGAAAATAAAGACTTGAATTGATCACTAAATAAATAAGACTAATTGTTGGACATCAACTATTTAAACAGTCAAATACCATTCAAACAAACCAAATCTCTGGAAAATTACCTCAGAATTAAGATCTGACTATTAACTTATATGCAGAGTACATCATGCAAAATGCTGGACTGGATGAAGTACAAGCTGGAATCAAGATTGCTAGGAGAAATATCAATAACCTCAGATACACAGATGACACCACCCTTATGGCAGAAAGTGAAGAAGAACTAAAGAGCCTCTTGATGAAAGTGAAAGAGGAGAGTGAAAAAGTTGGTTTAAAACTCAACATTCAGAGAACTAAGATCATGGCATCCAGTCCCATCACTTCATGGCAAATAGATGGGGAAACAATGGACACAGTGAGAGACTTTATTTATTTATTTATTTATTTGAGTTCCAGAATCACTGGAACTCAAATTTATTTATTTGAGTTCCAGATGGTGACTGCAGCCATGAAATTAAAAGATGCTCGCTCCTTGGAAGAAAATCTATGATCAACCCAGATAGCATATTTAAAAGCAGAGATGTTACTTTGCCAACAAATGTCCATATAGTCAAAGCTGTGGTTTTTCCAGTGGTCATGTACAGACGTGAGAATGAGACTATAAAGAAAGCTGAATGCCGAAGAATTGATGCTTTTCAACTGTGGTGTTGGAGAAGACTCTTGAGAGTCCCTTGGACAGCAAGGAGATCCAACCAGTCCGTCCTAAAGGAAATCAGTCCTGACTATTCATGGGAAGGACTAATGTTGAAGCTGAAACTCCAATACTTTGGCCAACTGATGCAAAGAACTAACTCATTAGAAAAGACCCTGATGCTGGGAAAGATTGAAGGCAGGAGGAGAAGGGGATGACAGAGGATGAGATGGTTGGATGGCACCACCAACTCGATGGATATGAGTTTGAGCAATCTCTGTGGGTTGGTGTTGGGCTGGGAAGCCTGGAATGCTGCAGTCCATGGGGTTATAAAGAGTTGGATACAACTGAGCCACTGAAATGATTAGACCAAACAAAAAACCAGTTAGCAGAAAACCCAGACCGTATGAAAATGGTACAATTTTAATACTACTGCAACACAAGTAATAAAAAGTTCCACAGAAGGAAACTTGATTAAGTTCCTACATGTCTTTCAATTCATTGCTTATTATGCAAAGTGCATTACACTGTCAAAACATTGTTTTTTGAATATAAAACCTCAACTTTTATTGAGGGCAGTTTGGCAATATTTAGATAATTTATGCCTTTGCTTTTTGATATAGCTATCCCATGTCTAAGAATCTACACCAAGTTACAGTGGGAAATGTATGAAGAGACTTGTGTTTATGTATGTTATTCTGGCATTATACACATAGTGGAAGGTTGGAAACAACTCAAATGTGCAAGAAATAGACAATGACAGAGCAAATTATTGCATCTCAACACACTGAAATACTATGCAATGTTATATAAGAATGAAGATTTCTCAGTATGGATATGGAATGATAGCCACTAAATAGTGTTAATTAACTAGAAGCAAGGCAGAGACTTCCTGTGGTCCAGTGGCTTAGACTCCATGCTTCCAATGCAGGGGACCTGAGTTTGATCCCTGGTCAGGGAACTAGATCCCACATGCCACCTAGATCCTGCAGGCTGCCACTGAGATCCAGCACTGCCAAATAAATGAGTGTTAAAATAAACAAAAGACTCAAGATTTTCTTTAAAAAAAAAAAAAGAAAGCAGCAAGACATAGAATAGTATATGTGAAATATGCTCCCTTTGGTGAAAGAAGAAAGTTATATATAAATACGGATAAGTGTTGTTTTGTAAAAAAGAACTAAAAAGCGTATACCAAAAATTGATAAAAATGGTTACTTATAGAGAATAGCAAGAAGTAGGGTGGAGGGGACACATAAAGACTTAAAAAAAAAAATAAAACCTGTTATATGGTGTTGGCTTCATAAGTGTTTTAAACACCTAAAATAAAAACTAGGAAACAAATCTAAAAATTAAAAACTAAAGGAAAAAAGATTAATTGTAATAAAGCACACAGAGACACAGCTTTTTAAAAGCAAATTTAGAATACATTATTTTCACTATATGGGGTTATTGGAAAATACTCTATGGACAAATAGCATTACAAAAAAACTTGGATTTTAATTGGTCTAAGTGAGGGTGATCATATTATTATTTTGAAGCTGTGTTACAGATTAATGAAAATAAGTAATTTTGCTGTTAATAAAACAAAATTCAGCTCAAGAGAAAAAAGCTACAAAATCCAAACATTGAATGAAAGTACTACAGTATTACATTTCAATTGGAAATGTAAGTATGAACTCTTGATTTTTTTCCTCATCAATGCCTATTTCTTAGTAATTCGTTAAAGTAATGACTACTTCCAATAGCAGTGAGCACATCTAGTACCCAGATTATGGTCTTTAAATACCATAAGAAACCAAAGCTGCTTGGAGTAATGAATGATTCCATATCTAAGGTAAAAAATATACAAGATGACCTTTGAATATCTAGTTGTAACAGAAAGCAAGAAAACTATCAAAGATAAATGGATTCTGTCAGGGGGATACAGGACCAAACATAGAGGAAATCTCTTGGCCAAATTTGAGACAATTTGCACATGAAAAAGAATAATGAAAGCAGTTGATTGTAAAAGATTGAATATATAAAAATCCATGTGTTCATAATGTTACAAAAGGGGATGGAGAAGACAAAATAGAAAACACAACAACCAAGGATACAATTGGAAGAACCTAGGAGATCAACCCCTTAATCAGAAAATTAACAAGGAAAGGTTTAACAATCTTATATATTTATTTTTGCTGTCTTTCCTTTAGAAATTGTATTAATATTTCTTAGTAACCAAGTATCCTGAGCTACAGTGGGACTCCAAATATGTGTATATACAAAGAATAATAAGGCTATGTGTGGAAAGAATAGTAGAACTAGAAAACACCATTTTCAACCTCTCATGAAATCATTAGTCATTATTAATGGAAGAAAAAATATGAAGAAAAATTGATAGTGAACTTTATAATGGTGAGATCAGTCTAGCACCACCTAAATCTAATCAATCTTAACATTACTGAAAGTGGGACAAACCGATACTACTTCTCTCTATATATGAGACAGCATGAAGTACATAGCACTATTTTTGAAGATTTCTTGACACTGCCCACCTCCCCCCCCCAAAAAAAAAGTAAACTTGAATCCAATTAAGACTCAACCACTTATTTCTGCTTACAGGAAATATAAGGAATAGGGAAACAAATTAAACCACACCAAAAGAAAGGTAACAGAAAAATCTAAATCATTGACACTCAATAGGAGAACTGATTCTGCTTCTGTGAAAAGTTAATAACATGAAAGAAAAAAAGGAGGGAGGCATCAGCTTTTGGTTAAAAAGTCCTGAGAGACATGATACTCAAAAGTGAAGTGCGAAGATTGTTCTCATCCTGACTGGAACAGTCCACCTCCGACAACAACTTAGAGACTAAACAGCAGCTGTAAAAACGATACTGTTTTCTTAAAAATGCTATAGAAATATGGGCATGAATTGCATATCGATGACAAGAAATTACCATTTTTATGTTGACAATAGCATTATTTTTACATAAGAAAGTAGCCTCATAGATTCCTGTTGAAGAGTGTATGGGTAAAATGTATGAAGCTTGGAATTTTCTTTAAAGTAATTTAGCATAGAACAAAAGAAAAAGACAAATGAAGCACAAATGGCAAAATCTTCTTAACTGTTGAATCTGAGTTACAGTTATGTAGGGGTTAATTGCACTATTCTATTGTATGTTTATGTATATTTAAAAACTTTCATAATAATTTAAGTTGCATAACTTTAGTACTTTCTGACCCTGCATTTAGTTAGTAATTAAATTCCTGGATTTGAAAAGCAAATGTGTTTATAGGTATGCTTATCACCTGATGTGAAGAACTGGCTCATTGGAAAAGACCCTAATGCTGGGAAAGATTGAAGGCAGGAGGAGAAGCGGATGACAGAGGATGAGATGGTTGGATGGCATTATTGATTTGATGGACATGAGTTTGAGCAAGCTCTGGGAGTTGGTGAAGGAAAGGGAAGCCTGGCATGCTGCAGTCCATGGAGTCACAGAGTCAGACATGACTGAGCGACTGAACTGAACTAAAGTGGGTAGATACTGCATGTCATCTTTTTTCATTAGTTTTGAAATTTTTGCATATTGAGACATCCTTTAAATACATTTTTTAAAAAATCACCTTTTAATGAAAATATCACATAATACCTAACCTTTCTCACACACATTTAATGTAAGTTTTGTTATTATTCAGTCACTAACTCATGTCCAACTCTTTGCAACCCCATGGACTAGAGCATTCCAGGCTTCCCTGTCTTTCATTATCTCCTCAAGTTTGCTCAAATTCATGTCCATTGATTCAGTGATGCTATCTAATTATCTCATCTCCTCTGCCAACCTTTTCTTCATTTGCCTTCAATCTTTCCCACCATCAGGATCTTTTCCAGTGAGTCTGCTTTATGCATCAGGTGGCCAAAGTATCAGAGCTTCAGCTTTAGCATCAGTCTTTCCAATGTTTATTCAGGGTTGATTTCTTTTGAATATGACTGGTTTGGTCTCCTTGCTGTCTCTCTCAAGGGTCTTCTCCAGCACCACAATTCGAAAGCATCGATTCTTCAGTGCTCAGCCTTCTGTATCATCCAATTCTTCACATCTGTACATAACTAATGGAAAATCATAGTTTTGACTATAAGGAATTTTGTTGGCAAAGTGATGGCTCTGTTTTTTAATATGCTTTCTAGGTTTGTCATAGCTTTTCTTGCAAGGAGCAAGGGTATTTTAATTTCATGCTGCAGTCACCGTCCACAGTGATTTTGGAACCCAAGAAGAGAAAATCTGTCACTATTTCCACTTTTCTCCCTTCTATTTGCCACGAAGTAGTGGGACCAGATGCCATGATCTTCATTTTTTGAGTGTTGAGTTTTAAAGCCAACTTTTTCAATCTCCTCTTTCACCCTCATCAGGAGGCTTTTTAGTTTCCCTTTGCTTTCTGCCATGAGAGTGGTTATCATCTGGATATCTCAGGTTGTTTGTATTTCTCACAGCAATCTTGACTCCAGCTTATGAGTCATCCAGCCCAGCATTTTGCCTGATGTGCTCTGGACAGAAGTTAAATAAGCAGGGTGACAATATACAGCCTTGTCCTATTCCTTTCCCAGTTCTGAACCATCAGTTTTTCCATGTAAGATTCTAACTGTTGGATCTTGACCCACATACAGGTTTCTCAGGAGAAAGGTAAGATGGGCTGGTATTCCCAAGTGTTTAAGAATTTTCCACAGTTTGTTGCTTCACAAAGTCAAAGGTTTTGAATAGTAAATTAAGCAAAAGTAGATGTTTTTCTGGAATTGTCTTGTTTTCTCTATTATCCAACAAATGTTGACAATTTGATACCCGGTTCCTCTGGCTTTTCTAAACCCAGCTTGTACATCTGAAAGTTCTCTGTTCATGTACTGCTGAAGCCTAACTTGAAGGATTGTGAGGAAAACCTTACTAGCATGTGAAATGAGTGCAATTGCACAGTAGTTTGAACTTTCTTTAGCACTGCCCTTCTTTAGAATTGGAATGAAAACTGACCTTTTCCAGTCCTGTGGCTATTGCTGAGTTTTCCAAATTTGCTGGCATTTTGAGTATAGCACTTTTACGCATCATCTTTTAGGATTTTAAATAGCTCATTTGAAAAATGTAAGTTTATCTTTGCATAAAATAGGTTTTCTTAAGTTGGTTCCACCTGTACTAATAGTTTAATAGGTTATTTGCTCAAATTTATAACTGTGAACAATTCAAGATAAGACTATTTGTTTCAATACTCACATAAAGGTGTAGGATATCAAAGAACTGTTGTCCCAGTACTGAAAATAATTGTTAAATATCAGAAGGCAGTGTTCCAGAGGTTAGTTTTCTAACCAAGTAAAAGTCATATCCAAAGATACTAATTGATATGATTGACTATCAATTTCTTTAAGATATCAGTGTGAGATTTTAACAAGGAGACATTTAGTTATGAGGTGAAAAGTCATGAAGTGAAAGCTTGTTTTTTACATTATGGAGAAACATTTGTAAGCAAGAATCTCATAAGATATATTTATTTTCTATTTTATTCTAATTCTGTATCCATTTATTCATTTATTTGGCTGCACCCAGGTCTTAATTGCAGCCTGCAGGATCTTTAGTTGTGGCATGTGGAATGTAGGTGGTATGTAGGATCTAGTTCCCTGACCAGGCATCGAACCCAGATTCCCTGCATGGAAGTGCTGACTTTTTAGCCACTGAACCACCAGCGAAGTCCCTGTATCTATTTCTTATTGTTGAGTATAACACTTGAGATACTCAGTGTTTATTCCTTAAGTTGTAGGCCAATTCAAAGAAGGCACTCAAGCAATGGATTTTCTGGCCTCTGCCCCAACAAATTGACCATAAAATGAGGTTGATGACTAATAGTTTTTATTTACTCCATTATTCTCAGCATTCAGTTCATGACAGGAGTATAATAGTTGAATATGCATTCCTTTGAATTAAAGAATTTAGCAGATTCATTTAACATCATTGCTATAGAAAAAAGCCTAACTATTAATATAAATGTTTTTTTAAAAACTCATTGGATTGACATCACTTATTGAAAACAGCAACAAAAAGTAAAAAAAAAAAATTATGGCTTATAGGAATTCAGTTGGGGAAGAAGATGGAGAAGCAAACACAATAAACTTAGTACACTAAGGCTCAAATAAATTTTGTGGTTTTTTAATTTTTTCTTTGGTTTGGTATGTAAGTGTGCTTTTAAAATTTTATACCGTGCTTTCAGGAATGGTTTTAGTGCTTTAATATGGAAAGCCTGTGGCCTAAGATGAGACATCTACTAACGATAAAATAGTGGGTTAATTTCAAATGAACCTCATCTTGAGTGTGAGATAATATGTTTTGCTGCATGCAGAGGCAATTACAGGTTTAATAGATTTGGTGTTGGGCATCAATCTTCCTAAATCAATCATTGTAAATTATCTCACAAACATACTTGCAATTCAATGGCACAGTCTCAAGTGGAAAACTAGCAAAGTTCACCCAACAAAAGTGACACCAGATTTATTTTGTTGTTGCTTGAGAAGGATTCTCAAAGAATTTTCAAAGTGCAGATATAATGATCAATACTCATTACAGTAAGCCTCCTTACTTATGCCTCTCACAGGACATAATAGACTCAGTAAAGATTTGCTAGTATATGATTTTTTAAAAACCTGTTGGTCTTGGCCCCACTTATTGTATAATGGTATCTTCATTTCAGCATTCATTCAATGTAAGTTTTTGCAATATCATTGCATCCTGATAGGCAGAGTAATTTTTATACCCCTCTGAGAATACAAAGTGCATTGTATTTCTATAGACTTCATTCTAATGAATCTTGTATCTTTAAATTTTTGCATGATTTTTAAAGGTTATTTTCCATTTACAGTTATTGCACAATATTGGCTCTATTCCCCATGTTGTACTATATGTCCTTGAGCCTATCCTACACCCAATAGTTTGTACCCCCCCTTCCTCAACCTTGTATTGCCAATCCCTCTTCACTCTCCCCACAAGTAACCACTCATTTGTTCTTTCTGTGAGTCTGTTTCTTCTGTGTTATATTTAATAGATTGTTGAATTTTTTAGATTCCACATATAAGCGATATCATACAGTATTTATCTTTGTCTGACTTATTTCACTTAGCATAATATCCTCCAGGTTCATCCATGTTGCTACAAATTGCAAAAATCTATCTTTTCATGGCTGAGTAGTATCCCATTATGTATGTATACCACAGCTGCTTCATCCATTTATGGTTGATGGACACTTGTTTCCATATCTTGGCAGCTGTAAATGCTGCTGTGAACATCGGTGTGTGTGTATCTTTTCAAAATTGTGTTTTCACTTTTTTCCCCTCTGGATATATATCCAGGAGTGGAATTGTTGGGTCATATGGTAGTTCAATTTTTAGTTTTTTGAGGAATCTCCACACTATTTTCCATAGTGGCTGCACCATCTTATATTCTCAGCAGCAGGGACAAGGGTTCCCTTTTCTTCAAGTTGTCACTAATATTGTTATTTGTAGACTTTCTGATAATAGCTTATCTTACTGGTGGGAGGTAATACATCATCATGGTTTCAATTTGCATTTCCTTGATAATTAGTGATGTTGAGCATCTTTTCATATGTCTGTTGGCCACCTGCATTTTCTCATTGGAAAAATATCTGTTTAGGTCTTCCACTCTTTTAAAATTGAGTTGCTTGTTTTTATGATGTTAAGTCGTATGAATTGTTTATATATGTTGGATATTAACCCCTTAAGAGTCATATCATTTGCAAATATTTTCTACCATTCATTGGTTTGCCTTTTTGTCAGTAGTTTCCTTTGCTGTGCAAAAGCTTTTAAATTTGATTAGGTTCCACTTGTTTATTTTTGTTTTATTTCCTTTATTTTAGGAAATGGATCCAAAAAATATGCCTTTGATTTATGTAGAAGAGTGTTGTATGTTTTCCTCTAGAAGTTTTATAGTATTCAGTCTTACATTTAGGTCTTTAATCCATTTTGAGTTTTTACCTGTATGTGGAGATGGAGAATGTTCTACTTTTATTGTTTTACATGTAGCTGTCCCATTTTTCCAGCTTCACTTATTGGAAAGACTGTCTTTTCTCCATTGTGTATTCTTGCCTTCTTTATCATAGATTAATTGACTATAAGTGCTTGTGTTTATTTCTGAGATTTCTATCCTGTTCCACTGATTTATGTGTCTGTTTTTGTGCCAGTTCTAAACTGTTTTGATGACTATGGCTTTGTAATATAATCTCAGATCAGGATGCATGAGTCCTTCAGCTCTGTTCCTTTGTGAGATTTTTTTTTTTTTTTCCTATCTGGAATCTTTTGTGTTTACATATAAATTATAAAATTATTGTTCTAGTTCTGTGAAAAATTCCATTGGTATTTTAATAGTAATTTCATTGAATTTGACATTTGCCTTGGGTAGTATGGTCATTTTACTTAGTATGATCATTAATTCTTTCAATCCAAGTATATGGTATTTTGTTGTATCTGTTTGTATAGTCTTCAGTTTCTTTTATCAGTGTATTACAGCTTTCCAGTAATGAATATTTTAATGGTGGATAAAGAATTTAAGGATCTCTATGATACATGGAAATGATATATGCACAACTCTTCAATTTATTGAAAATTCAAACTATATGCTTACTCAAAAGGAAGAAAGCAGCTTTTTCTGAAAATGGAAAGATCTCCTTCCTGTCTCTCCACTTCGGGATTCTTTTTGCTTACTTCTCAATGGTATCATTCTGATTTTGAAACAAAATTCCTAATCTAAGTCATTTCTGTTGTAAATAATCTTGTTACATAAGTAGAAATTTCTGACTAGTGTTTCCAAATAGCAAGATGGGAGAAATCCTTTCACAACTTATACACATATCAAATCATCACAAGGTACACTTAAAATATCTTACAATTTTATTCATTAGTTATATCTCAATAAAACTGTAAGAAAGATATTTGAGTTTTTAAAAATATGAAAACAGTTTTCCATCTGTTTACTGTACGTATTGATAAATATGTATCAAATATACATATTTCTCTCTCAATAGATATATAGATAGTTACGCTATTAGTCTAGCAAATGTTGGCTTTCAATTCCTTGTCTTTAGTACTTATAATTAAACAAAACTGGGCTGATTTCAATAGTACAGATCGTTCAGATACCAGAATGAGTCAGATTTGAATACTACTACTACTACTAATTTCAACTACTTTTGGCTTGAAAGAAAAGGCTTGGTAAAAGAATGTATATTCAAAGATAGTGAGTCTAGATGTGCACATATATTATTAGACTTGAAATTTCTATTTTCCTAATGTATAAATCTCAAAATGTAAAGAAAACAGGAAATATAGCCCTCCCTTGGTATGCTTATAATATAAATGCTAAAAGATAACTGCAATAATACTTTAATGAAAGACACCTTCTTTGATCAACATGCTGACATACTCTGGCTAAATTAGGCACTGTTCATGTGGTTTCCATTTGGAGCTGATTCCTCTGTAAGTCCTTAGTAGTAGTCTCTGGCTGAGATCATGCTCCTCCTACATTTCAAATGGTCATCTAAAATGGCCACATGATGGACCGGCCTGATGACTTCTGGTATGAAAACCTCTTTCAACCTGTTATAAGCTAATTTTAGCGAGTAGGCTTTCATATCATTGCTTCTCTGAGCTGCACTTTCCCTCCTTTGCTCACCTGCGGCCCTGAATCCAAGTCCCCAAACTCAAATATTTAAAAGCATTATGAGCTGACTTGAAATTACTTTCATTTTACTTTGGTATAAAACTCATATGGACAACCTACCGTCCAACTTTGGCTCCAGACACTATCATAATAATGTACAACACAACTAAAAAAGAATTCCAATTTTTCTAACTGGCCTTCATCGGAAAATGAAGTAAGGCTTTCAGCCTACTAAATTATTCAGTGGTAGTATGCATTCTCTAGATTTATGACTCTTGGCTGATCTATGGTTTTAAACATAAAATAAATGTTAGAATCTGAACTAAAAATGCAGTAAATAGAACTGTCTTTATCAACTGTAGCTATAAAGAAAATTCTATTTTCATAATTCACTGACAGTGACTATATATCATCAAATTTATTTTGATAAAAAGTTTTAACAAATAAAGTGAGAGAAACAGATCTGACTAAAATAGCATTCAGTACTCCAACTTCAGGGTCAGGGGAGGGCAAGTAATTACATATTTTTGGTTAATTGCTTCACACATATTCCTGTTTTTAACACTTCTGCAGTAATAAATTAGACAAGACTACTAAATGTGTTACAGAAGTTATGTCAAAGATCATGTATTACTCTACTTGGTTTTTGCATTATTATAGTTATAGGAAAAAGTTAAGCAAGAGTAATATATGTAAAATCATATGCAAAAAAACAATTTTTTAATTTGTCCTTTGCCCTCACCCATTTTTGAAATTATTACTTCAGCAACTAAATTATGTTTTATATAATCCATCAGTCTCTCTCTCCTCTCCATACTTTCTATCACTGCATACTTTGACATGGTTGTCTTCTCTTGTGAGTCTTTCAGTAGGCTTACTTAATAGTGGTGGTGATATGCAACAATATTAATTACAAAAACTCTAAAGACTATTTATTGAGCATTTAGTATGTATGAGGCATCATGCTGAGAGCTTTACCTGAATCACCTTTTGTAAAATCTTCACAACATCCCTGTATAATTACAATAATTAACACCTTTCTACACGTGAAGAAACAGATCTGGAGCAATTAAATAACTTGACAAATGTCCTAGGACTGGAAATTCATACCCAGGCACCTGGCTCCAGTGCTACACATCTAGCATTTTAAAACATGTCAGGTGTTATTCCCCTGCCTAGAACCGTTTATCAGTTTCTCATCGCACTTAGAAGAAAATCCAGGCCCTTGCCACATCCTACAAGCTGTTTTTTTTTTTTTCTTAATTTCTTTTTAATTGAAGGATAATTGCTTTACAGTATGATGTTGGTTTCTACCAAACAGCATGAATCAGCCGTAGGCTTACTCATGTCTCCTCCCACTTGAACACCTCTCCCACGTTTCTCCCCATCCCACCCCTCTAGGTTGTTATCGAGCACAGGTTTGGGTTCCCTGAGTCATGCAGCAAATTCCCGTTGGCTATAAGTGGTTTTGGTTGCACCTTTCTTCAGGTGCAATGACTTCCTTGATGCTTCAAACTTGGGATGCACACTCTGACCTCAGAGCCTTTGAACTGCTGTTACTTCTGCTTGAATCAGTTTGCCCTTTGCATTTCCTTAACATTTCCTTATATCATTCAAGTTTCTGTTCAAATGATATACTAAGTGAAATTCATTCAGTATCCCCTCTAAAGTTGTGCAGACTTGCTCAGTTGTGTCTGACTCTTTGCAACCCCATGGACTGTAGCCTGCTAGGCTCCTCTGTTCATGCAATTCTCCAAGCAAGAATAGTGGAGTGGGTTGCCATTCCCTTCTCCAGGGGATCTTCCCAACCCAGGGATCAGTGCCAATCTCTTGCACTGTCAGATGGATTCTTTACTACTGAGCCACCTGGAAAGACCTCTAAAATACTACTTCACCCCTACTTTTTTGCTTTTTTTTTTTTTGCTTTTTTGGACTGTCTACCATTATGTTACATATTTATGTATGTATTTTTTCCTTCCTCACCACAGTGGAAACTGCAAGAGAGCTGATAGATACTTTGTTCTGTTCGCTGATGTATCCCTAATACCTGTATTGCATATGACACATGGTGAGTTGTCAACTAACAGCTGTAGAAGAGAGGAAGAAAAAGAAGAAGGGAGATAAAAAGAGGAGAAGCAAAGGAGGGAAGGAAAGAAATGATAAATCACAGCAGAATACAAGTTCTAAAGCCTGACTCTCTGTTCCCAACAAATTTCTAACAAGATCAAACACACATCAAAAAAAAAAAAAAAAAAAACAACAAAAAACAAAAAGCATGACTGTGGTTTAAGTTAAGGAAAAAGAAACAACAAATTTTTCTCAGAGCACATTATGATTAGATATCATAATGAACACATATATAGCACCGCATCTGGGTTAAAGGAAAAATATGAGGTTTGTAGTTATTTAATTTTATAATTCTAAGCATTCCTGGGAATTGTTCACTGAATTCTGTTTTGAAATTGATTGCAATTCAACACCAAGGTTGTGTATATACTATGCTAGACATTTACTTGGAAGCCATGATATTTAATCACTATCCAGATGTTTTTAAAGAAACACCCCAGATGGTAGACATTGTGTCTGAAAGATCCAGTGTGGGAAATTTTCAGAATTTTTATTAAGCTTAAACTTCTATTGAATGCATAAAGCCAAATGAAAATGACTAATATTCCATTTTTGTTTTTCTACCTGCTCTTGCTGCTTTTTTTCTTTCTGTTGCCACCACCCTAAGTTAGCCTTCTCAGATTTCCTGGGTATTATTGCAATGAATAGTCTCTCACAACTGCTCCCATTATCATTCCTAATCAACTCTGGTTCCAAATGGAAGATCCACTGTCTTTGTTTATAAAACTGCAGGCTCTTCATTGCTTACAAGATAAATTAAAAAAATTTTTAATTGGCTTTAAGGACTCTCATAATATTATCTACCATCCTATTGAATGTTATCTTTCAGAATTACCCACTCCCCATAAAGAAGCAATGGTATTAATTGCTCCATATAACCTGAATGGGAAATAAATTCTAGCTAGCTTAAAGTATGTTGTTATAAAAAAAAATGCTCACCCCCAAACCCAAAAAGGTATGTTTTTCATTCAGGTCCCATGTCCCTCATGGGTTAGCATAGTCACTGTGGGGCCCAGGCTTCTAGCACCTTCTTAAACATTTCAGAGTGCAGGTCACAGGGTCAAGCCCAATGGGAAAAAGTATCCACTACCCCAGGGAGAAGCAGAGAATAATTTGAACAATAATACAGTCCAACACAAAGAAAAGTGCATTCTTTCTGTTTAAAAGGAATATATCAAATTATTAAGACAGTTACTCAAGAAAATATAAAATTCTCAGGCATCCTATTCCTGAGGCCCAGCCCTTTTAACGCAATAAAAAAATTTTCAACTTCCTTGCTGGGTTCTTTAGTTCTCTGACTTTTTCTTCCTACTCTTACCCTGCAGCACCTAGAACTGCATTTCCACATAACAAACAATCCAAACATGTTTCCAAACTGGAATTGTTGTAGGAAGGGGGAGGCCTCCTACAGGGCCCCAAGAGTGGGCTCTTGTCTAACACTCAGAAAAGAATTGTCCGAGGAGACACGTGCTGACAAAGCAAGAGATTTTATTGGAAAGGGCACCTGGGTGGAGAGCAGGAGGGTAAGGGAACCCAGGAGAACTGGCTTGGGTTTTATGGTGATGGGATTAGTTTCTGGGTGGTCTTTAGCCAATCATTCTAATTCAGAGTTTTTCCTGGTGGCCCACACATCACTCAGCCAAGATGGATGCTAGCGAGAGGGATTCTGGGAAGTGGACGGACACGCGGTGTCTCCTTTTGACCTTTCCTGAACTCTTCCGGCTGGTGGTGGCTTATTAGTTCCGTATTCCTTATCAGGATCTCCTGTCATAAAACAACTCATGCAAATGGTTACTATGGTGCCTGGCCATGGTGGGCGGTTTCAATCAGTGTGCTTCCCCTAACAGAATGATTTTACATACCAGCTCATGGTAAGATACTGTATGTGGAAAGTGTTCTTGTTATTTTTTTTTCCTTTCTCCTTCCTGTCTTCCTTCCTTCCTTATTAATTTTCCCCTAAAGGAAAATAACTTCTCAAAATCAATAAGAAAGTGAAAAAGATACTTTATAAATAAAAACAAATATGACCAATGAGTTCACTTAAATTTTAAAAGGACAATAAACTTAACTCGGCTATGATTGTTATTAAACACATTCAGAACAAATTGGGATAGTTTTCTACCTTTAAAAATCATCAAAAATTTAAAAATTTTATAAACTCATTGTTGGTGTTTGAATATTGGTAAATATGACTAATTTGTATTTCATTTACTTTGACAATTTTCTGTTTTATTAATGTCCCTTTGTTCCTGAAGTAAACTGAAGAGTAATTAGAAAAATGCAGATTTCATATTAAGCCCTACAATATGCTGACAGTGAATCCACTGAGCTTATTGCTTCACCAAATATAAAGAATGGTTAAGAGAAACATACTGCATTACAATTGGTGGGAGTACAGCCAAGCCCACCCACTTGAGTAAATGTGATCACTGCTTGAAACCAGAGATTTCTGATGAATAAAGATAATTATGAATAATACTGCACACCTCGCCTGGTTTGGAGCATATGACAGTGGTTCTGCATTGCCAGGAAAATAATGTTTCTGTCTGCATATATTCCAGTGTTTCACTCAGGAGCTTTACCTACAGTGTGACTCCCAAAATCACAAGAAGGGCTTTGCTACACCATGCTGACTTAATTCACTGCAGAGGCCGTCATTCTAAACAAAATCATCAGGAGTTGCATAGAATTAAATTTTAATCTGATGCTGGAACTGCAAAAGCAGTTCAAATGCATACAGTATTTCTAAAGACCATGCTTTTGTGCACTCATAAATATCAAATGCTAACAGGCAGCATGATTCAGTTGGTTTACATTTCTCCCATGAAATTATTTGACATATTTTTCAAAAGTGTGTATTTTCTGACTGATTATTATTAGTTGTAAATAATTTTTATTTCTAAGTACACGTGTCTCGCTGCCATTAGGAAGTATTCACCCTGGAGAGGCAAATTGACTCTCTGATTTTTCCTATTCCGAACAATGAATGTTCCGAAATATTCACCACCTCCCCTCAACTGCTTCTGCTCAATCTTGCTCCCAGTGTAACTCCTCCTTCTAAGAATCTAATATCCTCAAATGTCTCAATCCTCTACCATCCCCAGTAAGCAGAATTTCACTCTGGCAATGCTTCCCTATCTTTCCCAATCACTTCTACCATATCAAAATGTTACTATTCTCTCTCAGCTTCTCCAGATTCCCCTCATTAAAAAAACAAACTACTCATTTTATCCCTTGGACTGCAAGGAGATCCAACCAGTCCATCCTGAAGGAGATCAGTCCTGGGTGTTCATGGAAGGACTGATACTGAGGCTGAAACTCCAGTACTTTGGCCACCTCATGCGAAGAGTTGATTTATTTGAAAGACCCTGATGCTGGGAGGGATTGGGGGCAGGAGGAGAAGGGGACTACAGAGGATGAGATGGTTGGATGGCATCACCGATCCGATGGACATGGGTTTGAGTAAACTCCGGGAGTTGGTGATGGACAGGGAGGCCTGGCGTGCTGCGATTCATGGGGTTGCAAAGAGTTGGACATGACTGAGCAACTGAACTGAACTGTACATAAATACTAAGACTGTAGTTAAAACTGCTTAAAGGCCAATAATCAGCTCTTTTCAGTGTTTAATTTTCATAATATGGCCCCACAAATTCTTGGTATTTAGAGAAGTTTATAGATATATCTAAAGAAAGTCCAACTTAATGATAATTGTGGTAATAACAATAACAGAAATTACAAATCAATGATAAAAACAACAATAGCAGCTATTCTATTAAATACTTAAAACTATCACACATTACAAAAACCATTACTTCAGATTTCTTTGTTGCATGCTTAGATTAACAAATTGAGCTGATTACTGGGAATCTCTATTTTGCCAGTGGGAAAGAAGAAGGTGAGCCACTTGCTGATACCTACATTGTTTTGAAAAAACATACACGCACACACTGGATTTTCTGTTTAGATAAAAACGTCTTAAGATCATACATTCACTTTCCTCAAGGGTTCAGTTTAGCTGTGTGCATGATGTGAACATTTAATCAGTGCTGAAGAGAAGCAGACCCAAGATTACATGTTTCCCACTTGCTTCTATGCCTCATGAATCTACCAGAGGTTATTGGTAGTATAATCTCTGGCCTATCACATCTCCAAATCCAAAGGTCTTCAGTCTCTTTGGGCTTCTCTGGTGGCTCAGACCATAAAGTGTCTGCCCGCAATGCGGGAGACCCGGGTTCGATCCCTGGGTTGGGAAGATCCCTGGAGAAGGAAATGGCAACCCGCTCCAGTATCCTTGCCTGGAGAATCCCATGGACGGAGGAGCCTGGTAGGCTACAGTCCATAGCGTCGCAAAGAGTCAGACACAACTGAGCGACTTCACTTCACTTCCCTTCCAGTCTCTTTATTAAGCAGCCATCAAATCTTGGCTGACTACTGTGTATGCAAAAAGTTATGGTTAGGAAGTGATTTTCTGACAATCAAGTCTCATAAGTATTCTCTTAGCAGTGAAATGTTAAAAATGACTTGTTTTTCAATTCTTCAGCAGGATGGCTATTGTAATGCCTATGTGCATATGAATTAGAAGGTACAGCCAATTTAAACCTTAAAGAGCTTGGGATCCACTGTAAATTGACACTGAAATGACTTAAACTTCATTAATAAACAGCAATGATACAAGGAATGTGTGCTAAATTGCTTGTCATGACTCTTTGTGACCCCATGGACTGTGGCCCACCAGGATCCTCTGTTAATGGAATTCTCCAGGCAAGGATACTGGAGTGGGTTGCCATTTCCTTGTCCAGGGGATCTTCCTGACCTAGGGATCGAACCCGTGTCTCTTATGTCTCCTGCATTAGTAGGTGGGTTCTTTACCATTAGCGCCACCTGGGAAATCTGATGAGGAATGGCTTCAAGAAAAATTTACTTAAAGATAAAAAAAAAATTGCCATCTGCTGTCACCCTGTTTGTTTAACCTATATGCTGAACACATCTGTGAAATACAGGACTGGATGAGTTATAAGCTGGAATCAAGATAGGTGCGAGAAACATCAGCAACCTCAAATATGTGGATGATAGCTCTCTAGTGGCAGAAAGTAAAGAGGATCTAAAGAGCCTTTTGATGAGGGTGAAGGAGGAGACTGAAATAGCCGGTTTAAGACTAAATATTTTTTTTTAAAAAACCCCAAAATTAAGATCATGGCATCCAGCCCCATTACTGCATCCCAAATCAAAGGGGAAAAGGTGGAAGTAGTGACAGATTTCCTCTTCTTGGGCTCTAAAATCACTGTGGATGCTGACTGCAGCCATGAAATCAGAAGACGATTGTTTCTTGGCAGGAAAGTGATGAGAAACATAGACAGTGTGTTGAAAAGCAGAGACATTACTCTGCTGACAAAGGTCCTTATAGTCAAGGCTATGGTCTTCCCAATGGTCACGTATGGTTGTGAGAGCTGGACTGTAAAGAAGGCAGAACACCGAAGAATTAATGCCTTTGAAATGTGGTGCTGGAGAAGACTCCTGAGAGTCCCTTGGACAGCAAGGAGATCAAACCAGTCAATCTTAAGAGAAAGCAACACTGAATACTCAGGACTGATGCTAAAGCTGAAGCTCCAGTATTTTGGTCACCGGACGCGAACAGCCGACCCATTGGAAAAGTCCCTGATACTGGGAAAGATTGAGGGCAGAAAGAGAAGAGGGTGTCAGAGGATGAGATGGCTGGATGGCATCACCAATGCAGTGAACATGAACTTGGGCAAACTCTGGGAGACTGAGAGGAACAGGGAGGCCTGGTGTGCTGCAGTCCATGGGGTCACAAAGGGTCAGACATGACTGGGAGACTGAACAAAAACAACAAAAAGATTGCAAGGAGAAATTACAATTTGCAGTTATGAAAAATTAAGACAAGAAAGAAGGGATCATTCCAATCATGGAACATAATATGGCCAAAGGCACCACAGTAGGTAAAACAGGCTTTGGAGGTACATGACCTACTGTCAGTCCAGGGGGAAAAAGAGAGGGCTTATGTAAGGAGATAGCGTCCCTCTTTCCTGGTGTGCCTTCAGTGTATACGAAGAACGTCTGACCTTCAGTAGAAAATCACAGTGTAATGGGAAGTAACACAAGTACTTAGTTTGGAACCAGAACTTCCAAATGGCAGTTCTACAATTTACATTTTTAGGGGCTGAGTTATCAGGATTAAATGCCATTTTTTCTTCATAGGTGGTGATGCCTGTCCGTGTGAAAACACAGCATTTTATAAATGACACTTTGCACCATCCTTCACTGTTTTACAGGAAATACGCCTGCTGTCTACTCCATTTCTTTCTTGGTGCCTCACTGCTTTATCCCTTCATAAGTTGTATTCAATGCCAAAGAATTACACTGACACCTTTTTTCTTTTCCCCCAGAACACCTAGTAAACCATGGAACTCCAGTCCTCTTTTCTGAAGATTCAAGAGCAAGCTCACACCCCATATTATCATACCATGCGAGGATTTTTTCACCTCTCTGCCATTTACTGACACGCTGAGCTTACCCCTTTATTAGTCTTTTTGCCTTTTTTTTTTTTTTCCTACTTGGGCTATGACATTTCTCACATCAAGCACCTCTCTATCATTTTCTCCAGTTTTGTTATCTGGATTTTCTTTTTTCAGTCTCTGGCACTTATCTACCTCAGATACATGAACATCTGTGGCATATTTCCACAGACCTGGCATTTGACTATGAAAGAGCTACTCTCAGGGAATGGAGACAGCACAGACCCTGGAGGACTAAAGCTTGACGTGGCTTGCGAAATTCATGTGGCCTGTGTGGCAGAATGGAGTCAGAGAGAAGTTGGGGTCAGCTTATCATAGAAGGAAATGGCAACCGACTCCAGTATTCTTGCCTGGAGAATCCCATGGACGGAGGAGCCTGGCAGGCTACAGTCCACTGGATTGCAAAGAGTCAGACACGACTGAGCGACTTCACTTCACTTCCCTATCACATTCTGTAGGGAATTTCACTGGACAGCTGTTAACTAACAGCCACTTTTTCACAAGGCCCTGTTTTTCACAAGGTCCTATGTGGGTTGTTGTTAGCTGCCAAGTCGTGTCCAACTCTTTTGTGACCCCGTGGACTGTAGCCCGCCAGGCTTCTCTATCTGTGGGATTTCCCAGGCAAGAATATTAGAGTGAGTTGCCATTTCCTTCCCCAACTCTGTGGGTACCAGGATGGCAAAGATTCTGTTCTTGCCATCAAAAACTTGTCATCTAACATATAAGATCAGATCCCAGTTATGTCAGAAAAGTAATGGGTGGTTGTAAGAAAACTAAGAGAGAAAGGGCAATGAGAGAGAAGAGGAAGATCCTTGCTTACTGGCCAAGGGCCAATCATGCTTTCTGAAAAACAAAGATGCAATAATTTACCTTCATCCTAACGATGAGGCAGGAAGCACATTGCACTAAAACTGTACATCTATGCACTTTAAGCTGTAGAGAATTGGTCAGTATCATCTGTCACAATCAAAGCCTCTTTTCTCCTTCCTAGAAATGGTTCTATTTAAGTCTTTGTACCTGATCCCAAGGAACTCAAGCAAATGCACATCAGCAGTATAAAATGGCCTGTTTGATAGCTAATTTCAGCGTTTTAACTTTTGCCAGCATTGCCTACAACTGTTGCATTCACTTAGATAATGGTAGAAAAATAGCCTAGACAATAATTAAGTAATGGTGCCAAAGTTTCCTTTCCACCATGGCATTCTACTCTTCTCATTTCATCATAAGTCTTAAATTTGCCTTAAGACTCTAACTCACTTTAATGAGTATGAAATGTGATTATGAAAGTAACTGGAAAAGAACGTATGTTATTCTAAAATCTAAGTACTTAGGGATGGGGGAAATCTATAACTTGGAAATGCAAAGATTCTTTAAGGATGTAAATTTCATCATTGAGCTGCTGATTATTGTTTCTTTTTTTCTTTCATTACTTTTCTTTTATGTTACATGTCTATGTTATGAAATAGCCTGCATTTTTCCAATTCAAATTTTCTAATACATGAGAAGTAATTAACCTTATAGTAGACCTAATTCTAAATGCCCAAATGGTCCTTTTTCTCATTAGTTATTTTAATTGGTCTGACATGTACTGGGATCCTGACAATAAGCAGTCCAAATTTTAATTTAATAGACTATAATCTGTTTGGAACTGAAAACTGTCTCAATCTGTTTGGAAGAGAAAACTGTCTCAATCTGTAATAAAACACTGTCATTTTCTTCATGTGTGTGTATTGCTGAGTGACATATTACTGTGGTCCATCCATGATCATTTTAAATAAAAAGTTACTGGTTTTTTAAAAATTTCTGTTAAAAATTTAAAAAAAAGTTACTACCATTATTCCCTATATTGTAAAAATATCACCCAAAGTACAATTTTTTTTCTTTTTCCGGCTTTATTCAGATATAACTGACATATAATATTGTATAAGTTTAAGGTTTATAACATGCTTATACTGATATACTGCAAAATGATTTCCATCATAGCATTAGCTATCACCTGTCTCTTCACATAATTACCAGTTCTTTGTGATAAGAACATTTAAGATCTACTCTTTTAGCAGCTTTCAAGTTTATAGTATATATTGATAACTAGTCACTATGCTGAATATTGAAAGTGAAGTCGCTCAGTCGTGTCTGACTCTTTGCGACCCCGTGGACTGTAGCCTACCAGGCTCCTCCATCCATGGGATTCTCCAGACAAGAATACTGGAGTGGGTTGCCATTTCCTTCTCTAGGGGATCTTCCCTACCCAGGGATCGAACCCGGGTCTCCTGCATTGCAGGCAGACGCTTTAACCTCTGAGCCACCAGGGAAGCCACCTGCTGATTAGATCCCCAGAATTTATTCCATCTTAAAACTTAACGTTTAGCTAATAATTCCCCTTTCCCCCAATTCTCCAGCCCCTTGTAACCACCGTTCTAGTTTCTGTTGGGCTTTTTAAGATTCTACATATAGATGATATCATGTGGCATTTGTCTTTCTCTCTCTCTTATTTCAGTTAGCATAATGCCCTTAATGTCCATTCATGCTGTCACAAATAGCAGGAATAACTTTTTCTCTTGGGTGAGTACTATACATTTTTATCAATTCATGCACTGATAGACACTTAGGCTGTTTCTGCATCTTGACTATTACAGAAAATGCTGCAGTTCATCTCTTTGAGTACAGATATCCCTTTGAGATCTTTTGTATTTTCTTTGGATATGTACCTAAAAGTGGTTTTGCTGATACATGTAGTTCTTTTATTAAACTTTTTAGGAATCTCCCTATCGTTTTAGGTAATGGCTATACCAACTTACATTCTTAGCAATAGCACACGAGAATTCCCTTTTCTCCTCATTCTTACCAACACTTGTCTTTATCTCTTTGTTACAGGCGTTCCATAAAGTGTGAGATGATGTTTCATTGTAGTTTTGATTTTTATTTCCTGATGATTAGGAATGTTGAGCACCTTTTCATGCACCTGTTGGACATTTGTATATCTTTGGAAAAATGCCTATCTAGACACTCTACCCATTTTTAATTAGATTGTTTGGTTTTATTGTTGTTGAGTTGTATGAGTTGATTCTATATTTTGGATATTAACCTCTTAATACATGGGTAATGGGAAATATTTTCTCCCAATCCATAGGTTGCCTTTTCATTTTGTCGATGGTTTCATTTGCTGTGCAGAAGTGTCATAGTTTGATGCAGTTCAACTTGTTTACTTTTACTTTTGTTACCTTTGCTTTTGGTGTCAAATCAAAAAAATTATTATTCAAAACTGAGGTTGAGAAGCTTACCTTCTATATTTTCTTCTAGGAGTTTTATATTTTCAGGATGCACATTCAAGTCTTGAACTCATTTTGAGCTGATTCTGTGTACATTCCAAGATAGGAATCCAGTTCCATTCTTTGGCTTATAGCTCTCCAGTCTTCACAACACTTTTCAAAGAGATTTTTCTTTCCCCATTTTGCATTCTTGGCTCCTTTGTCGTAAATTAATTGACCATATATGCATGAGCTTTTTCTGGGTTCTAAATTTAACTTTGATTGATTATTATCTGAGTATAATGTGCTGTACCATAGAGTTTTGTTCATATGTCAGTGCCTCTAATTCATTCAGCATTTCCTGCGAAGGTGGGAGTACATTTGGGATTTGCTCTTTATTCACATGAAATTACTATACTAGCGAGATAGAAGCATGGAAATAAATTTATTTCAACAGGGAGAAATTAATCTATTTATTGGTATATGTTGCATAAAAAAACAGTTACCTATGAAAAAGTGATCCAGAGGGAGCTGAAAGGTGTATTGAAAGTTAATTTTTCAAGTGCTAACATAAAATACTCTCACATATAAAAAAATCTCTATGATTACAAGGAGAAAAAAATGTTTCTGGTAATAAAATGAGAAGTAACAAGGATCTTAAGCTATTAATATATGTGCTATTTAAGAATTGCTACTTGGGCTATCAAAATTATGGTAATTTTCAATCCTGAGGTTTTGTTTCTTAAACGTATATTTTAAAAAACAGCCAGGCACATTTTATAAACTGCATCAATGAGAAACCATCTGTACATTTTTATGTAAGCCACTTAGATTTTGTTGAATTTGTCAGCTGCTGAGCTATGGTTTCTCAAATCTTTTCAAGGTGGCTCTTGAGATCTAAAGCCCTGTGGTTGTAGGTGAAACTATACCCAGTACCTGTTGCTGCTTTAGTATGCACTTAAAGCAAATAAAAGCATAACGCTGTGAAGAGGTTGTGTCTACACATTGCTAAAATATCTCACAAATGAGGATTTAGTTAGTCGGTTAGCCAAAATGCTCCTGTGACTTAGAAACCACCAAATTTTGGAGGGTTAACATTAGTTTTTCACATTGACTTACAAATAGTATTTGGTAAAAATCATGCCCCCCCACCCCAACCCCACCATATGCTTGAGTGTCCTTGGCTGGTTCATTACTAGAAGTATTTGATTTGTTGTTATTTTAGTAACTCAGTCGTGTCTGACTCTGTGACCCCCATGGACTGTAGCCCGCCAGGCCCGTCTGTCCATGGGGTTTCCCGGGGCAAAAATACTGGAGTGGGTTGCCATTTCCTCCTCCAGGGGATCTTCCTGACCCAGGGATTGAACCTGCATCTCCTGTGTTGGCAGGTGGATTCTTTACCACTGAGTCAGCATGGAAGCTCAGGAGCACCTGATAGGAGTTACCACTTTGTATAAAATTAGCCTGGGACACATGGATTATCCTCTTTGGCTTATAATTACATGTGACTGAACAAGGCAGCCTTAGTCTGCTGTTCCGGTCTCCGCTGGCCTTTGCAAGGCTTCTCTTCTGCCAGGGATACAGGCCAACAAAGAGTTTCCTGAAGCCCGTACTCCCTGCACTGGTTTCTCACCTGGCACTAGCTCCACATGAATTTTTCTTTTGCACGTGGCCAGGAACCTTAGTCCTGTCCAGGATGTCTAGCAAATCATTTCTAAGCTTTTAGTTTAGACAACATACTCAGAGTAGTCCTTAGTGAAAATTCACTGAGTTTTCTTGGGGAGGAGGGAGGCTATTACTTATCTTTTCCCTCTTTATTATGTGTCAGTATTTCTTATTGTTAATATTGTCCTTTGGAAAGAATTGTTTCATCTAATTATAAGTGGTAAATAGCAGCACCAACACTAATAAGGAGTAACCTATACTGAACTTATGTAATATATATATGTGATTTCTTTTCTGAGCTATTTGAGATTATGGTGCAACTCCTAAATACTTCAGTGTGTGATTGTTAAGAACAAGGACAGGTTCTGTTATAACTACAGCAAAACTATCACAATCAGGGAATGGACATGAACACATGCAATTGTGTAATTGGCAAGCTTTGAATTTCACCACTTTTTCCCACAATGGCTTTTGTAGTCTGTGTTTCCTTACCCGCCCCTCCAAGTTTTCGTCTAATATCCAGTTCAGGATCACTTATTGCATTTAGTTGTTATGTCTATTTCATTCACATAGTCTGGCACATTTCCTCAGTTTTTTTTCCCTTGTATGATTTATTTTTTATATTTTTGAAGAGTAAAGGCCAATTATTTTATAGTATGTTTGGGTTTGTCTGATGTTTCTATGTAATCAATTTTAGGCTGATAAATTTTGTGGTCAGGAGTAACAGAAGTGATACTGTATCCTTCTCAGTGCATCATTTCAGGGGGTAGAGGATGTCATGTCATCCCATTACCCGTGATGTTAACCTGGATTTCTTGGTTAAGGTAGTATCTGCCGGGTGACTCCGCTGAAAAATTCCTATTTATTTTCTTTGTAATTAGTAAGTATTTTGTGGAAAGATACTTTGAATCTGATTTATAAAAGCCAGAGGAATCAGAGATCAAATTGCCAGCATCTGTTGGATCTGTCGTTCATTGACTATGCTAAAGCCTTTGACCTTGTGGATCATTGCAAACTGTGGAAAATTCTTAAAGAGTTGGTAATAGCAGACCACCTTACCTGCCTCCTGAGAAATCTGTATGCAGGTCAAGAAGCAACAGTTAGAATGGGACATGGA